>NC_053023.1:344132116-344459262 GCF_003073215.2 Triticum urartu
CAGCAAAGAATATTCGGTACAAGGTTCACAAATAAACGAATCTGTTAGTGAGTTAGAGGCTGGTGATTGAAGAAGCCATATAGTTAATTATTTAAAGAATTCAAGTCAAACAAGAGACAAAAAAATTCGACGACAAGCTTTAAAATATACTTTGTTAAATAATGAATTATACCGCCGAACCATAGATGGATTACTCTTGAAGTGCTTGGGTTTTGATCAGTCTAGAATATCTATGGGTGTAGCACATGAAGTCTTTTGAGGCATTGACGGAACTCTTAGGTAATGGCTTACATATATATGGCCGATGATAGTTCATCGTTGCCTCTAGAAAATATGGGGTCATGGTTCATCATTTATACAATTGAATATCGATCTAGGTAAAAAAATGCAAGATTGGCCATTGTGCCATGTAAGCATGTTCTGAGAAAAGGAAAATAGTAAAGCCGTTGCATTAGTCGTCATGGCTTTCAGATTTTGATGCATGCTTGTGTTGGTTCAGAAGAAGTAGTAATAAAGAATTATTTGAGACGGCTGAGGTGAGTTTGTTTTTGCATAGAACTTAAAATTCGGTCTTTAGATTTTGCCAAAGTCATCTATTAAACATTATTATGGTAGCTAGACCATGACTGAATTTGTGAGTAAGAGCTTATGTGCCTTGTGTTTTTGGTAAATGCAATATCTCTGTGATAGACAAGATGGTTATTCGGCTGTTTGCTACATGATAAGTTGTTTTTGCCGAACGATAATAATATAAAATCTTAGTGTTATTGGCAGGATGATTGAAAATATTTGCTGAGATATTACCTCACATACATATATATGGTCGAGACTAGCTCATCATTGCCCTTGAATGCAATTGTACCGAAAACAGGGGTGCATGTGTTGATGGTGTAATTTGGCTGGAGAATATGATCTGCCAAATTATATAGGTTATTGATCAAGTTAATCAGCTAATATATCTCAAGTGTTGTAACAGGTGTTTTACATGGACCGGCAGTTTACATGGCGCAAGTCCTGCCCAGATCCTGGTTTACGTCGAGCTAGTAAGCTACTACTTCCAAGGACAAGTCCTAACCGGTCTCAGATGCCAAGCTGAAGTTTCAGGTTTGCAAAGGCTATCATGCAAGGATACAACAAAAAGTAAAATTATATCTGCACGGTGATGCATCAGGCGTATGAGATCTCCATTAGCTGAATATAATTACATTGTGGCAGGATATTTTATTCCTTTCCTTGTGGGCCAAGAGGGATTTGTACGTGGCCTTGTTTGGATTTCTTAAGTACCGGCCAGCAAATAGATTAGGTAGGCATCGACTCATACATAGCAAACCATGGTAACCGAATTAGGAAGGGCAAGTCAGGTTTGGTTTAGCTTTAAAGTTTTATTCTTGTATGCCAAGTCTGCCATATACGCCAAGTCCTGCGTGCCTTTAAATAGGCCGCGGCCGATTGATAAAAAAGGAACCAATCGATCTATCAACAAATACATTACTTTTTCACGTATGTCTTTTTCTCTATCGTTCTTCTCTGCCGAGCCCTAGCAGCCCTAGGGTTTGGTAATCTTTGCTGTTTTGCGATGAAAAGTGGCCGGTTCTCCTCCATGAAAGCGAGGAATCTTTATTGCTTTGCTCGGAAAGCAATCGTTCATCGTCACGAAAGCACGAAAACTATCTTGGTATTGCGCGGCAATTTCCCGTGCTAACACCTCGTCAAGCCGCTGGTTAACAAGCTCGATGTCGGCATCTGCCACATCCAGTTGCCGCTTTAATTCGGCAAACTCATTAGTCCGGCTAGCCACCGGAGCTTCCACCACCTGCACATAAAGGCGGTTGGGTTACTACCTGGGACTACGATCCTCTGTTTGCTGCCGTTCTCGACGACAACCAGAGTCTCAGGGGCTACTATCTACACAGGGCACACCTAAAAATGTGCGGTACTATCAAAAAGTATCACGTGCCTCAAAGCTTGTCAGTAGACTCATAAAGGCTTCATGCAATCCGCTTTCGGCGGACGAAATTATTTCCATCACCGTACCCATTAACGTACGGTGTTCTTCTGATATGGCCGCTCACTCCAACAGCTCCCTCAGTACGTCCGACCGCATACCAGACGGCGCCGGACTCTTTTTTCTTTGCCCTCTTCAAGAGTCGGACGCTAAGGACTTCGGGTGACTATAGGATTATCTTCTGGCCTCACCGGATCCGGAGAGGCCCTATGTGACGACACTTCAAGGTCGCCCGCTTCCTGAGTGGGGGAGTCCGGAGGAGGCGTTTCGCTCTCAATCATCTCCGGAAGAAGATCCCCCGAAGACGAGCTCTGCTGAGAAGGGCTAAGATCCGAACTGCAAGATAAATGCTTCGGTTATTTTCCTCAGAAGTAAGGTAGTATATCTTCACTATTAAATTACTTTTTGATTACTTACAGCTCGTTAGAGGGCAGATCCCCGCGCGGACTTTGTGCGGCAAGAGCACCCTCCGAGGCAAGACCCTTTGGTGGAGACTTCTTCTCCCGTTTGGAAACCTTGGTTTTCGGATTTTCAGGGGTAGTCCTCTTCCTTCCTCGGGGTGAGAGAATGCCAGATTCCTCCCCTTAGTTATCCTCCCTCACGGAGGCGCCCGTTCCCTCGGTCGGAATGGGTAGCGGTGGAGGCCCTCTTTCGCCCCCTTTGTTCCCCCCTTTATCTTCCTGTGAGGGCTCCGGACAAGGTGCTAGTTCGAGCATCTTTTCCAACACCGGATTCTCCAAGCCTTCTGGAAGGGGGGCCGAACACCGGATTATCTTTGCCTTTGTTATCCAGTCCTAGTCAAAGAGCGATTTCTCAGAATGATGTCATGATAAATAAAAGACGGTGTGTTCGGCTAGAGGATAACTTACTTGGTCGGCGGTGCGGTTGCTGCTCAGGCCCACGTCCTCGGTAGTGTCCGAACACTCTATCTGGGGTCCGAAGAATGATTTATACATCTCCTCCTGCGTCAGGCCGAGGAAATTCTGAACAGCGCGCGGTCCTTCTGGGTTGAACTCCCACATGCGGAGGGGCCGGCATTTGCATGGCTGGATTCGTCGAACCAGCATGACTTGCATTACCATAATCAAACTAAAATCTCCTTCGAAGAGATCTCGAATACGGCTCTGCAGTACAGGCACGTCCTTGGCTGGACCCCAGCTCAGCCCTCTGCTAATCCATGACATCAGTTGTGGTGGAGGGCCTGAGCGGAAAGCAGGGGCAGCTGCCCACTTGGCACTTCTGGGAGCTGTGATGTTAAACCACTCCCGTTCCCATAATCCGGACACCTCTGGAATGGAACCCTTTGGCCATGGAGCTCCAGCAATCTTGCCTATTAATGCGCCTCCACACGCTACATGCTGCCCCTCGACCATCTTTGGCTTCACATCAAAGGTCTTGACCCACAGGCCGAAGTGAGGGGTAATGCGGAGGAAGGCCTCACATACGATAATAAATGCCGATATATGGAGAAAGGAGTCCGGGGCTAGATCGTGGAAATCTAGCCCGTAATAAAACATCTACCCCCTAACGAAGGGATCCAGAGTGAGGCCTAGACCTCGGAGGAAGTGGGAGATCAACACGACATCTTCGTTGGGTTCAGGAGTAGGGACGGCCTGCCCTCGGGCAGGCAGCCGATGCGAAACCTCGGCGGTCAGGTATCTGGCCTCCCTCAACTTCTTGATGTCTTCTTCTGTAATGGAGGAGGGCATCCACCGGCCTTTAAGGCTAGATCCGGACATGATTGAAGGTTCAGAGCACCTGACCTGGGCTTTGGGTGTTAGAACTCGAGGCGGGGGAAGGATTCGATTGAGAACAGGAGGGAAAAAAGTAAAAGCCTTGTCCCTTTATAAAGAGGGTGAATATCAAGCGTCCTCTCCGTAGCCATTTGGGACTTTCCTATAATCTAGGAGTCCTAGACACGGTTGGGTTACCCACGACCGTATTGATGAGAATCCCGTAATTAGGGGAACACGATCTCTGCTTTGACAAGACGTGTCAAAAAACTGCCTCGCGTTATGTGCGGGGCTAGTTAAAGGAAACGGTTCGAATAATTACCGGGCCATGGCACAATGTCGTGTTGCCAAAACGTGTCGGCAGATTAGATTTGTGGAAATATTATTCTCTCTACGGTGGTATGTGGGACTTATTTTGCAGGGCCGGACACTATCCTTGTATTCAAATTCTTCCGTGGTGTATTCGGAGGAGGAACCCGCCTTGCAATGCCGAAGACAATACTGCGCATCGGACTCATCGTCATTGAAGTCTGGTTCAGGGGCTACTGACGGAGTCCTGGATTAGGGGGTCTCTGGAGAGCCGGACTATATCCTTTGGCCGGACTGTTGGACTATGAAGATACAAGATTGAAGACTTCGTCTCGTGTCCGGATGGGACTCTCCTTGGCGTGGAAGGCAAGCTTGGCAATACGGATATGTATATCTCCTCCTTTATAACCGACCTTGTGTAACCCTAGCCCTTTCCGGTGTCTATATAAACCGGAGGGTTTTAGTCCGTAGGACAACAGACAATCATACCATAGGCAAGCTTCTAGGGTTTAGCCTCTCTGATCTCGTGGTAGATCTACTCTTGTACTACCCATATCATCAATATTAATCAAGCAGGACGTAGGGTTTTACCTCCATCAAGAGGGCCCGAACCTGGGTAAAACTTCGTGTCCCCGGCCTCCTGTTACCATCCGCCTAGACGCACAGTTCAGGACCCCCTACCCGAGATCCGCCGGTTTTGACACCGACAAACATCCTCTGCTTAAACACAACTTGCGTATTGAAACTCTAGGACGTCCTCCTCCCCCTAAAGGTGATCCTGTGTTTGAATTAAAACAATTGCCAGACACTTTGAAATATGCTTATCTTGATGAAAAGAAGATATATCATCTATTATTAGTGCTAACCTTTCAGAACATGAAGAAGAAAGATTATTGAAAGTTCTAAGGAAGCACCGGGCTGCTATTGGATATACACTTGATGATTTAAAGGGCATTTGTCCCACCCTATGTCAGCACACAATTAATATGGAACCTGGTGCTAAACCCGTTGTTGATCAGCAACGTCGGTTAAATCCAAAGATGAAGGAAGTGCTAAGAACGGAAATCTTAAAACTTCTAGAAGCATGTATAATCTATCTCATAGCTGACAGTGATGGGTAAGTCCTATTCATTATCTCCCTAAGAAAGGAGGTATAACTGTTGTTCCTAATGATAAGAATGAACTTATTCCACAAAGAATTTTTACAGGCTATAGAATGGCAATTGGTTTTAGAAAATTAAACAAAGCAACTAGGAAAGATCATTACCCTCTGCCTTTTATTGATCAAATGCTTGAAAGATTATCTAAGCACACAAATTTTTGCTACCTTGATGGATATTCTGGTTTTTCACAAATACATGTCTCTCAACCTGATCAAGAAAAGACCACTTTTACTTGTCCCTTTGGAACCTACGCTTATAGACGTATGCCTTTCGGTTTATGTAATGCACCTGCTACCTTTGAAAGATGTATGACTGCTATATTCTCTGGCTTTTGTGAAAAGATTGTTGAGGTTTTCAAGGATGACTTCTCTATTTATGGGAAGTATTTTGATGATTGTTTAAGCAATCTTGATCGAGTTTTGCAGAGATGTGAACAAGAAAATCTTGTCTTGAATTGGGAGAAGTGCCACTTTATGGTTGTCTTGGGTCATACAATTTCTGAAAGAGGTATTGAAGTGGACAAAGCTAAGGTTGATGGAATTGAGAAAATGCCATGTCCTAAAGATATAAAAGGTATCCGTAGTTTCTTAGGTCATGCTGGTTTCTATAGGAGATTTATCAAAGACTTTTCTAAAATTCCCAGGCCTCTTACATATCTTTTGCAAAAGGACATTCCTTTTGTTTTTGATGATGATTGTTTAGAAGCCTTTGAAACACTCAAGAAAGCCTTAATTTCGGCACCTATTGTTTAACCACCTGATTGGAACTTACCTTTTAAAATTATGTGTGAAGCTAGTAATTATGCTGTCGGTGCTGTTCTAGGACAAAGAGTTGAGAAGAAACTGAATGTTATTCATTATGCTAGTAAAACTCTAGAAAGTGCTCCAAGAAACTATGCATCTACTAAAAAAGAATTCTTAGCGGTGGTGTTTCCTTGTGATAAATTTAGACATTATATTGTTTATTCAAAAGTAATTGTTCACACAGACCATGCTGCTATTAAATATATTATGGAAAAGAAAGATACTAAACCTAGACTTATTCGATGGGTTCTCTTGTTACAAGAATTTGATTTACATATCACTGATAGAAACGGAGCTGAGAACCCCGTAGCTGATAACCTTTCTAGGATTTAAAATGTACCTGATGACCCAGTACCTATTGATGATAGTTTTCCTGATGAGCAGTTAGCTGCAATAAATGTTGCTCATTGTACTCCTTGGTATGCTGACTATGCCAATTACATTTTTGCTAAATATTTACCACCTAGCTTTACATGCCAACAAAAGAAAAAACTTATTCTATGATTTAAGACATTACTTTTGGGATCACCCACATCTTTATAAAGGAGTAGATGGTATTGTTAGACGTTGTGTACCTGAGCATGAACAGGGACAAATCCTACAGAAATGTCACTCTGAAGCTTATGGAGGGCATCATGCTGGAGATAGAACTGCTCACAAGGTATTGCAATCTGGATTTTATTGGCCTACTCTCTTCAAGGATGCTCGTAAGTTCATATTATCTTAAGATGAATGTCAAGGAATAGGTAATATCGGTAAATGTCAAGAAATGCCTATGAACTGTTCACTTGCTATTGAACCATTTGATGTTTGGGGATTTGATTACATGGGACCTTTTCCTTCCTCTAATGGGTATACACATATTTTGGTTGCTGTTGATTATGTTACTAAATGGGTAGAAGCTATTCCAACCGGTAGTGTTGATCACAACACCTCTATTAAAATTCTTAAGGAAGTTATTTTCCCAAGGTTTGGAGTCCCTAGATATTTAATGACTGATGGTGGTTCACACTTTATTCATGGTGATTTCCGTAAAATGCTTGCCAAGTATGACGTTAACCATAGAATTGCATCACCTTATCATCCTCAGTCTAGTGGTCAATTTGAACTTAGCAATAGAGAAATAAAATTAATTTTGCAAAAGACTGTCAATAGGTCCAGGAAGAATTGGTCTAACAAATCAGATGATGCACTTTGGGCTTATAGAACAACATATAAAAATCCTATGGGTATGTCTCCTTATAAAATGGTTTATGGAAAAGCTTATCATTTGCCTCTTGAGTTAGAACATAAAGCATATTCAGCCATCAAAGAACTCAATTATGATTTCAAACTTGCTGGTGAAAAGAGGTTATTTGATATTGGCTCTTTAGATGAATGGAGAACCCAAGCTTATGAAAATGCTAAGTTGTTTAAAGAAAAGGTTAAAAGATGGCATGATAAAAGAATTCAAAAATGTGAGTTTAAAGTCAAAGAATATGTTCTTTTGTACAACTCTCGTTTCAGATTCTTTGCAGGAAAACTCCTCTCAAAATGGGAAGGACCCTATGTTATCGAGGAGGTTTATCGGTCTGGAGCCATCAAAATAAATAATGCCGAAGGTACTAACCCGAAGATTGTTAACGAGCAACGAATAAAACATTATATCTCGTGTACGCCTATTAATGTTGAAAGTAATATTATCCAAACTTTGACACTGGAAGAACACATAAAAGAGTCCTTCCAGACCACTCCAGAATCATGAAAATAAGGAGGTACGTGATACGGTAAGTAAACAGACTCTGAAAAATCCGCAAACATATCTTTTGTCAGTTTTGGAACATTTAGAAAAATAGGAAAATAAGAAACTTCCAGGAAGCGTACCCTGGTAGGCACAAGACACCAGGGCGCGCTATGCGCACTTGGGAAACCTTCCGGAGTCCGTTTTCCTATAGTTTGCTTGTTCCCCAAGATAAAAAAATCTTTATATACTCCCCAAACCTGTTGATCACCATTACGCGGAGAAATCATCTGTTCTATTTTCTTGCTGTTTTCGGTCAAATCTATCAAGTCAAGCATCATGTCTTCCTCCTCCGCCAACAACATGGAAGAAGATACTTGCTTGATGAAGATCGAGCTGAAAAGGGAAGAGCCTACGGACGTCGTCATGGGATACAAGGGCAAGGAGGCTACTGTAGATCCACCCTCGGTGGCAGAACAAGCACTGACGACCGAGTGAGGAAGAAGAAGAGATCCTTAAGCCTTACCTTGCTGATCTTACCCCTACTAAGATTGAAGCCTTTCGCATCATTGAAATAGTTCTCGTGCAAAATAAGTATCTCACTCGCGAAAATATTCTGCATCAAGAGCATAGCATTCATCTCCGGAGCGTCATCCGTCGATTGGAGAATCTCTTGATCCTTAAGGATAGGATCGCTTCATCACCACCATCCTCTTCTTCACCACCAAAGGAAAACTGAGTATCAGGTATGGGCACTCCCCTTGGCTACCACCAAGCTTGGGGGAGGTGCCCCGGCATCGTATCATCCCATTATCTTTTGCCTTTACTTATTTTAGTTTGATCTTTTGCTTTAGATGAATAAAAGTTTAGTTCGATCCTTTCTTTTCGAGAGTTTGCTTAGTGATCTATCCTTGTAATCATGTGCAAGATATATATAATAAAGTTTAGTTTGAGGTTTTGCTTTGTTTACTTTCATGTTGCAAATAAAAGAAAAGAAATAAGGAAGAAAAAGAGAAAGGAAATAAATAAAAGGAAAGAAATTATGAAAAAGATCATATACTAATCTTATGGTAGGTGATGACACCACATAAGGAAAAGGACAAGTAGAATATTTATGAGAGATTGACAAACATAGCATTAGTCAATGATGCAACTCATGAAAGAATTAATAAGGAAAGAGAAGATTCACATATAAATATACTATCCTATAAATCTTTTGTGATTGTGAGCCCTCATCAAAATATTATATGCCAAAATTGTTGACATTGGACAAGGAAGACAACTTAATGGTTTATGTTTGTTTATATTCACATAGAAGTCATATTGTCATGGATCCTTTAACATGTGGTGATTGCCCCTATATTTGCTAGACAAAAATTCTGCACTAAGTAGAGATACTACTTGTGCATCGAAAAACCCTTAAACCCAAATCTTATTTTCAAGAGTCCGCCATACCTACCTACGGATTGAGCAAGATCCCTCAAGTAAGTTGTCATCGGTGCAAAAAGGAAATAAAAATTGCTTCTAAAAGTGTGAGATCATTTAGTTTAAGAGAAAATTGTGCGTTGTACGAACTTGTGATGGTGAAGAATAAAAGCATTAGACTGCATAATAAAGGTTGCTATCACAAGGGGCAATACAACATGACATTCTTTTACACTAAGGGGTTGAGCATACAAACAAATAAGCGCATGGCAACCTCTGCTTCCCTCTGCGAAGGGTCTATCTTTTACTTTTATGTATTTACTTTTATGCAAAGAGTCAAAGTTTTCCTTCTATTCCTTTTTATTTTTATCCTTTGGCAAGAATCATGTGGTGAGGAAAGATCTAGGCACATATGTCCAGTTGAATATAGATAGCATGAGTTATTATTATTGAAATCGCCCTTGAGGTGAATACGTTGGGAGGCAAAACTATAAGACCGTATATTTCTATGTGTCCGGTTGAAACGTTTTGCTCATGTGTATGCGGTGAGTGTTAGAAATCATAGAAGACTATAGGATGGTTGAGTATGTGGACTTTCCTAAAGGCTCCGATATGTGACCCTTCCTAAAAAGATGATGAATTGTAGTTGCAAAGTTGACCGAGAACATAGTTTGTTGGTTTTAAATAGAGTTTTTGCTTTATACTTCAATAGTGTGATGAATTGTCACTTATTCATGAGGAGTCTATGATAAGAGCTTTATGATAAGAGTCTTATGTTTAAGTTTGTTGCTGTTATAATAATGAACATGATGCCTCTGTGTCCATATTTTGTTTCTATCTACACCTCTCTCTCTCTAAGCATGTGGACATGTTTTTCGATTTTGGTTTTTCGCTTGAGGACAAGCGAGGTCTAAGCTTGGGGGAGTTGATACATTCATTTTGCATCATGTTTTCCTACTGTTATTTATGATGTATTTATCCATAATAATGCATTTTGGAGTAATTCTAAGGCCTTTTCTCTCATAATATGCAAGGTATACACAAAGAGGGAGAATTCCGGCAGCTGGAAATCTGGACCTGGAAAAGCTACGTCAGGGCACCTATTCTGCACAACTACAAACAATCTGAAACTTCACAACAATTTTTTTTATCAAATATATGATGAATATTGGAGCAAATAACTACCAGAGGGGGCCCACCAAGTGGGCACAACCCACCTGGGCACGCCAGGGAGCCCAGGCGTGCCCTGGTGGGTTGTGCTCACCCAGGCCCACCTCCGGTGCCCATCTTTTGGTATATAAGTCATTTTGACCTAGAAAAATAAGAACAAGACTTTCGGGACGGAGCGCCATTGTCTCGAGGCAGAACTTGGGCAGGAGCATTTTTTCCCTCCGGCGGAGCGATTCCGCCCGGGGAACTTCCCTCCCAGAGGGGGAAATCATCGTCATCATCATCACCAACAACTCTCCCATCTTGGGGAGGGAACTCTCCATCAACATCTTCAACAACACCATCTCATCTCAAACCCTAGTTCATCTCTTGTGTGCAATCTTGTTACCAAAACTATAGATTGGTGCTTGTGGGTGACTAGTAGTGTTGATTACATATTGTAGTTGATTACTATATGGTTTATTTGGTGGAATATTATATGTTCAGATCCAATATGCTATTTAATACCCCTCTAATATTGATCATGATTATCATTTGTGAGTAGTTACTTTTGTTCTTGAGGTCATGGGAGAAATCATGTTGTAAGTAATCATGTGAACTTGATATGTGTTCGATATTTTGGTAGTATGTATGTTGTGATTCCCTTAGTGGTGTCATGTGAACGTCGACTACATGACACTTCACCATATTTGTGCCTAAGGTAATGCATTGTGGAGTAGCAATTAGATGATGGGTTGCGAGAGTGACAGAAGCTTAAACCCGAGTTTATGCGCTATTCCGTAAGGGACCGATTGGATACAAAAGTGTAGCGACCCGGCCTCAAACCGTCAAGTCTCTGTGCTTCAATGTCGCCCCTGGATCGGTAATGCTGACACACACAGTACTCGAGGATTTATAACAGAGTAGCAATCACACACTTATTACCTCGAATGTCTCAAAAGAGAACTTATTACAATAAATATGGCTTAAGGCCATCTAATACGATAACAGCGGAAGGCTTGGAAGATAAAGTGAGTCCATCAACTCCAACGGCATAGCTGAGCTGCACGGCAATGACCTAACAAACCATACTCCTTGTTTGAAAAGTCTGCAACATAATACGTTGCAGCCCAAAAACAGGTCAGCACATGGAATATGCTGGCAAAGTAACACAGTAGAGCAAGAACAAAATAATGCTATCACTACATGCATATTTGGCTGGTGGAAAGCTCTATGGTTATGGTTTTTGCGAAAAGCCAATTTTTTCCTACAACAAAGGAATAGATTTTATTTAACTATCATGGTAGTTGAAACATCATTGAGAAGGTTCCTCCAACTCAATCCCAATTAAAGTAATTAACAACCCAACAATATTATATTAGAGTGATGAGATACTTATGATACTCCAAGTACTAGATACTCAAGATGTCCATAACCGGGGACACGACTAACCATGATTAGTTTATACACTCTGCATAGGTTTGCGCACCTTTCCCCCCAAGACCCGATCTCCTCCGTTGAATTTCTCGCACTACATGGTGTTTGAGAAACGGATGACCGAGAGACAGTCTTTCAGAAGCATTAACCCCTTACTCCAGGCAGACCATACCAACCTACATCCCTCTACCTGCTGATCCACCTCTTCGGGAGCTTCACGCAACCTACACAACTATTCTAGAGCCCATAATAGCTTGTGGCTGCACACGGAAGTTTCTAGCATGAAAATATCTCAGATCCCTTTGAGCCTGGGTGGCGGACCATAGGATTATCACACGGGTACTCCGGGATATCCTAGGACAACACTAGGTTCTCCAGGTGCCCAACAAACAATCCACCCAGATGTGTATTCAAGTTGCCACCTTAAGTTGAACCATTATTTAACAATCTCACATATGTCATGGATTTCACTCACCCAAACCACGTCTACGAGCATAGCATAGCAATATAAGCAATACGTAGATGTAACTCCCAAGGGTTTGAATATAACAGGGCAATAGGGTCCACCTCATCAACTACTTCCCAACCCACATGTTAAACACATCCTAACCATGCAATGTTTGAGGATTGGAACTAATGCTTAAAAACTGGGTGATAAAGGGGTATGATCAAAGTGTTACTTGCTTTGCTGATGATCCGCAAAACCTAGGGATTCGTAGTAGCACGCTTCACACTCTGGGTGTTCTATCACAAATAAACAATAGCATAGATAAGCAAACAAGCAAAGAAACATGGGTAAATCTCAAATAAGAAGATCTAACCAGTAAGTTCAACTTAAGAACTCCAGTTTGCGAAAAGAATCAAATCAAACAGAGCAACGAAACTCAAACTGCAAACGAAACAAGATCCGTTTGCTAATCTGGACTAAGGTCAAATTTTACAGTAGCAAACGCTTGCTCAAGTTGGTTAAACGTAAAGAGGGTTTCGAGACGAAGATCTAGGCGCTTGAATCGCCTGATTTCGACAAACGAGCGAAAAGATAAACTAAAACGAAAATCGGATCAGAAATCGCGATTGAAAAATAATCGCGGAAAATTCGAGAAAAAGAAAACTGACGAACAGGCTAACGAACGAGTGTTCGTTGTCTGTAACTAACGAGCAAACTCCGTTCGTTAAAACGAACATACGGACGAACGTCCATGAAGTAACTAAACCGAAAAAACCGGTGAACCGATCTAAAAAACGAACTAGGGTTTACTAACAAAAACCGAACCGATTTTTAAAAAAACCGAATGGCGCTATACCTTCGGCGAGGTCCAGCGTGGCGAGCGGCTCTGGTAAGCGGCGGGGCAGCGCGGGGCGGTGGCACCGCGGGCAAGCGGCAGCGGCGGGGCGGCGCAGGAGCGAGCGGCGGCGGCGCGGCTTGCGGCGGCGGGGATGGAGGCTTACGGCGGCGGGGTTGCTCGGGGCTCTAGGGGGGTTGGGGCGGCTTATAAGAGACGGGGGGCAACTTGGAGGAGGGGGCAAGGCGCGGGGGGGGGGGGGGGGGGGGGGACGGAGTCCCGGCCGGACTCCGATTCGGGCGGCGACGGCGGCGTGGTCTCCTGCTCGGAGACGGCGGCGGGGAAAGCTGGGCTTCGACCCAGTCGGCCACTGCGCATTTTTTTAATAATTCCGCCGAACTAAAAAAATCCTAGAAAATAAAATAAAATTCTAAGAATGCCAAAACAAATTTTCTCCATCTAAATAAAATATTTAGAACGGGATGAACATTTTCTTGGCCCTAAAATGCAACTTTGGAAAACATGCAATTTTTCTAATTCAAATAAAATAGCAATAAACTCCGGATAAAAACAAATATTCGATTTTAATCTTTTTCCTCCTATGTTTCATTTATTTTGGAGAAGTCATATTATCTCCTCTCATATATTTTAATATGAAATATTTTTGGAGAGAAAAATAATTAAAACCAAAAATCCTCGTTTCAATATTTGATAAAACTCAAATATGAAGACAGGGAAATCCCCAACTCTCTCCGAGGGTCCTTGAGTTGCTTAGGATTTCGAGGAACGCAAAATGAAATGCAATAAAATATGATATGCATGAATGATCTATGTATAACATTCCAAATTGAAAATTTGGGATGTTACAGACCTACCCCCCTTAAGGTGAATCTCGCCCTCAAGATTCGGGTTGGCTAGAGAATAGGTGTGGGTGGTCTTTGCGAAGATCATCCTCTCGTTCCCAGGTGGCTTCATCCTCGGTATGGTGGCTCCACTAAACTTTGCAAAACTTGATAACCTTGCTGCGGGTGACTCGGCTGGCAAATTCGAGAATCCTGACTGGCTTCTCCTCATAGGTCAAATCACTGTCCAACTGAATCGCCTCCAAGGGTAATGTATCTCTTAACGGTATATCGGCCATCTCAGCATGACACTTCTTCAGCTGTGAAACATGAAATACATCATGAACTCCTGATAGTCCTTCAGGTAACTCCAACTTGTAGGAAACTTCTCCCATACGTTCCAAAATTTGATACGGTCCTGCAAATCTCGGGGCTAACTTTCCCTTAACTCCAAAACGTTTCACTCCTTGCAAGGGTGACACTCGCAGATATGCTCTATCTCCAATTTCATAGGTTATTTCCTTGCGTTTCGAATCTGCATAACTCTTCTGCCTGGACTGAGCTATCTTCAGTCTATCTCTGATCAACTTAACTTTCTCTTCAGACTCTTCGATCAAATCTGGTCCAAACAACTGTCGGTCTTCGACTTCATCCCACATCAACGGTGTTCTGCACCTTCGTCCATACAGGACTTTGAACGGTGCCATTTTCAAACTAGCTTGGTAGCTATTGTTGTATGAGAACTCCGCGTAGGGCAAATTGTCGTCCCAACTAGATCCATAATCTAGTGCATAGGCTCTCAACATATCCTCTAGAATCTGGTTGACTCTCTCGGTCTGTCCATCCGTCTGTGGGTGGAATGTTGTACTGAACTCCAACCTTGTCCCCAAAGTTTGGTGCAGCTGATGCCAAAACTTTGAAGTAAACTGTGTCCCTCTATCTGATACGATGGTCCTCGGAACTCCATGCAGACATACGATCCTGGTCATATATATCTTGGACAACTTTGCACTTGTATAGGTGGTTTTCACTGGGATAAAGTGAGCTACTTTGGTCAAGTGATCCACTACTACCCATATAGAATCATATCCTGATTTGGTCCTGGGTAATCTGGTGATAAAATCCATGCCAAGTTTATCCCATTTCCATTCGGGTATCGGCATAGGTTGTAACAATCCTACTGGCTTTTGATCCTCAGCCTTGACTCTCTGACATACATCACATACGGCTACATACTCGGCAATATCCTTCTTCATACCAGTCCACCAGAAACGCCCCTTCAAATCCAAATACATCTTGGTGTTTCCGAGGTGTATCGAGTATGGTGAGTCATGAGCCTCCTGAAGTATTAACATCCTGATCTCTGTGTTATTGGGCACGTAAACACGGTCCTCGAACCATAAGGTGCCGTGCTCACCCTCACGAAAACCTTTGGCCTTTCCTTCGCTCATTCTCTCTTTTATCTCGGCAACCTCTTTGTCATCCTTCTGAGCTTCTCGAATCTTTCCTAAGAATGTATACTGAACCTCCATTGTTGCAACAAAACCTCTAGGAACAATCTCCAATCAAAGTTCCCTGAGATCATCTACTAACTCCTTCGGCAATCCCGTGCTCACTAGGGTATTAGCATAACTCTTCCAACTCAAGGTGTCTGCTACGACATTAGCCTTGCCTGGATGATAGTGAAGCTTCATGTCATAATCCTTTATAAGCTCCAACCATCTCCTCTGCCTAAGGTTCAGCTCCTTCTGTGTGAAAATGTACTTCAAACTCTTATGATTCGTGTACACATCACAACGATTTCCAATAAGGTAATGCCTCCAGGTCTTCAACGCATGCACTACGACAGCCAATTCCAAATCATGCGTGGCATAATTTAACTCGTGCGGTTTCAGTTGTCGCGAGGCATACGAAACTACTCTTCCGTCCTGCATAAGCGCACTTCCAAGTCCTAGGCGAGAGGCATCGCAATACACTTGAAACTCCTTACGTATATTTGGCAGAATCAGCACTGGGGCTGTAGTCAAACGTTTCTTTAACTCCTGAAAACTCGCCTCACATTCTTCTGTCCATTTAAATTTGGTATCCTTCTTCAATAACTCCGTCATTGGCTTCACAATTTTGGAAAAATTCTTAATGAATCTCCGATAGTATCCTTCGAGTCCAAGAAAACTGCGGATCTCGCTAACTGAAGTGGGTTCCAACCATTCAGTGACTGACTGAACCTTGGTAGGATCTACTGCTACACCTTCTCCTGATATAACATGTCCTAGGAATCCAACTTCCTTCAGCCAAAACTCGCATTTGCTGAACTTGGCATACAACTGATGTTCCCTGAGTTTCTCGAGAACTAAACGCAAATGCTCTTCGTGCTCCTCCTTGTTCTTCGAGTATACCATTATATGATCAATGAACACCACAACGAACTTATCCAAATATTCCATGAACACTTTGTTCATCATGCTCATGAAGTAGGCAGGGGTGTTAGTCAGTCCAAACGACATGATCGTATATTCATACAAGTCGTACCGTGTGGTGAATGTTGTCTTTGGTATGTCCTTCTCTCGTATCTTCAGCTAGTGATATCCTGATCGCAGATCGATCTTTGAAAACACCTTAGCTCCTTGCAGCTGGTCGAACAAATCATTGATCATCAGCAGTGGGTATTTGTTCTTGCTCGTCACCTCATTTAATGCGCGATAATCAACAACCATTCTTAGGGACTTATCCTTCTTCTCGACCAAAAGCACTAGGGCTCCCCATGGTGACGAGCTCCGTCTAATGTAACCTTTCTCCAGTAACTCCTTGATCTGTTTCTTAATCTCCTCCAGATCATTTGCGGGCATCCGGTATGGTCTCTTCGATATAGGCCCGGTGCCTGGCAATAACTATATCAAAAACTCGATGTCTCGATCCGGTGGCATGCCTGGTAACTCCTCTGGAAAAACATCCAGGTAATCCTTGACTACATGCACTTCCTCCTGAACAATTCGCGTGAGGGTATTTAATTGGCTACTCCTTGGCGCATGCCTAGATACATAATTGATCCGTTTTCCCTCCGGGGTGGTGAGACAAATTGACTTACTAACACAGTCAATGCCTCCTCCATACTTTGACATACAGTCCATTCCTAATATCACATTCAATCCTTGTGACTCCAAGATTATTAGGTCGGACGGAAAAACATGGCTACCAATGGTTAAGGGTATCTGGTCACACCATCGACTAGCCATATACTCTGCTCCAGGTGAACTCACTAACATATGGGTCCTAAGGGTTTGGGTTGGTAGTTTAAACTTATCCACGAATTCCCTTGATATGTATGAATGCAATGCACCAGTATCAAAAAGAACAAGGGCGGTAAAAGACTTAACCAAAAACTTACCAATCACCGCGTCTCGCTGCTCTTCAACCTCCTCCATGCTGACGTGGTTCACTTGTCCTTTGTTGAATGGATTGGGCTTCTTTCCAGCGCTCCCATTACCGTTTCCATTCTTCACTTCAGGGCACTCCGTGGCATAGTGTCCAGTCTTCCCGCACTTGAAACAAGTAACGTGTCTTAGGTCTCTCTTCGCGGGTGTGGCTGGATTGTAGCGTTCTGATTGTTTCTTGCTCCATTCCCATTCCCATTCCTTGGGCCAGTATGATTATGGTTACTTCCTCCATTATGGGTGTGGCCTCCATGGTTATGAACAAGTCCTCCCGAGTTTGGGGTTAGGCGAGGCTTCTGCTGAGCTCCTGAATTATACCTTCCTTGTCCATACTTCCTCTTACGGTTCTCAATCTGCTGCTGCTTCCCTTCAATCATAAGAGCCTTATCTACCAACTCCTGGTAGTTGTTGAATGTTGCCACCATCAACTGCATGCTCATCTCATCATTCATACCTTCCATAAACTTCTCCTGCTTTGCGGCATCTGTGGCCACATCATCAGGGGCATAACGGGATAACTTGCTAAACTCATCCGCGTACTGAGCCACAGTACGGTTCCCCTGGCGTAAGTTGCGAAACTCACGCTTCTTCATACTCATAGCTCCAGTTGAGACATGGGCTGTACGGAAAGCTTGCTGAAACTGATCCCATGTCACCGTGGCTATAGGGTAGGTGACAGTGTAATTCTCCCACCATGAGGCCACTGGTCCATCCAACTAATGTGCGGCAAAGCGCACCTTCTCAGCATCGGTACATCCCGTAGTGGTTAACTCCCTTCCAACCTGTGGAGCCAATCATCTGCTACTATGGGCTCGGTGCTACTAGAAAACACCGGCGGCTACAACCTCAGAAAACGGGCTAAGTTATCAACTGGTGGTGGTGGCGGTGGATTGTTGTTGTTGTTGTTGTTGCCTTGGTTCTGAACTAACAACTGCATCAGGGTATTCTGCTGCTGGATAAACTGAGTGATCTCCGGTGGGAAGGTAAATCCGGGGTCCATCTCGGAGGCATCTGATGGGTTTAGAGGGGAGAGATTAGAATAGAATGAGGTCTAATGAGAAAGCACTACCCATATGCACATGAGACAAACATAATCATTTCACTCAATCAGTCAAACAAGGGCAATCGATCTAACTATCGTTACAAAAGTGCTCGGACTATACTATTTACATGGTGGAATTCTACTACTGATGTGGTGGTCTACTAAAAATATTCTTCGGTTTAAGACTCCATGATTTCTGCTACAGCTTCGTCTTCATAATCATCATCACTATTGTCGGGGTCCGAGTCGGTGTCGTCGATGCTGATGTAATCCTTCGGGCGAATCTCCTTGGGTTCTTTGTCTTCTCCTCCTGATGTGGGGTCTCCCATGAATACTGATAACCCATAAGTATAGGGGATCGCAACAGCTTTCGAGGGTAGAGTATTCAACCCAAATTTATTGATTCGACACAAGGGGAGCCAAAGAATATTCTCAAGTATTAGCAGCTGAGTTGTCAATTCAACCACACCTGGAAACTTAGTATCTGCAGAAAAGTGTTTAGTAGCAACATAATATGATAATGGTGGTAGCGGTAACAAAAGTAAAGACAACAAAAGTAATGTTTTTGGTATTTTGTAGTGATTGTAACAGTAGCAGCGGGAAAGTAAATAAGCGTAAACCAGTATATGGAAAACTCGTAGGCACCGTATTAGTGATGGATAATTATGCCAGATGCAGTTCATCATGTAACAGTCATAACATAGGGTGACACAGAACTAGCTCCAATTCGTCAATGTAATGTAGGCATGTATTCCGTATGTAGGCATACGTGCTTATGGAAAAGAACTTGCATGACATCTTTTGTCCTACCCTCCCGTGGCAGCGGGGTCCTATTGTAAACTAAGGGATATTAAGGCCTCCTTTTAATAGAGAACAACAAAGCATTAGCACATAGTGAATACATGAACTCCTCAAACTATGGTCATCACCGGGAGTGGTTTCGATTATTGTCACTTCGGGGTTGCCGGATCATAACACATAGTAGGTGACTATAGACTTGCAAGATAGGATCAAGAACTCACATATATTCATGAAAACATAATAGGTTCAGATCTGAAATCATGGCACTCGGGCCCTAGTGACAAGCATTAAGCATAGCAAAGTCATAGCAACATCAATCTCAGAACATAATGGATACTAGGGATCAAACCCTAACAAAACTAACTCGATTACATGATAAATCTCATCCAACCCATCACCGTCCAGCAAGCCTACGATGCAATTACTCATGCACGTCGGTGAGCATCATGAAATTGGTGATGGAGGATGGTTGATGATGACGACGGCGACGAATCCCCCTCTCCGGAGCCCCGAAAAGACTCCAGATCAGCCCTCCTGAGAGGTTTTAGGGCTTGGCAGCGGCTCCGTATCGTAAAACGCTATGATTTTTTCTCTCTGATTTTTTCTCTCCAAAAGCAAATATATAGAGTTGGAGTTGGCGTCGCAGGGTCAACAGGGGGCCCACAAGGTAGGGGGCGCGCCCTAGGGGGGGCGGCCCCCACCCTCGTGGAAAGGGTGTGGGCCCCCTGGTCTTCATATTTGGCGAGGATTTTTTATTATTTTTTCTAAGACCTCCTGTGGAGTTTCAGGTCATTCCGAGAATATTTGTTTTCTGCACATAAAAAAACATCATGGTAATTCTGCTGAAAACAGTGTCAGTCCGGGTTAGTTCCATTCAAATCATACAAGATAGCGTCCAAAACAAGGGCAAAAGTGTTTGGAAAAGTAGATACGACGGAGACATATCAACTCCCCCAAGCTTAAACCCTTGCTTGTCCTCAAGCAATTCAGTTGACAAACTGAAAGAAAGAAAGAAAAACGTTTACAAACTTTGTTTGCTCTTGTTGTTGTAACTATGTCATGCCAGCATTCAAGTTTTCAGCATAAATCATAACTAACCATATTTGCAATAATTCTCAGGTCTCACTGTCGGTGTCAAAACCGGCGGATCTCGGGTAGGGGGTCCCGAACTGTGCGTCTAGGCGGATGGTAATAGGAGACAAGGGACACAATGTTTTTACCCAGGTTCGGGCCCTCTCGATGGAGGTAAAACCCTACTCCTGCTTGATTAATATTGATGATATGGGTAGTACAAGAGTAGATCTACCACGAGATCAAGGAGTCTAAACCCTAGAAGCTAGCCTATGGTATGATTGTTGTTCATCCTAGGGACTAAAACCCTCCGGTTTATATAGACACCGGAGAGGGCTAGGGTTACACAGAGTTGGTTACAATGGTAGGAGATCTACATATCCGTATCGCCAAGCTTGCCTTCCACGCCAAGGAAAGTCCCTTCCGGACACGGGACGAAGTCTTCAATCTTGTATCGTCATAGTCCAGGAGTTCGGCCGAAGGTATAGTCCGGCTATCCGGACACCCCCTAATCCAGGACTCCCTCAGTAGCCCCTGAACCAGGCTTCAATGACGACGAGTCCGGCGCGCAGATTGTCTTCGGCATTGCAAGGCGGGTTCCTCCTCCAAGTACTTCCTAGAAGATTTTGAACACAAAGGTAGTGTCCGGCTCTGCAAAATAAGTTTCCACATATTGCCGTAGAGAGAATAATATTTACACAAATCTAATCTGCTGACGTATTCCGTAGCGTGACATCACACCACGGCCAAGTCTTTATTCGAATCGCTTTACTGTCCCACCTCAGCGCGTTTAGCGAGGCGGTTTCCTTGGCACGTCTTGTCAAAGCAGAGATCGTGTCCCCTTATTCTGGGATTCTCATCAATACGGGCATGGGTAACCCAACCGCGCCATTGATTACGGCGCTTGGGAGATAAGCGAGTTTTACCAGGCTGGTGGGGACGCATAGTCGCGTCCACCCATATAAGGGGATAAGGATCCACCTTTTCATCCACGCCTTCTTCCTCCTTTGCCTATCCATTTCCGCGCACTCGAGCTCCAGCGCCCAAGTCCGCACACCCCACCTCAACCTTCTCCAGCCATGTCTGGAGTGGGAGGCAAGTGGATGGTCTCCTCCGTCACGGAGGGACACATCAAAAAACCGAGGAAGGACGGATACTTGTCTAACGACATTGCGCACCGGCTTCTCGAAGAGGGGCAACTCATCCCCACCCCTAGGCCCCACGAGAGGGTGGTGTTCCTCCCCCATTTCCTCCGCGGACTGGACTTCCCTCTCCACCCATTTGTCCGGGGGCTCATGTTCTACTGTGGCCTGGATTTCCATGATCTGGCCCCGAACTTTGTCCTCAACATCTCGGCGTTTATCGTCATGTGCGAGGCTTTCTTCTGCATCCGCCCCCATTTCGTCCTATGGCTCAAGACTTTCAATGTCAAGCCGAAGGTGGTGCATGGCACCCAGGCGGAGTGCGGAGGCGCCATGGTGGGCAAGATGCCCAACGTCCTATGGCTCGAGGGCTCCTTCGTGGAGACCCTAAAGGGGTGGCAATCGAGGTGGTTTTACATCACCGAGCCGCGCGACCCTGAATGGGTTGCAGCCCCCGAGTTCCGATCCGGACCCCCTACGCGGCTCACCTCCTGGAAAGAGACGGGCCTGTCATGGGGTAAAAAAGGAGAGCTGACCGGACTCCAAACATGCGTCCAAACCCTGGTGGACAAGAAGCTCAAACTTGTCAACGTAGTCCAGGTTATGCTCATCCGCCGGATCCTCCCGTGTCAACAACGGGCTTTCAACCTGTGGGAGTTCGACCCGGCGCAGCACCGAACTCTGAGCAGGCTCTTCAACACGACGTACGAAGATGCCTGGAAGGTGCTTTTCAAGGGTGCCGAGGCCCCCGCATCCGCTACCGAGGATCGCGGATTCAGCACGCAGCGTCACGCTAGTGCGGTAAGCTGTTTTTACCTTTTACAGGGTATTAGTTTTTCATAGTTTGACTCCATGCGGGATCTAAGCTCCCTTACCTTTGACAGGATTGGCAGGAGACGTCCGGACAGATCAACTGTCTGGCTCCTTTGCCCGAAGGCCCAGCGGACGCTCGCTTGGTGAAGCTGCTGGTTCCGGCACCCTATGTGGTGCCGGAGAAGAAGGCCAAGAAGAAGGCCACGAGGACTCGAAAGAGTGCCCGACGCCTGGAGGTGTCGGATTCATCATCCGACGACTCCAAGACGCACTCCTCCCGTGAAGATGAGGAGGAGGAAGAAGAGGCCTCTCCCCGTCAAGTGGGGGGAGGGAAGAAAAGGAAGGCCGCCCCAACTTGGGAGGCCGAAGGGTGAAAGAAGGGGAAGACCCTTCCTCCAGACTACTCCACCGACGCCGACGATGGCGAAGAGGAGTGGCCGCACAGGGCCAAGCCCCTGGCGAGATCGTAAGTATTCGGACACCAGAGCAATTCATAGTGTTCCTTTCTTGCATAGCTCCTCCTTACGCCGAATATGACTATGCAGTCCGCCCAAGGCCGGGCTCGACGAGTCATCGAGCGGCTCCCTGGATTCATCGGATGTGAATTCGCTTCCGATGGCTACCTCCCCCCACCCTACGGACGACGCCGAGGTGGCGTCCAAATAGGTTCTAAGCCAGGAGGAGGTGGTCCTGGAGGCGCCGCAAGGCGACCTCCCGGACTCCAGGCGTAAAGGGGATAGAACCCCCAAGGTCTCCAAGTCCGGCCTTGAGCCGGACACCGCGCCGGAACCTTCAACGGTTCCGGACTCTGGTAGGCAGCCTCCTTCCAAGAGGAGCAAGCCTACCAAGCCGGTGACCTCCGTCCAACCGGAGGCACCGGACAATTTGCTGGAGGTGCTTAACGGCGCCTCCATTGGCGAGGAGCACCGCACTATTATGAGTGCGGTGATCCAGAAGGTTCAGTCCGCCAAGAGCGGACTGACTGAAGCCTGTGCCAGCCTTCTAACAGGCTTTGAGGTAAGTAAAGAATATGTAAAAGTATTACCGCATAGACAGTAGCCCTGATGCTCTGTTCGGCGTTTGGAAAGAAAAGCCGAATAGAGGATCTAATAACATTCGTAGGAGTCTAACATAATCAAGTCAATATGCGTATGCAGGCCTCGCTGCTGGCCTCCGCCGCACTGACTGCGGAGGTGGATACGCTGAAGCAAAACCTCGCGCAGTCCGAGAACGAGCTCGGCCATGCCAAGAGGCAACTCGAGGAGAAGGAAGGTAAGTAATACCTTGCGCAAGTATATAGAGAAGATGTGGTTGCAAAAAATGATAGGATCAACGTGCTATTATAGGGGCCACGACCGAGGTGGCAACCCTTAAGAAAGCGTTGTCCGAGGCTGAAAACAGAGCGGCTGCGGAGTGCACAGAGAGAGGGAAGCAGGAGGCGCGGGTGGAGGAGTTGCAGAAAGAGCTCCAGGCTCTCATGAAAAAACACGAGAGTTTGGAGCTTGACTCAAAGACGCAAGCGTTCGAGCTTGCGGCAGCCCTCCAAAGCGCGAAGTCTGCCAAGGCCGAAGCCCAGAAAGCCCTCCAAGAAATTGAAGCGATGAAGAAGATAGTGGCGGGTAAGGCATTCATTATGCAAAGCAAGCACGTGAAAGTGAATTACTTGTTACTTACCCGAGTCTGGAGCTCTCCAGGAGCATTCGAAGATTTGCCCCGCAATGCGTTTGATGCCGCCGCCTACTACCGATCCGAGGAGGGGAGGTCGACGGAGAAGGTGTTTTGGTCTTAGTATGCTGAGGCCGGACACCCGGTGCCTTTGAGCGACTAGCTGAAGCAAATGGTCGAGCTCCACAAGGTGGCCGAACAGGCCATAAAGGGCCTCATAGTTCGGCTTTGGCCTGGAGAGGCTCTGCCTGGGAGCTACTTCGGGCTGGTGAGGCGGCTGGTGGATGCCAGTCCACGGCTTGAAGTAATCAAGCGCTCTGTCTGCATTAAAGGTGCCCGTAGGGCGCTTGCTCGTGCTAAAGTGCACTGGGGCAAGATGGATGCGGAGAAGCTGGTGAAGGACGGGCCGCCGCCGGGCAAGGAGCATCGCTTCCCGGAAGCGTATTATGAGGGCGTCCTGAAGGGTGCCCGCCTTATAGCGGATGAATGCTCCAAAGATGTAATTTTTGAGTAAACTCGCATTTGTGATCATGTATGCTGAAAACTTGTTCATATGCGCTAAGCAACGCTTTTGAATTTAAAATATTACCTTCTGTGCGGCCGTTTATCAAATTTGAGAGATGGCGATTCGTCGCCTTCTGCCCCCATGCCACGAGTGCTGGAGTGTTCGGGATAAACATGAGCGCTCTTTTTCCCATTCTTGGGACCTTCGAGGGAGGCACTCAACACAACGAACAAGGCAATCGGACTATAATGCTTGAACACTCTCACTTAGCCATAGAATTCTATAATTTTAAATTTCGGCGAAGCCCCTAGTGTTCGGAAGACCGAGTTTGGGGCGCTATCCACGCCTAGGCCGGACAAAGCCGACTCCTCGCTCTAAGCGGCATAAGTCTTCAGGGACTCGAAAACCTCTCGAACAGCGACCAGCTCTCGCCTCATCATGACGGTCAGTTTTAGCTTTCTCTACTGAGGTGCTTAGCCCAGCTCAACTGGGGCACAATCGCAGTAGTTCTCCTAGTGCTACCTTAGCCGATATAACGGAATGTAAGGTACCAAAACATAGGAGCCGGGCAAACCCAACTATTGACCCAAGACATGATTCGGAGCCGATGCATATAATGCTATAAGTTCGGGGTGCCGCACTTGTGGAAGTGTTCGGACTTCTCACACCATATTGTGGGGTACTTATGCCCCTGGCGTATTGGCCGTACCAAAGTGTACGGGTGCAACATATCATTAATGAACATATATTCGTAAAAAAGAGTAATGCAATAATAGACAGAAGCTATGCATTGTTTATTTAAAAAAGCTGCGATCAAAGCAGAACGATACAAGTAGTGCAATAAGCAAAAGGTGGGACTATTTAACATGTCCTTTCCAGGGGCGAGCTGCGGAATGGTATGTGAAACAGGTATACTGCTCATTATAGAGACCACCTTAGAGTTCCATAGTGCGGCGTAGCTTTCTGCTTCCCTGGTTGTATCGTTTGTGCAGCAATTGTACTGCCGGACAAGCCTTCCGAAGAATGGAGTCCTGAAAATAAGAGAAAATTAAGAAATCGGCAGCCCCTAGTGCGGTTTAAGCCGCGTTTCGGGCGTGCCGTGATGGTGCCCCTCCCCCTGTGCCCATGGTATTTCTAGAGCATAGTTATGTACACGCAACACTGGTTTCGCAAGTTCACGAGGGCTGGGGTTGGGGCCGCATTGCTATGCTTGCTTGGAACGTGCCAGGCGGTCTTGTTGTAGGTTACTCTGGGCGCGCTTGACGGTGTCCAGACGTTTAATGGCTGGACTGGAGAATTGCCTTGAGAGGCTGTTTTGTACTTCTGCTGCGATAGCCGCCGTATGCTCCTCCGTTCGGAGAGAGCGTTCGGTGTTTCCATTGACCGTGATGACTCCTCGAGGGCCTGGCATTTTGAGCTTGAGGTATGCATAGTGCGGCACCGCATTGAACTTGGCAAATGCGGTTCGCCCGAGCAATGCGTGATAGCCACTACGGAACGGGACTATGTCGAAGATTAACTCCTCGCTTCGGAAATTATCCAGAGATCCGAAGACCACTTCAAGTGTACCTGAGCATGTACAGTTAGCCTCTACACCTGGTATGATGCCTTTAAAGGTCATTTTAGTGGGTTTAATCCTCGAGGGATCGATGCCCATTTTCCGCACGGTATCCTGGTAAAGCAGGTTCAGGCTGCTGCCGCCGTCCATAAGGATTCTAGTGAGGTGAAATCTGTCAATAATTGGGTCTAGAACCAATGCGGCGAATCCGCCATGACGGATGCTAGTGGGGTGGTCCCTTCGATCAAAAGTGATCGGGCAGGAAGACCATGGGTTGAACTTCGATCAAAAGTGGTCCCTTCCATCGCGTATATGTCCCTTAGCGCACGCTTCCGCTCCCTCTTGGGGACATGGGTTGCATATATCATGTTCACCGTCCACACTTGTGGGGGAAAACCTTTCTGTTCACTGCTGTTCGGCGGCCGGGGCTCCTCCTCGTCATCGCTATGCAGCCCCTTGTCTCTGCTTTCGGCATTTAACTTGCCTGCCTACTTGAACACCCAACAATCCCTGTTGGTGTGATTGGCTGGTTTTTCGAGGGTGCCATGTATCTGGCATGAGCGGTCGAGTATTCGGTCCAAACTGGACGGGCCCGGAGTATTTCTTTTGAATGGCTTTTTCCGCTGACCGGGTTTAGAGCCTCTGAATCCAGCATTAACTGCCGTATCCTCAGCATTCTCGCTGTTAATGCGGCGCTTTTGCTTGTTGCGACGCGACCAGCCACTGCTGTCCTTGGTATCCAAATTACCAGGGCTCTTGGTCATGTTATTGCTGCGAGCTAGCCAGCTGTCTTCTCCCGCGCAAAAGCGGTTCATAAGTGTCGTGAGGGCTGCCATAGATTTCGGCTTTTCCTGTCCTAGGTGCCGTGCAAGCCACTCGTCGCGGATGTTATGCTTGAAGGCTTCTAGGGCCTCTACGTCCGGACAGTCGACGATTTGATATTTCTTGGTTAGGAACCGTGTCCAGAATTGTCTGGCCGATTCCTCTGGCTGCTGAATTATGTGGCTAAGGTCATCGGCGTCTTGTGGTCGCACATAAGTGCCCTGGAAATTGTCGAGGAATGCTGTTTCCAGGTCCTCCCAACAACCACTTGATTCTGCTAGCAAGCTGTTAAGACAATGCCGAGCTGGTCCTTTAAGCTTGAGTGGGAGGTATTTGATGGCATGTAGGTCATCACCGCGGGCCATGTGGATATGAAGGAGATAGTCCTCGATCCATACCGCAGGATCTGTTGTGCCATCGTATGATTCGATGTTCACGGGTTTGAAACCCTCGGGGATTTGATGATCCATTACTTCATCTGTGAAGCATAGTGGGTGTGTGGCGCCTCTGTATTGGGCTATATCACGACGCAACTCAAACGAGCTTTGTCTACTGTGTTCGGCCCAGCCGGATTGACTGTATCCGGAGTGACGCTTACTGTCTCGTGCCGTGGGGAGCCCACGCGATCCGTAGATCTATCTTGTTTGCCTTGCCTTGTCCTCCAATATATCTCTCAGGTCTGGCGCATTTTCCCGTGCCTTGGTATTTTTTGAGCGGCGCCGGGGTGCGGCCTGAGTGGAGGGCTGAGAGGCCTCTCTGTCGCGGCCACGGGGTGGCCGGTCGGCCGCATCATGCGCTGGTGATGTAGGTTTAGGTGCTTCCTCCTGTAATCGGGGTAGCAACCTGCGCTTTGGGTAGCTCTTGGAGGGGCGTTCGAGGTCATACTCTTCGGCCGCAAGGACTTCAGTCCATCTGTCGGCTAGAAAATCTTGATCAGTTCTAAGCTGTTGCTGTTTTTTCTTGAGGCTGCTCGCCGTGGCCATAAGCCTGCGTTTGAAACGCTCTTGTTCGACGGGATCCTCCGGCACGACAATTTCATCGTCGTCGAGGCTTGCCTCGTCTTCGGAGGGAGGCATATAATTATCGTCCTCGACCTCTCTATCTGCCGCTCTCTCATGAGGGCTGGCTTCTCCATCCTCCTATGTTGAATCTTGCTGGAGGTGGTTGTCTTCGGCACTGTCCGGGGTGTTATTATCTCCCGTGCCGGAATCACTGTTTTTGCTTTGGCAGGATTTAGAGCGGCGCCACTGACGTCGGCGCTTACGCTGCTTCTTGGAGGGGTCATCCTCCGCTGTTCCATCGCCATTGCCTTCTTTTGGGGTGTCCACCATGTATATATCATACGACGAGGTGGCTTTCCAGTGCCCTATAGGCGCTGGTTCTTGATTGTCTCCTGCATCGGCATCCATACCGTCGATGTCTTCGGAGTCGAAGTCGAGCATGTCGGTTAAATCATCGACAGTGGCTACGAAGTGGGTGGTCAGTGGGCTTTGAATTTCTTCATCATCCGCATCCCAACCTTGCTGACCATAGTCTGGCCAGGTCTCTCCTGATAAAGAGAGAGACTTTAGTGAATTTAGAATATCGCCGAAGGGCGAGTGCTGAAAGATGTCCGCGGCGGTAAACTCCATGATTGGCGCCCAATCAGGTTTGATCGGTAGGGGCGTGGAGGGCTCACAGTCTGGAGAGGAGTCCGGCTCCTTGGAGTCACGGGCTTCGCAGAGAATAGGGCTGGTGTTCGGCTCGATCGCCATAGAGATTGAAGCCCGCGAGGCGGTGTCCAACCACCCATCCTCGATTGGCGCAGTTGGCTCCGAATTAAGGGTCGGAGCTGATGCGGGTGCGGCCTCCAGGGCACTGTTCGGTGGCAGAGCTAGATCATGCCCATCGTGACAGTGCGGCGCGCTCGGCTGCGGCTCGAATCCGTCGAAGATCAAGTCTCCACAGAGGTCGGCCGTGTAGCTCAAACTTCCAAATCTGACCTGATGGCCAGGGGCGTAGCTTTCGATCTGCTCCAGATGCCCAAGCGAATTGGCCCGCAGTGCAAAGCCGCCAAATACGAAGATCTGTCCGGGGAGAAAAGTCTCACCCTGGATCGCATTGTCGTTGATGATCGGAGGAGCCATCGGGCCTAAAAGTGACGACACAGAGGAACTCTCAATGAAAGCACCAATGTCGGTGTCAAAACCGGCGGATCTCGGGTAGGGGGTCCCGAACTGTGCGTCTAGGAGGATGGTAACAAGAGACAAGGGACACGATGTTTTTACCTAGGTTCGGGCCCTCTCGATGGAGGTAAAACCCTACTCCTGCTTGATTAATATTGATGATATGGGTAGTACAAGAGTAGATCTACAATGAGATCAAGGAGGCTAAACCCTAGAAGCTAGCCTATGGTATGATTGTTGTTTGTCCTACGGACTAAAACCCTTCGGTTTATATAGACACCGGAGAGGGCTAGGGTTACACAGAGTCGGTTACAATGGTAGGAGATCTACATATCCGGATCGCCAAGCTTGCCTTCCACGCCAAGGAAAGTCCCTTCCGGACACGGGACGAAGTCTTCAATCTTGTATCTTCATAGTCCAGGAGTTCGGCCGAAGGTATAGTCCGGCTATCCGGACACCCCGTAATCCAAGACTCCCTCACTCACAATTACTCATATCAATAGCATAATTAACTAGCAAGTCATAATAATAAATCTCGAATGACAACACTTCCTCAAAACAATAATAATTTGATATAACAACATGGTATCTCGCTAGCCCTTTCTGAGACCGCAAAACATAAATGCAAAGCACCTTTAAAGATCAAGGACTGACTAGACATTCTAATTCATGATAAAAGGGATCCAATCATAGTCATACCGAATATAAATTAACAGTGATGAATGCAAATGACGGTTGTGCTCTCTAGCTAGTGCTTTTTAATAAGAGGGTGATGACTCAACATAAAAGTAAATGGATAGGCCCTTCGTAGAGGGAAGCAGGGATTTGTAGAGGTGCCAGAGCTCGGTTTCGAAATAGAGATAAATTGTATTTTGAGCGTTATTCTTTCATTGTCAACATAACAACTAAGAGATGGCGATATCTTCCATGCTAAACACATTATAGGCGGTTCCCAAACAGAATGGTAAAGTTTATACTCCCCCTCCACCAACAAGCATCAATCCATGGCTTGCTCGAAACAACGAGTGCCTCCAACATACATCAGGTCCCACGGGGAGTTTTGTTTGCAATTAATTTTGATTTAGTTTGCATAAACATGGGACTGGGCATCCCGGTGACCAGCCATTTTTCTCGTGAGTGAGGAGCGGAGTCCACTCCTCTTGAGAATAACCCGCCTAACACGGAAGATAAGGACAGCCTTTGTTGATACATGAGCTATTCGAGCATACAAAATAGAATGTTTATTTGAAGGTTTAGAGTTTGGCACATACAAATTTACTTGGAACGGCAGGTAGATACCGCATATAGGAATGTATGGTGGTCTCATCTGGAATAACTTTGGGGTTTAAGGGAGTGGATGCACAAGCAGTATTCCCGCTTAGTACAAGTGAAGGCTAGCAAAAGACTGGGAAGCGACCAACTATAGAGCGACAACAGCCATGTACATGCATTAAAATCAATAAACATTGGATGCAAGCATGAGTAGGATATAATCCACCATGAACATAAATATCGTGAAGGCCATGTTGATTTTGTTTCAACTACATGCATGAACATGTTCCAAGTCAAGTCACTTAAATCATTCAAAAGAGGATACCAACCCATCATACCACATCATAATCATCTCAATAGCATGTTGGCATACAAGGTAAATCATTATAACTCATAGCTAATCAAGCATGGCACAAGCAACTATGATCTCTAATTGTCATTGCAAACATGTTTATTCATAATAAGATGAATCAAGAACGACGAGCTCATCATATTTACAAAAACAAAAGAGGTCGAGTTCATACCAGCTTTTCTCATCTCAGTCTGTCCATCATATATCATCATAATTGCCTTTCACTTGCACGTCCGAATGGTGTGAATAATAATAAGAGTGCACGTGCATTGGACTAAGCTGGAATCTGCGAGCATTCAATAAACAGGAGAAGACAAAGCAATATGGGATCTTTGGTTAAATCAACAATAATGCATATAAGAGCCACTTCAACAATTTAATTATGGTCTTCTCCTACTGACCCCCAAAGAAAAGAAAAGAAATAAAAGTATTTACACGGGAAAGCTCCCAAGAAGCAAAAGAAGAACTGGAAATATTTTTGGGTTTTCTTTTTTTTAATTATTACTACTACAGCAGAAATATAAACTACTACTAATTTTTTGTGGTTTTTCTTAAGGTTTATTAAACACACAAGAAGAAAACAGGAAAAAGAAAATAAACTAGCATGGATATTACAGTGAAAAAGTATGAGCACCGACATCTAGCAATGAGTGTGTGTGAACATAAATGTAATGTCAGTGAGAAATACGTACTCCCCCAAGCTTAGGCTTTTGGCCTAAGTTGGTCTATGGCCACGGCTGGCCTGGCGGATATCCATAATAATAGTTGTTGGGGTCGTCTTGTGATGAAGAAGAAGAAGGCTCCGATTGCCACTGGCTGGCAATCATCTCTGGATCCCACTGATAGTTAGACTGTCGTGAAGGATCAAATTGTTGTTCCGATTCTGGCTCCTCAGCTGGTGCAGGGTTCCGGTAGGCATGAATAGCTGCCAACGGAACAAGGTACGTGCCTGCAGTCAAATCAAACAAAGAAGGAGCAAGCAAGGTAATAGTCTCAGGATGATGTTTATTAAAGAACAGTTGATATCTAAGCCCCCCTGCCCTATTCTTAACAATAAAATCATGTGCCACCATACTTTTATGATCTAGATAAACACGGGGTAGCACTTTTTCTTCCTTCTCAGCATGCCTAATAGGTATGTTAAAATGTGCGGCTAGGCGTGTGGCATAAATGCCTCCAAAGATGGGGCCCTTAGTAACGTTCATATTTAACCGTCTAGCAATAATACTGCCCAAACTAAAAGTGTTATCACTATATAAACCTTGGAGCAGAATAATTAAATCAAGGATACTAAGGTTTCCAAAATTTCCGCGTCCAATTAAACAACGACTGGCAAATAATGCAAAGTAACGCAAAACAGGAAAATGTATGCTAGTGATTCGTGCATCGGAAACATTCCTGGTTTCTCCTACAGTGATATTATCAATAAACCCAACCACATCATCATGATGTGGTTCTTCTGTCTTGCCCTCAAAAGGGACTAAACAAATCCGACAGAAATCATAAAGTGACATCTCCTTAGGCTCATCATATAAATGAAATTCCACCGTAGGTGGTGAGTTCCTAGGATGAAAATAAAAGTTTTGCACAAAGGTATTTGTGAGTAAGAGATACTGATCGCATTGGTCGTGGAGGAAAGCGGTGAGGCCTGCATTGTGAGCCAATTCATGAAAATCTTCATAGATACCGGCTGCTCTCAAGAAATCTTCAGAAGGCCATTCACACGCCCGAATCTCCGCGGTGTGTGGCAAATTATACTTAGGCTTAGGTGCCTTTTCCTTTGGGCTTTGGCTTGATGAGCCCCACAATAATCTCCTCGTCATTTTTCTGAAACAATCTGAAATTTTTAGTAACTTCAAAATAAAAGTAAACCAAATTCAATAAAACTGATAGCAACTACTCCTACAAGTGCCTAGAGCCTACATCAAGCATTAGAACTACTTGGAAGCATATAAATTTGACATGCAAGCTCAAGAACATGGTCACCTATGCAGCACAAATTTGCAAATAATAAAGCACTGGAACAAAAACTAATTGGGCCAATGGAGGAGTCACATACCAAGGAACAATATCCCCAAGCAGTTTTGCGAGAGGTGCTTTGAGCAAGGAGATCGAAAATCGCAGCAAAAGTGGCTGGAACTCGTGCTTGAGTTGGTTTTTCGGGTTTGTGTGAGATAGAGGAAGAAGATGGGTGCTAGGATAAGTGGAGGAGGGCCACCGTGGGCCCACGAGACAGGGGGCGCGCCCTATAGGGGGGGGCGCCCACCACCCTCGTGACCAGGTGGCGGCTCCTCCTGCGGTAATTTTTGCCTAGTAAATCCTCAAATATTCCCGAAAAAATCATATTAAATTGGCATGGAATTCTGAGGACTTTTATTTTCGGGATATTTTTATATTGCACGGATAAGTCAGGAAACAGACAGAAAAAATACTATTTTACTTTATTTAATATAAATAACAGAGAATACAAAGAGGGTACAGAAGTTTGTGCTTCTAGTTTCATCCATCTCATGCTCATCAAAAAGAATCCACTAACAAGGTTGATCAAGTCTTGTTAACAAACTCATTCCGATAATCATGAAACCGGAGAAATTTCGAATAACACTAAGTTACCTCAACAGGGATATGCACATCCCCAATAATAAGAATATCATATTTCTTCTTGACAGTAGGAAGAGGAAATTCAAAACCTCCAAATATAATCAATGGAATTTTTCCGATAAAGTTGATACTATGAACTTGAGGTTGTTTCCTTGGAAAATGTACCGTATGCTTATTACCACTAACATGAAAAGTGACATTTCCTTTTTTGCAATCAATAACAGCCCCTACAGTATTAAGAAAAGGTCTTCCAAGAATAATAGAGATACTATCATCCTCGGGAATATCAAGAATAACAAAGTCCGTTAAAATAGTAATGTTTGCAACCACAACAGGCACATCCTCACAAATACCGATAGGTATAGCAGTTGATTTATCAGCCATTTGCTAAGATATTTCAATAGGTGTCAACTTATTCAAGTCAAGTCTATGATATAAAGAGAGAGGCATAACACTAACACCGGCTCCAAGATCACATAAAGCAGTTTTAATATAATTTCTTTTAATGGAGCAAGGTATAGTAGGTACTCTGGGATCTCCAAGTTTCTTTGGTATTCCACCCTTAAAATTATAATTAGCAAGCATGGTGGAAATTTCAGCTTCCATATCTTTCTTTTATTAGTAATGATATCCTTCATATATTTAGCATAAGGGTTTGTTTTGAGCACATCGGTTAATCGCATACGCAAAAAGATAGGCCTAATCATTTCAGCAAAGCGCTCAAAATCCTCATCATTCTTTTTCTTGGATGGTTTCAGAGGAAAAGGCATGGGTTTCTGAACCAAAGGTTCTCTTTCTTTACCATGTTTCCTAGCAACAAAGTCTCTTTTATCATAACGTTGATTCTTTGATTGTGGGTTATCAAGATCAACAGTAGGTTCAATTTCTACATCATTGTCATTACTAGGTTGAGCATCATTATGAATATTATCATTAATATTTTTACTAGGTTCATGTTCATTACCAGATTGTGTTTCAGCATCAGACATAGATATATCATTTGGATTATCAGGTGGCTCAGCAATAGGTTCACTAGAAGTTTGCAAAGTTCTATCATTTTTCTTCTTCTTTTTAGAAGAACTAGGAACATCAGTATTATTTCTTTGAGAATCTTGCTCGATTCTCTTAGGGTGGCCTTCAGGATACAAAGGTTCCTGAGTCATTCTACCAGTTCTAGTAGCCACTCCAACAGCATAATCATTTTTCTTACTATTCATTTCATCAAGCACTTCTTTTTGAGCTTTAAGTACTTGTTCTACTTGGGTGGTGACCATAGAAGCATGTTTGCTAATAAGTTTAAGTTCACCTTTAATATCAGCCATATAATCACCCAAGCGTATAATCATATAAGCATTTTCTTTTAATTGTCTACCAAAATAAGCATTGAAGTCATCTTGCTTATACATAAAGTTATCAAACTCATCCAAGCATTGACTAGCAATTTTAGTAGGAGGGACTTCAGCTTTATCATATCTATAGAGAGAATTTACCTTTACTACCTGTGTCGGGACATCGGGATCAGGAGGTTCTTCAGTAAATAAATGATTGAGATCATAAGTTTCTTCAACAGGCGGTGAATTAAGACCATGTATTTCTTCAATAGGAGGTAAATTCTTAACGTCTTCAGCTTTAATACCTTTTTCTTTCATAGATTTCTTTGCCTCTTGCATAACTTTGGGACTGAGAAATAGAACACCTCTCTTCTTCGGAGTTGGTTTAGGAATAGGCTCAGTATTTGGAACAGGAGTTGGCTCAGGAGCTGGCCCAGGAGGTGCCCAATTATTTTCATTTGTCAACATATTATTCAATAGAATTTCAGCTTCATCTGGTGTTCTTTCCCTGAAAAGAGAACCAGCACAACTATCCAGGTAATCTCTGGAAGCATCAGTTAGTCCATTATAAAAGATATCAAGTATTTCAGGTTTCTTGAGAGGATGATCAGGCAAAGCATTAAGTAACTTGAGAAGCCTCCCCCAAGCTTGTGGGAGACTCTCTTCTTTAATTTGCACAAAGTTGTATATTTCCCTCAAAGCAGCTTGTTTCTTATGAGCAGGGAAATATTTAGCAGAGAAGTAATAAATCATATCCTGGGGACTACGCACACAACCAGGATCAAGAGAATTAAACCATATCTCAGCATCGCCCTTTAATGAGAACGGAAATATTTTGAGTAAATAGAGGTAACGTGATCTCTCATTATTAGTGAACAGGGCAGCTATATCATTTAACTTACTAAGATGTGCCACAACAGTTTCAGATTCATAGCCATAAAAGGATCAGATTCAACCAAAGTAATTATATCAGGATCAACAGAGAATTCATAATCTTTATTAGGAACACATATAGGTGAAGTAGCAAAAGCAGGATCGGGTTTCATTTTATCTCTAAGTGATTCTTTGTTCCATTTAATTAATAACCTCTTAAGCTCATATCTATCTCCGCAAGCTAAACTAGCTAAAGAAGCATCTTGATCAAATAAATAACCCTCAGGAATAACAGGCATATTTTCATCATCATCGTATTCAGATTTAATAATCTCCCTTTCTCTAGCCCTAGAAATTTGTTCATCATGAAATTCACTAAGGGGCATAGTAGTATCAGACATAGAAGTAGTTTCATCATAAGTATCATGCATAGCAGAAGTTGCATCATCAATAACATGCGACATATCAGAACGAATAACAGAAGCAGGTGTAGGTGTCGCAAACTTACTCATAACAGAAGGTGAATCAAGTGCAGAGCTAGATGGCAGTTCCTTACCTCCCCTCGTAGTTGAGGGATAGATCTTGGTTTTTGGATCTCTCAAGTTCTTCATATTGTCCAGCAGATATAAATCCCAAGTGACTCAAAGAATAGAGCTATGCTCCCCGGCAATGGCACCAGAAAAAGGTCTTGATAACCCACAAGTATAGGGGATCACAACAGCTTTCGAGGGTAGAGTATTCAACCCAAATTTATTGATTCGACACAAGGGGAGCCAAAGAATATTCTCAAGTATTAGCAGCTGAGTTGTCAATTCAACCACACCTAGAAACTTAGTATCTGCAGCAAAGTGTTTAGTAGCAACGTAATATGATAATGGTGGTAGCGGTAACAAAAGTAAAGACAGCAAAAGTAATGTTTTTGGTATTTTGTAGTGATTGTAACAGTAGCAGCGGGAAAGTAAATAAGCGTAAACCTGTATATGGAAAACTCATAGGCACCGAATCAGTGATGGATAATTATGCCGGATGCGGTTCATCATGTAACAGCCATAACATAGGGTGACACAGAACTAGCTCCAATTCGTCAATGTAATGTAGGCATATATTCCGTATATAGTCATACGTGCTTATGGAAAAGAACTTGCATGACATCTTTTGTCCTACCCTCCCGTGGCAGCGGGGTCCTATTGGAAACTAAGGGATATTAAGGCCTCCTTTTAATAGAGAACCGGAACAAAGCATTAGCATATAGTGAATACATGAACTCCTCAAACTATGGTCATCACCGGGAGTGGTCCCGATTATTGTCACTCCGGGGTTGCCGGATCATAACACATAATAGGTGACTATAGACTTGCAAGATAGGATCAAGAACTCACATATATTCATGAAAACATAATAGGTTCAGATCTGAAATCATGGCACTCGGGCCCTAGTGACAAGCATTAAGCATAGCAAAGTCATAGCAACATCAATCTCAGAACATAATGGATACTAGGGATCAAACCCTAACAAAACTAACTCGATTACATGATAAATCTCATCCAACCCATCACCGTCCAGCAAGCCTACGATGCAATTACACACGCACGGCGGTGAGCATCATGAAATTGGTGATGGAGGATGGTTGGTGATGACGACGGCGACGAATCCCCCTCTCCGGAGCCCCAAACGGACTCCAGATCAACCCTCCCGAGAGGTTTTAGGGCTTGGCAGCTGCTCCGTATCGTAAAACGCGATGATTTCTACTCTTTGATTTTTTCTCTCCGAAAGCAAATATATAGAGTTGGAGTTGGCATCGGAGGGTCAACAGGGGCCCCACGAGGTAGGGGGCGTGCCCTAGGGGGGGGGGCGCCCCCCACCCTCGTGGAAAGGGTGTGGGCCCCCTGGTCTTCATATTTGGTGAGGATTTTTTATTATATTTTCTAAGACCTCTCGTGGAGTTTCAGGTCATTCTGAGAATATTTGTTTTCTGCACATAAAACAACATCATGGTAATTCTGCTGAAAACAGTGTCAGCCCAGGTTAGTTCCATTCAAATCATACAAGATAGAGTCCAAAACAAGGGCAAAAGTGTTTGGAAAAGTAGATATGACAGAGACATATCCAATACTCCTAGCTTCATTGTCAGGTCGGCATTCTTATCCACTAGTATGACGATTTCCTCCTCATAATCTTCAGCCTTAAGTTCTTCCTCCAGTTCCGCGATCCTTGTCATTGTCTTCTTCGGGTCTATCATTCCTGCGCACATCTGGTTCTCCTGGCGACGAATGTGTTGGTTTAATTCCTGGATGAAAGCTGCAAATGATCTATCCTTCCTGGTACTGATCATCTCCCATTGCTCATCTCGGCGCCCACAAATCTGATAGATAGTATCCTTAAGCTCCTTATGATAAACTTCTCCAATGCGTCCCATGGTGATGTGAGCTGCCATACTCTTTCCTAGACTCTAGGTTGGTGCATCGAAGGAAAACTCTATGGGCTTAGTGACTGGCATGAATGTCCTTCCTGGAACTTGAAATTGAATCATCCATCGCTCCTCTTCTGGTAAAGTGGCTTTGTAAGTCCCGGTGAAACTTGGTATTCCAATGTTCAAGTACCTAGTGACTTCCTTCAAGTGTCGTCCAAAAGGTGCTTCTTCATCCAGTTGTGCAAACTTGTTCCTTGCGTCCGCCATCCTAAAGAGTAGAAAATGGAGAGGAGTCAGAATTGAGAAGAGAATAGTAATCTAGGGATTTAGCTTAGTGGTTGTGTCCTACACTCAGCGTGTGCTCTGATACCATCTTGTAGCGACCCGAGCTCAACCGGTCAAGTCTATGTGCTTCAGTGTCATCCCTGGATCGGTAATGCTGACACACACAATACTCGAGGACTTATAACAGAGTAGCAATCAAACACTTATTACATTGAATGTCCCAAAAGATAACTTATTACAATAAATATGGCTTAAGGCCATATAATACGATAACAGCGAAAGGCTTGGAAGATAAAGCGAGTCCATCAACTCCAACGGCATAGCTGAGCTGCACGGCAACGACCTAACGAACCTTACTCCTCATCTGAAAAGTCTGCAACATAATACATTGCAGCCCGATAACGGGTCAGCACATGGAATATGCTGACAAAGTAACACAGTAGATCAAGAACAAAATAATGCTATCACTACATGCATATTTGGCTAGTGGAAAGCTCTATGATTATGGTTTTTTGCGAAAAGCCAATTTTTCCCTACAACAAAGGAATATATTTTATTTAACTATCATGGTAACAACCCAACAATATTATATTAGAGTGATGAGATACTTATGATACTCCAAGTACTAGATACTCAAGATGTCCATAACCGGGGACACGGCTAACCATGATTAGTTTATACACTCTGCAGAGATTTGCGCACTTTTCCCCACAAGACCCGATCTCCTCCGTTGAATTTCTCGCACTACATGGTGTTTGAGAAACGGATGACCGAGACACGGTCTTTCAGAAGCATTAAACCCTTACTCCGGGCAGACCATACCAACCTACATCCCTCTACCTGCTGATCCACCTCTTCGGGAGCTTCACGCAACCTACACAACTATTCTAGAGCCCATAATAGCTTGTGGCTGCACACGGAAGTTTCTAGCATGAAAATATCTCAGTTCCCTTTGAGCCTGGGTGGCGGACCATAGGATTATCACACGGGTACTCCGGGATATCCTAGGACAACACTGGGTTCTCCAGGTGCCCAACAAACAATCCACCCAGATGTGTATTCAAGTTGCCACCTTAAGTTGAACCATTAATTAACAATCTCACATCTGTCATGGATTTCACTCACCCAAACCACGTCTACGAGCATAGCATAGCAATATAAGCAATACGTAGAAGTAACTCCCAAGGGTTTGAATATAACAGGGCAATAGGTTCTACCTCATCAACTACTTCCCAACCAACATGTTAAACACATCCTAACCATGAAATGTTTGAGGATTGGAACTAATGCATAAAAACTGGGTGATAAAGGGGTATGATCAAAGTGTTATTTGCCTTGCTGATGATCCGCAAAACCTAGGGACTCGTAGTAGCATGCTTCGCACTCCGGGTGTTCTATCGCAAACAAACAATAGCATACATAAGCAAACAAGCAAAGAAACACGGGTAAATCTCAAATAAGAAGACCTAACCAGTAAGTTCAACTTAAGAACTCCAGTTTGCGAAAAGAATCAAATCAAACAGAGCAACGAAACTCAAACTGTGAAAGAAACAAGATCCATTTGCTAATCTGGACTAAGGTCAAATTTTACAGTAGCAAAAGCTTGTCCAAGTTGGTTAAACGGAAAAAGGGTTTCGAGACGAAGATCTAGGCGCTTGAATCGCCTGATTCCGACAAACGAGCGAAAAGATAAACTAAAACGAAAATCGGATCAGAAACCGCGATTAAAAAATAATCGTGGAAAATCTGAGAAAAAGAAAACTGACGAACAGGCTAACAAACGAGAGTTCATTGTCTGTAACTAACGAGTGAACTCCGTTCGTTTAAACGAACGTATGGAGGAACGTCCACAAAGTAACTAAACCGGAAAAAAACCGGCGAACCGATCTAAAAAAACAAACTAGGTTTTACTAACAAAAACCGAACCGGTTTTTTTAAACCGAACGACGCTATACATCCGGCGAGGTCCGGCGCGGCGGGCGGCTCCGGCGAGCGGCGGGGCGGCGCGGCAGCGAGGCGGTGCGGTAGCGAGCGGCGGCGGTGCTTGCGGCGGCGGGGTTGCTCAGGGCTCTACGGGGGGTCGGGGCGGCTTATAAGAGATGGGGGCGGCGACTTGGAGGTGGGGGCAAGGTGCGGGGGGAGGGGGAACGGAGTCCCGGCCGGACTCCGGTTCGGGCGGCGGCGGCGGCGCGGTCTCCCGCTCGGAGACGGCGGCTGGGAAGCGGGCCGGCTTGGCTGGGCTTCGGCCTAGTCGGCCACTACGCGTTTTTTTAAATAATTCCGCCGAACTAAAAGAAAATCCTAGAAAATAAAATAAAATTCCAAAAATGCCAAAATAAATTTTCTCCATTTAAATAAAATATTTAGAACAGGATGAACATTTTCTTGGCCCTAAAATGCAACTTTGGAAAACATGCAATTTTTCTAATTCAAATAAAATAGCAATAAACTCCGGATAAAAACAAATATTCGATTTTAATCCTTTTCCTCCAATGTGCCATTTATTTTGGAGAAGTCATATTATCTCCTCTCATATATTTTAATATGAAATATTTTTGGAGAGAAAAATAATTAAAACCAAAAATCCTCGTTTCAATATTTGATAAAACTCTAATATGAAGACAGGGAAATCCCCAACTCTCTCCGAGGGTACTTGAGTTGCTTAGGATTTTGAGGATCGCAATACGAAATGCAATAAAATATGATATGCATGAATGATCTATGTATAACATTCCAAATTGAAAATTTGGGATGTTACAAAAAGTTTAATGCTATGGTTAGAATTTATTCTTAATACTTTTCTCGTAGTTGCGGATGCTTGCGGGAGGGTTAATCATAAGTAGGAGGTTTGTTCAAGTAAGAACAACACCTAAGCACCGGTCCACCCACATATCAAATTATCAAAGTACCGAACACAAATTAAACCAACAAGATGAAAGTGACTAGATGAAAATCTTGTGTACCCTCAAGGACGCTTTGCTTATCATAAGAGACCGTTTTGGCATGTCCTTTGCCTCAAATGGATTGGGCTATCTTGCTGCACTTTCGTTACTACTATCATTACTTGCCTGTTACAAATTATCTTGCTATCAAACTACTCAGTTACTTACAATTTCATCACTTGCAGACATTACCTTGCTGAAAACCACTTGTCATTTCCTTCTGCTCCTCATTGGGTTCGACACTCTTACTTATAGAAAAGAGCTACAATTGATCCCCTATACTTGTGGGTCATCACTCCCCCTCGTCCAAATCGTATGAATTTGATCTTCTTGTTACGATGATTCTCAACTTCACTCTGAAATTGTTTGAATTTTTCAAACGTCTCAAAATTATGCTTCATTAAGTGAATATCCCCATATCTACTCAAATCATCAATGAAGATGAGAAAGTAATGATATCCACTGTGCGTTAACGATCATCGGACCACACACATCAATATGTATGATTTCCAACAAGTCACTTGCCCATTCCATTGTTTCGGAAAACGATGTCTTAGTCATCTTGCACAGGAGGCATGGTTTACATGTGTCAAGTGATTCAAAATCTAGTGACTCCAAAATTCCATCAGCACGGAGTTTCTTCATGCGCTTTACACCAATATGACTTAAGCGGCAGTGCCACAAGAAAGTGCTACTATCATTATCAGCTTTACATCTTTTGGCATCAATGAACATGTGCATCATCACTATCGATATTCAATAAGAATAAACCCCTCACAATGGGTGCATGACCATAAAAGATATTACCCATATAAATAGAACAAACATTATTCTTTGATTTAAATGAGTAACTGTCTCGCATTAAACAAGATCTACATATAATGTTCATGCTCAACGCAGGCACTAAATAACAACTATTCAGGTTCATCACTAATCCCGATGGTAATTGAAGAGCGAGTGTGCCGACGGGATCACATCAACCTTGGAACAATTTCTCACGCGCATCGTCACTTCATCCTTCACCAGCCTCCACCTATTTCATAGTTCCTGCTTTGAGTTGCAAATGTGATCAACCGAACAGGTATCAAATACCCAAGCACTGCAACGAGATTTGGTAAGGTACACATCAATAAGATGTATATCATATATACCTTTGTTGATGTTGGCCCCCTTCTTGTCGACCAGATACTTGGGGAGTTCCGCTTCTAGTGGCCAGTTCCCTTGCAATAGAAGCACTCAATATCTGGCTTGGGTCCAGCCTTGGGTTTCTTCATGGGAGGAGCAACTGCTTTTCCACCCTTCTTGAAGTTTCCCTTCTTTCCCATGCCCTTCTTGAAACTAGTGGTTTTATTGACCATCAACACTTGATGCTCCTTCTGGATGTCTAACTCAGCGACTTTCAGCATCGCGAACAGCTCAGAGACTGACTTGTTCATCCCTTGCATGTTATAGTTCAACACAAAGCTCTTGTAGCTAGGTGGTAGCTAATGAAGAACTCTGTCAGTGACAGCCTCTGGCGGGAGCTGACTCCCAACTCAGCCAGACGGTTGTAGTATCTAGACATTCTAAGTATGTGCTCACTGACAGACCCGTTCTCCTCCATGTTGCAGGCATAGAACTTATCAGAGGTCTCATACCTCTCGATCCGGGCATTCTTCTCAAAGATAAACTTCAACTCCTGGAACATCTCATATGCTCCATGACATTCAAAACGCCTTTGAAGTCCCAGTTCTAAGCCATTCAGCATGGCACACCAAACTACTGAGTAGTCATCAACATGCGACTGTCGGGCGTTCACAACGCCCACAGTCGTTGGAGGGGGTGGCGCACCAAGCGGTGCATCAAGGACATAAGACTTTTGGGCAGTCGTGAGGATAATCCTCAGATTAGGGGCCCAGTTTACAAAGTTGCTTCCATCATCTTTCAGCTTAGCTTTCTCTAGGAACGCATTGATCTACAGCATAATTTCCAAAGATATTTCAGACTATTATTCATGATAATTAGTTCAATTAATCATATTTCCTAAGAACTCCCACTCAAATCAACATCCCTTCGGTTATTCGAGTGTGACAAAATCAAAATTCACCAACTCAAGTCCGATCATCACGTGAGATAAGGTGGTTTCAATGGTGAACATCTTCAAGTTGATCATATCTAGCATATGACTCGTGTTCGACCTTCCGGTCTCTTGTATTCCGAGGCCATGTATGTACATGCTATGCTCGTCAAGTTTAGCCCAAGTGTTCCGCATGTGCAAAATTGGCTTGCACCTGTTGTATGCGAACGTAGAGTATCACACCCGATCATCACGTGGTGCTTTTCGAAACGACGAACTTTCACAACGGTGCACACTTGGGGAGAACACAATTTTATCTTGAAATTTTTGTGAGGGACTGTCGGATTTCAGGTTCTGCAGACCCTTGAGAGGTTCAAACTCTGGGGTGCGTGCGAAGAACTCAACCTCCCCAGTTTGCCTCCTCGCTAATCTCACGGCCTAGCTCAACGAACCGGAAGGAAACGGGATACAGTAGTTTACCCAGGTTCGGGCCACCTTGCGGTGTAAAACCCTACTCCTGCTTTGTGGTGGATTGGCCTCAAGGGGTTGAGGGTGAACTAGTACAGTCGGAGAACAACCTCGGGAGGAGGTGTGTTCTTGTGCTCGAGAGAGCTGGTGAGGATGGAATGGATCCGATCCGGTCTCTGCTCTATGGTGGTGGCTAGGTCCTATTTATAGTGGCCTTGGTCCTCTTCCCAAATGAAGGCGGGAAGGGATCCCACAATGGCCAAATTCGAAGGGAGACAACTAGTGCATGTTATCGTGACAAAAGTAGTCTTCGCCTGCAAAGCTCCTGGTCGTGACGCCGCACTGGGCTCGGCTGACCTCCGTACTGGCGGTCTTGGTCTTGTTGCACCGGAATGGAAACCTTTAGATGATTCCTTGGGACTCTGCGCCTGCACTTGCCTCCTTAGCACCAAAGAGGAAACTGCTGCTCTGCGCCCGCTGGCACCCGCTTGGCCATGGTTGTCATGGCTCACGTCACCTGAGCCTCACAAGGTTAGACTTGCATAGGAATCTCCGCTCCTCAGGAGCCAGCCTGAGGAGGCCGCTCCTTCTGGAAGTCTTGGTGTCATCCACCTCGCGAGGCTTGGCCCCTCGCGAGGCTCTTGAGTTGTTGATGCTGAAGGTGGGCAGTACCAGGCCGTCAGTAGAGCCATGTCATGGGCCGCAGGTAGGCAAGTCTGGGTACCCCCATTTCCAGAACATCGATAGTAGCCCCCGGGCCCAAGGCGCACTCAAACTTGTCTTCGAGGCGAAGCCAAAGGGCAAGTGTGAAGCACCGTGGGCCCTAACCACCTGCGGCCTTTGTCGACGCGTGGCGATTGATGGGACGTGGGCGTCTCCGCTTCCCCACACCGCCTCAGCAACTGTTCGACTTGACAAGAGCATGCTGCAAGCAAAGAAAATATCATCATTGCATGGGATCATGGAGGCCGGCAGTTGGCCTCCCTCCGGCTATAAATGAGGGGAGGGGCGGAGCCCCCCTTGCTCATCGCTATCTTATCGCCGCCTGCATCTTCTTCTTCTTCTTTGCCTCATCGCCTTGTCGCGGCATCCATGGCGCCGATGAGGAAGTTCTTTGCTGCAGAGAAAGAGAAGGCCCCCAAGGAGGGACCGGATTTGCCGCCTCCCAAGAGGGGCCGCGGACGTCCCCACAAGTATGATGCGACTCCGGCAGAGCCCCCCCCCAGGGGCACAAGCACACTCCTCCAAGAGCGGGCGCTACCTCCAGCGGTCGTGGCGGCGCTTCCTCTTGCGGTGGGAGATTCTGAGGACGAGGCAGCTCTTGAGATGGGGGAAGGCGCGCCATAGTCACCCGGCCTCTTCGGCCGCACTTCCACTCCGCAGACACGTTCCTGGAGCTTGTCGTGTGGTCGGAGAGGCCCGTCGGCACCTGGCTCCCGCTTCCGTGCTTCTTCGCAGGCGAGCTACCGACCACGAGGCTTGACATCCTCTAGCTACAAGCTGACGGCTCCTATAGTAGGGCCTCATGGGCCGGGGTTGAGGTCACTACCGCAGGCAACATGGCCTTGACCCGCGGTTGGCAGGTGTTCACCCGCGCCCGAGGCCTGAGTCGGAGGTGCACCCTCCACTTCAAGTACGACGGCCTCGTCACCCTCTTCGTGAGGGTGTTCGGGGAATACGGCCACCGCGCGGGGTGCTGCCCCGAGGATGGCAGCAGTGACGATGAGCTTGGCCTTGACAATAGTCGTGACGACGACGGGGGTGAGCTTGCCCATGGCGACGGCCGCACCACCCCCAGCGGCGGCGGCTCCTCCTCCGGCGAGAGCTCCAGCAGTGGTGGCTATGATCAGCCACCCCGTCGCTGGGCTCGGATTGGGGAAGGCGACCGGCCATCCCGTCGTCGTGCTCCAGTGAAGCGGGAGGAAGGCTCGGACTGGGCCTCGAGAGTTGCTGGAGCCTGGCCTCGGGAGCTGCTGCGGTCGTGCGGCTCGCTTTTGTTTAACCTTTCCTTTCTTCCGCACTTTGAAAAAATTAGAGGGCCCCGCTGGGTGTGTAATGAACAATGGCACTTATGCCACTAAGCTAGGTTTGTTATTTTGATATTGTGTTGTGATATCCATGTTTCGAGTAGGTGCGGTTAGAGTAACTTAGCTTGGTGTACTTGCAGTAGTTTCTCGCCTTGTGAGGGCACGCCCTTCCAGCAGCATCTGGCGAAGCTCCCTTCCTGATGACTCCGGAGCCGTCGGGCCTCGATAGGCATTGTAGAGCTGCAAGGTTGTTAGAAAGCTTGACGGGGCGCTTCGTTCTTCCTCGCGCGAGCCCCCGGGCGAGGGTTAGTTAGGGCTAGTGCATCGTGTCGTGCTGCCCGGAGGCACGGACCTAAGGGGGTGTGCAGGCCCATGAGCTCATCGAGAGCGTCTCACGAGGATTAAAGAAGCCGAAGCTCTGGAGCAACGAGGCTTCGGTGAGGTGTCTTGGTAGTGCGGGCGAACCCAAACGTACACACCTGCCTAGCCCCCGCGTGCGAGGCGCGCGAGGAGGAGCGACGGGCAACTGTCGCTCTTCCTGGTTCAAGACTGAGAGGCGAGCAAAGTAAGAGGAGAAAAATTCAACTCTGGCGAACGAGAAACGCGAAAAACTCCAAATTCCATTAAGAAGTTGCAAACTGGCTACAAAAAGCAAGCAAAGGAACAGCCGCTTTCGGTAGAGCTCATCGTCCTGGATGAAGTAGGCGGTGGCCTGGCGAGCCACGCGCTCCGCGTCTTCCTCCTTCTCTGGCAGGGTCCCCTGAAGCAGGTACGCCTTGAACTCCTTGGTCAATGCACCCCTCCTGAGGCTCGAGCGCGAGGAGCAGACGAGCTCCCGAGGTTGGGCCGCAAGCGGGTGCGCCCGTGAGTGGTGCTAAGGGGAGGGGAGCTCCTCCTGAGGTGAGGCTGATCCCGCGGTGGGGGGGGGCTACCAATGACTTGAAGATCCGCTCCTCAAAGACGCCAGGCTCCTGAGGCGGGCGTCGGGACGCCCTCTTGGCGATGTTGTCCACCTCCTTGTTCATGTCGCGCGGTACGTGCTACAATTCCAGGCCCACAAAATATTTCTCAATTTTGCATACCTCCTCAAGGTATGCCTCCATGTGCTCATCATTCGGCTCGTATACTTTGTTGGAGAAGTTGACGAGGAGCTGGGAGTCGCCCTTGATGGTGAGGCACTTCTCTCCTAAAGATGCCACAGCCTTGAGACAGGCAATCAGGCCTTCGTACTCTGCGATGTCGTTGGAGACCTTCTCTCCCTGCTGGAAGCAGAGCTGCATGGCGTAGTAGAGCTTGTCCTTGGTGGGCGAAATGAGCACTGCTCCAGCCCCCGCGCCCTGGCGCGTGAACGCACCGTCGAAGTACATGACCCATCCATCTGGTGCCTCGTCTCCGGGCAGGAGAGATCGGTCCTCGCACACTTCACGGCTGGGGTCATCAGTCCACTCGGCCACGAAATCTGCGAGGGCCGCACCCTTGATGACTCTAGTGGTGCTGAACTCCAGCTGGAACGCTTGCAGCTCGATGTTCCACTCTGCAACCCTTCCCGCAGCATTGGGGCTCCGGAGCACTCTCGCTAGTGGGTAAGCCGAGACAAGTTTGATGGGGTGGCCTTGGAATTAGTGCCGTAGCTTACAGGAGGCAACGAGGAGCGTGAGCAAGAGCTTCTGTGGCATGGGATAGCATGCCCGTGCATCGCGCAACACCGTGCTGATGAAGTACATCAGGTGCTCGACGAGGGCGGAAGTGTCGGTGGGGTCTTGTACCTCCTGAGACTGGGTGGCCTCAGGAGGTTGGTCTTTCATAGGGGTAGCCGAGGCCTCAGGAGCACCGTCTTCAGGAACTTAGTCATCTGTTGGGGCTGACGAGACCTCAGGAGTGTCATCCTGAAGCTGCTGCGTCTCGATCGGGTGCGGGGTGCTGGTCCACGAGCCCTTGGCCAGGCACTCCTCCTGGACCGCCACCAACGCTGCACTGGCAGCGTGAGGCGTGGCGGCCAGGTAGAGCAGCAAGGGCTCAAGGGGATGCGGTGCTACCATCACCGGCGGGCTGGTGAGGTATTTTTTGAAGTCTTGGAATGTCGCGTCAGCCTCCGGAGTCCACTCGAATGGTCCTTTATTTTTCATCAGCTTGAAGAATGGGAGGGTGCATTCTCCCAACTTGGAGATGAAGCGCCCCGGCGAGGTCACACATCCCGCCACCTTCTGCATCTCCTTGAGGGTTTGTGGCGGGCTCATCCTTTCTATTTCCTTGACCTTCTTCGGGTTGGCTTCGAACCCCCTGTGTGACACCAGAAAGCTTAGCAGCTTGCCGGAGGGGACTCCAAAACACACATTTCTCTGGATTGAGTAGCGGATCCACCTGGCACAGACTAGAAAATGTTTCCTCCAGGTCTTTGATAAGGGCCCTCACCTCCTGAGACTTCACTACTATGTCGTTGACGTATGCCTCGGCATTCCTCCCAAGCTGCCGGCCCAGAGTAATGTGCATCGGCCGCTGGAAGGTTTCTCCAGCATTGCGCAGCCCGAACGGCATGCGGGTGTAGCAGTATAACCCGCATGGGGTCAAGAAGGCCGCCTTCACAACATCCTCCACTGCCATCCTGATTTGTTGGTAGCCCGAGAAGGCATCCAGGAAGCATAGTAGGTCGCACTCGGCGGTGGAATCGGTGATTTGATCAATGCGCAAAAGTGGGAAGGGGTCTTGAGGGAAAGCCTTGTTGAGGTTGGTGAAATCGACGCACATGCGCTCCTTCCCGCCTTTCTTGGGGACGATAACCGGGTTTGCCAGCCACTCCGGGTACCACACCTCCCGAATGACACCAGCCTCCTACAGCTTGCGGGTCTCTTAGATGATGAACGACTACTTCTCTGTGGACTGCCGCCATGCCTTCTGCTTCACTGGGCGTACATTGGTGCACACCCTTAGGTGATGCTCGATTATTCCCTCAGGATTCCAACCAGGTCCTTGGGCTCCCATGCGAACACATCCTTGTTCGTGCGCAAGAAGCTGACCAACGCCTCCTCTTGATCTGGAGTGAGGTCGGCGCCTATGGTGAAGGTGGCGCCTGATGCCCCGTCTTCGTCGACTAGCACCTACTTCGTCTCGGCACGATCTTGAGAGAACAACTGCTTCTTCTTTGTTGGCATAGACCCCGGAGCCTCCGGGGCTCCTTCCTCACTTGACCGCGTGGCCGCCGCGGCCCTAAAGGTGAGCTTGAGGGCCAACAATGCCTCCTTTGTGTCCCCTGCCACGGTGAGGACGCCGCTGCTTGCCTACAATCTTCATGCGATTCTAGGAAGGGGAGTTGCCGCCATGAACTTGGCCAGGGCGGGGTACCCAAGAATGGCGTTGTATGGGAGGCTGATGCGGGCAATGTCAAAGTCGATAGGCTGAGTGCGGTAGTTGTCGCCGGTGTCGAAGGTGACGGGGAGGTGGATCTACCACAGGGGGCATGTGGACCCCTCGACGACGCCGGAGAAAGGCTTGGTGGGGCGGAGCCGACCGTGGGGTATATGAAGCAAGCCGAATGCTTCCACCGAGAACACATTGAGGCCGGCTCCACCATCGATGAGGGTCTTGCTGACCACTACATTGCAGATGGTGGGGGTGCAGAGCATCGGGAGTGCGCCAGCTCCCGCGGTGGTCGCGGGGTGGTCCCTCGATTGAAGGTGAGGTTGACCTTGGGCGCCGCCCAGTCCGGTGGAGATGCCCGCTACACGCGAGTGGCACCCACCTGGCGGAAGAATTGCTTGATGTGGCGATCCCTGGGTGGCGCCTGCGGACCACCCAGGAGGGTTGCGACGGCGTGGGGGGGCCGATACCGCGAAGCGTGCGATGAAGAGGCCGCGCAACTCCTCCCAGGAGGCCACTGAAGACCCTGGCAAGCTGAGAAGCCAGGCACGCGGCATGCCCGCTAGGGCCATGGGGAGCTAGTTCGCCATGACCTTCTTGTCGCCATAGGCTGCACGAACAGCCTCCTCATATGCTTGGAGAACCGCTGCCGGGTCCGCCGCGTCGTTGTATCAAGGTGGCAGATCCAGCCTGAACTTGGGCGGCCACTGCACCCGCCGCAGGGCGGGGGTGAAAGCTCGGAGGCCCTCGGCTCCCTCGAAAGCACATGTCAGTCCATTCTAAGGAGCATGGCTTGCCATGAGCGCTGAACAGCGGAGCGCAGCGAACAGAGAGGCGGGAATTCAAAACGATGAACTTTCGCAATGATGCACAGTTGGGGAGAACACAAATTTATCTTGAAATTTTAGTGAGGGACTGTCGGATTTTGGGTTCCGCAGACCCTTGAGAGGTTCAAACTCAGGGGTGCGTGTGAAGAACTGAACCTCCTTAGTCTGCCTACTCGCTAATCTCACAGCCTAGCTCGACGAACCGGAAGGAAACGGGACACAACAGTTTACCCAGGTTCAGGCCACCTTACGGTGTAAAACCCTACTCCTGCTTCATGGTGGATTAGCCTCGAGGGGCTGAGGGTGAACTAGTACAGTGGGAGAACAACCCCGGGAGGAGGTGTGTTCTTGTGCTCGAGAGAGCTGGTGAGCTGGTGAGGACGGAATGGATCCGATCCGGTCTCTGCTCTATGGTGGCGGCTAGGTCCTATTTATAGTGGCCTTGGCCCTCTTCCCAAATGAAGGCAGGAAGGGATCCCACAACGGCCAAATTCGAAGGGAGACAACTAGTACATGTTATCCTAACAAAATTAGTCTTCACCTACAAAGCTCCTCGTCATGACGCCGAGGTGGGCTCGGCGATGACCTCCGTCCTGCCGTCTTGGCGGTCTTGGTCTTGTTGCACCGGAACGAAAGCCTTTAGTTGATTCCTCGGGACTCCGCGCCTGCACTTGCTCCTTAGCACCGAAGAGGAAACTGCTGCTCTGCGCCCGCTGGCACCCACCTGGCCTTGGTCGTCACAGCTCACATCACCTGAGCCTCACGAGGTTAGACTTGCATACGAGTCTCCGCTCCTCAGGAGCCAGCCTGAGGAGGCTGCTCCTTTTGGAGGTCTTGGTGTCATCCGCCTCGCGAGGCTTGGCCCCTTGCGAGGGTCTTGAGTTGTTGATACCGAAGGTGGGCCATTCCAGGCCGTCGATAGAGCCACACCATGGGCCGCAGGCAGGCAAGTCTGGGTACCCCTATTCCCAAAACACCGACAGGGACCACCTTATAATGCTACCGTCATCCTAAGCAGAATAACATGCATAAAAGGATTAACATCACATGCAAATCATAAGTGACATGATATGGCCATCATCTTGTGCTTTTGATCTCCATCTTGAAAGCACCGACATGATCTCCATCGTCATCGGCATGACACCATGATCTCCATCATCATGCCTCCATCGGGGTTGTCACACCAACCATGCTTCTACTACTATTGCTACCGTTTAACGATAAAGTAAAGCATTACATACAGGGCTGTCCCTGATGGGGGCGAGAGGGGCGGCCTCCCCGGGCCCCCAAATCTGAGGGGCGTCCTTTCCAGGTATGTGTGGCCTCGAGTAGGCATCACCCTTGTCCGGATCGCCATTAGAGCACCACACAGCCTATCCGTCTGTGTCGCTAGGAGGAAGAAGGCTGAATCGTTTTCTTTTTGTTAGCAAACTAGGCATTGGGCCTTTCTTTCTTTAGCAATGGAATGGTGATGGTTAAGTCTGGTGATGGTCGTCGTAGGTTGGGCCAATACTGGCTTGGTGGACGCCTTCTTTTGCTGTTTTGTTTGATGAATATGGGCTGACTGATCCATTTTTGTTTTTCCGAGGGGCTGACTGATCCGGTTTGTTGGTGTATTTTTTAAAGTTTGATTCAAGTGCCATTTCCAAAGTGCCATTTTCTGGAAGTTTGATTCAAGGGATAAATTTATAGTTGATTCCCCTTTATTCTACTATAGCTTTCATATCATATTTAGCCTAAATATGTTCATATAGGCTGATTGTAGTCGTTATCTGGTGGATTATACCAAAATTATCACATATATTTATCTTGGTCCCGTCAAGTATGTCATACAAAAAATGGCTTGCTCACCGCTAGCGCATGCGATCGCAATTTGGCTTACTTGATGATAACTGAGAACTGGCCTGATGTCCCTTGCGATCATCCCATGCCTGAGTGCTTATAACGAACGCTTGATCTCCAGTGTGATCTTTTCGGATACACCTTGAGAGGTGAGTCTCCTGGAGAATAATGCACCACATCGAGCGTCCAAATGAAATAATGTCGAGGAAGACATGTCTCTAATTCTCCTTTTTGAATATTGTTTGTGGTCTTGTATTATCGAACAATATTAGAATGATATTAAGGGGCCCTAAGTTTTGCTTTCACCCCGGGCCCCTGAAATCTCAGGACCGGCCCTGATTACATAGTGCATAATGATTGACACGCATGTCATACAATAATTAAAGACAACCCTATGGCTGCTATCGGTTGCCGTATTCATCGACATGCAAGTCGTGATAAACTATACAAAACATGATCATCTCATACATCAGATATATCTCACCATGTCTTTGGCCATATCATATCACAACATACCCTACAAAAACAAGTTAGACGTCCTCTAATTGTTGTTGCGTGTTTTACATGGCTGCTATGGGTATCTAGGAATAACTACTCTTACCTACACAAAGCCACAAGGGTGATATGCAAGTTGCTATTTAACCTTCCACAAGGACCGCCTTTGTCGAATCCGATTCAACTAAGATGGGACAGACAGACACCCGCCAGTCATCTTTATGCAAGCACGTTGCATGTCAGTCGATGGAACCGATCTCATTTACGAGGACATGTAAAGTTGGTCTGGGCCGCTTCATCTCACAATACTTCTGAATCAAAATAAGACCAAGGAAGAAAGCAATCTAAATATCAATGCCCACAAACTCCTTTTTGTTCTACTCATGATGTCATCTACGCAAGACCTGGCTCTGATACCACTGTTGGGGAACGTTGCATGGAAAGCAAAAAAATTCCTACCCTCACCAAGATCAATCTAGGAGATGAACATCTATGAGAGGAGAGATTGCATTTACATACCCTTCTAGATTGCTAAGCGAAGGCGTTAAGAAATGAGGTTGATGTAGTCGAACGTCTTCGCGAACCAATCACGATCCGTCCACGAACTCCCGATCCACGCGCCGAACGGACGTCACTTCCGTGTTCAACACATGTACGGCTTGATGATGCCTTCACCTCCTCGATCCAGCGAGCGATGGTGAAGTAGTAGCTTGAGTCCTCCGGCAGCATGGCGGCGTGGTGGTGACGCTGGTGGAGCAATCTCAGTAGAGCTTCTCTAAGCTACATGGAGGGAGAGGTGAACTACGAGGGAGAGGGAGGGCAGCGTGATATCCCACAAGTATAGGGGATCATTTGTAGCCTTCGTCGATAAATAAGAGTGTCGAACCCAACGAGGAGCTAAAGGTAGAACAAATATTCCCTCAAGTTCTATCGACCACCGATACAACTCTAGGCACACTTGACGTTTGCTTTACCTAGAACAAGTATGAAACTATTTTGCAAGAATAACACTATGAGTACTTTGCGAGAAGAAAACTACGAATAAATTGCGAGATAATAAAAGTAGATAGCTTCTATCAACAAGAAAGTCATTTGTCCCTAGGCAATCGATAACAAGTACCGGTAATCATTCTTGCAATTTTATATGAGGGAGAGGCATGAGCTAACATACTTTCTCTACTTGGATCATATGCACTTATGATTGGAACTCTAGCAAGCATTCGCAACTACTTAAGATCATTAAGGTCATGAAACCCAACCATAGCATTAAGTATCAAATCCTCTTTACTCCCAGACGCAATAACCCACTTATCCACGTTTAGGCTGCTGTCACCCCCGCAACACTAACAATAAGCAAACCATGAACATATTGTAACACCCTACAGCGGGGGCCCTCACGTTTGCGCGAGACAGAGGGCACCATAGGATAGCACCATAAATAAAATATACAATCATACCAACCAAGATCATGATTAACCCATTGGACAAAACGGATCTACTCAAACATCATAGGATAACCATAGATCATTGGGAAATAATATATGGAGTTGAGCACCATGTTTAAGTAGAGATTACAGCAGGGAGAAGGGGTGTTACACCACTTCATAGAGGGGGAGAAAGTTGGTGTTGACGGTAGCAAGATTGTTAATGTAGATCGTCGTCACGATCCTAGCCCCGGAGGCACTCCGGTGCCACCGGGAGAGAGGGGGAGAGAGACCCCTTCCTTCTTCTTCTTCCATGGCCTCCCCCTAGATGGGAGGAGAGTATCCCCTCTGGTCCATGGTCTCCATGGCGGCGGAGGGGCGAGAGCCCCTCCGAGATTGGATCTCCCTCTCTGTTCTCTTCTGTTTCGCGCTCCCCTGATCTGGCCGAAAACCGTTTCTTATATTCCGGGAGATCCGTAACTCCAATTGCGCTGAGATTTTAACACGGTTTTTTCTAGATATGAGCTACCTTGCGCCCGAAGTAGAGCTCCATCCTACGTTTGAGGAGGGCACAACCCACCACCACACGTCAGGGGCCTCTGGCGCGCCTTGGTGTCTTGTGGGATATATGGGCCTCCGTTTGCGGTGATTCCAAATCCCAAAAATCACATATATTCCAAAATAATTCTCCGTAAAATTTTATTGCATTTGGACTTTGTTTTATATGGATTTTATGCGATACAAAAAACATGCAGAAAACAAGAACTGGCACGGGGCACTGGATCAATAGGTTAGTCCAATAAATCATATAAAAAATTGCCAAAAGTATGTAAAATTTGTATAATATTGGCATGAAACAATCAAAAATGTAGATATGACGGAGACGTATCAGCATCCCCAAGCTTAATTCATGCTCGTCCTCGAGCAGGTAAATGATAAAAAAAGATAATTTTTGATGTGGAATGCTACCTGGCATAAACTTGATCATATATCTAATCATGGCATGAATATTAAGACATAAGTGATTCAAAGCAATAGTTTATAATTTGACATCAAGACATCAATACTCAGGCATCCCAACAAACAATCATGTCTTTCAAAATATCAACGCTAAAGAAAGCTATCCCTATAAAATCATATAGTCTTGTCATGCTCTATCTTCTTAACACAAAGTATTTGTCATGCAGAACCCCGATGACAAGCCAAGAAATTGGTTCATACTTTTTAACGCGCTTCAACTTTTTCAACTCTCACGCAATACCTAAGCGCAAGCCATGGATATAGCACTATGGGTGAAAGAGTATGATGTTAGGGGTAAATATAAAGAAGACAAAAAGTAAGAAAGTCTCACATCGATGCGGCTAACCAACGGGCTATGGAGATGCCCATCAATTGATATCAATACGAGGAGTAGGGATTTCCATGCAACGAATGCACTAAGAGCTATACGTGTATGAAAGCTCCATATGAAAGCTAAGTGGGTGTGCATCTAATACTATAATGAAAAATTCCCACTATTTCATGGAAGTGACAACATAGGAGACTCTCCATATGAAAAACATGGTGCTACTTTGAAGCACAAGTGTGGTAAAGGATACTAACAATGCCCCTTCTCTCTTTGTTTATTTTTTCTTTTTCTTTTCTTTTTTCTTTTTTATATTTATTTTTTTCTCCCATTGTCCGGAGTCTCATCCCGACTTGTTGGGGAATCATAGTCTCCATCATCCTTTCCTCATTGGGGCACTACTCTAAAAATGAATAATGATGATCATCACACTTCTATTTACTTATGACTCAAAAGAAATAAAAATTACAACTCGATACCTATGACAAAGTATGATTCTATATGAATGCCTCTGGCATGTACCAGGATGTGCAATGATCTAGCGTAACATGTATGAAAAATGATGAACGGTGGCTGAGCCACAACTACTATGTCAGCTATATGATCATGCATAGCAATATGACAATAAATGCTCAAGTCATCAAACGGAAGCGGTGGGAGTTGCATGGCAATATATCTCGGAGTGGCCATGGAAAAGCCATAATAGGTAGGTATGGTGGCTGTTTTGAGGAAGATATAATAAGGCTTATGTGTGATAGAGCGTATCATATCACGGGGTTTGGATGCACGTGCGAAGTTTGCACCATGTCTCGATGTGAGACAGGGCAATGCACAGTACCGTAGAGGCAAGCAAATTGCGGAAAGGTAAGAGTGCGTATAATCCATGGACTCACATTAGTCATAAAGAATTCATACACTTATTGCAAAAGTTTATTAGCCCTCAAAGCAAAGTACTACTACGCATGCCCCTAGGGGGATATATTGGTAGGAAAAGACCATCGCACGTCCCCGACCGCCACTCATAAGGAAGACAATCAATAATAAATCATGCTCCAACTTCATAGCATAACGAGAGACTATACGTGCATGCTTAGGGAATCACAAACCTTAACACCAATAATCCTGCTAACCACAACCGCTTACTAATACCTACCACATATTATCATCTCTGTATCGCAAAACTATTGCAAGGAATCAAACATATCATATTCAGTGATCCATAAGTTTTATGTAGGATTTTATGACTAACCATGCAATTGACCAATTCCTGTTGACTCTCTAAATGGATCTAAGTGAAGCATGAGAGTTCAATTCTTTCTACAAAATACCATGCTCTAATAAATATAAGTGAAGCAAAATAGCATTCTACAAAGAACAATTTTCTATGTGAAGAGAAACAGGCAATCCAAACTTCAAATGATATAAGTGAAGCACATGAAGCATTCTATAAAGCCATACTCAAAAGATATAAGTGAAGTGCAATGATCATTCTATAAATAAACCATGGACTATCTCATACCATCATGGTGCATAAAATAAAAATTAAAACTAAACGCAAAAGATGCTCCAAGATTTACACATATCACATGAACGAAACAAGAACGAAAACATACCGATACTTGTTGAAGAAAGATGGGATGCCTTCCGAGGCATACCATACACATATCTCTTAGACGCTTGAGTCTCCTTGAATATTTACTTGGGGTGCCTTGGGCATCCCCAAGCTTGAGTTCTTGCCTCTCCTCCTTCTCCTCATATAGAGACCTCCTCGATCTTTGATCACTACATCCACACATAACTCAATAGAAAGCTCAGTAAGATCCATTATTATAATAAAGCAAATCAGTACTCTAAGTATTGTTGCAAAACAATCCATATTTTATTTTTGCATTTTAGCTACTGTAATTTAACTTTTTCATGGCTTATTCCACTAATAGAATCGATAGTTTCATCAAAACAAGCAAAACAATGCATCAAAAACAGAATCTGTCTTAACAGGACAGTCTGTAGTAATCTGAACATCCACCATACTTTTGGTACTCCAAAAATTCTGAGAAAAATTATGAAAAATAAAAAAAATTGTATAGCAAGACTGTGCAAAAAATTCAGAAGCTATTGATGTTCCAGTAAAAAATGTAAAATCGCGCACTACAGCCAAAGTTTCTGTTTCTGCATCGCACATACCAACAAGCAATCTGAACATCCTAAAGGAAAATCTTGGCACATTATTTTTATAATATAATGGATTTGTAAAAGGGGATAGTTATTTTTTGTGATTTTTTTTATAATTCAAGATTCTCAAAGTTTCCATGGGCATGAACAAAGTTCAAGGCTAGCTCCCACTTTCACAATGCTCGCCCCTCTCACTTTCACTTTTCTTTTTGTGAAGTTTTAAGTTCCCCTCTATATTTTTTTGTTTTTAAACTTTATAAAAGCACTCAACAGAAATAAATGACTCTCTAAAACATCCGGGTTGTCTCCCCGATAGCGCTTTCTTTAAAGCCATTAAACTAGGCATAAAGTGCTCAAGTAATGGATCCACCCGGATCCAAAGGTATATCAAAGCCAATTTTAATTAAGAATGATTTGGCATTTAGTAGTGAGCAAAAAGCAATATATATCATGCAATGATGAAGTCTAACTCTCTTCCTATGCATCGGCATGTCATACAAGAACAATTCATGGACATCAAGAAAAGGCCAATACATAGCATAAGCAGTTTCTTGCAATTTTATCGTGTTGGAAACATAGAGAGGCGGAGATGTAGTTCCTCTCTCATAATAATTGCAAGTAGGAGTAGAAAGCACATGCATATTACATTCATCAAAATTATCATGTGTAGTGGTAGAACGCAACCTATCAATGTAATCCTTAATAAGTGCAAACTTCTCCAATATAGTGTAGTTTGGAGAATTCAAAAAGATAATAGGACTATCATGTGTGGGTGCAATAGCAACAATTTCATTCTTGATATAAGGAACTATAGTAAGTTCATCTCCATAAGATAATTCATATTGGCATCATGGCCACAAGCATCAAGTTCATCAAAAAGGGATATTTCAAAAGAATCAACGGGATCATAGCATTTATCATAGCAATCATCCTTCGATAAGAACGAAGGGGCATTAAACAATGTATGGGATAAAGAGTTACTCTCATTAGAAGGTGAGCACGGGTGATCAATCCGCTCTTCCTCCTTTTGTTCTTCGCTCTCCTCCTCATCTTTTTCATCCAATGAACTCACAGTTTCATCATTTTCTTCTTCCATAGACTCCTACAAAATGTTAGTCCCTTCTTGGACATCAGAGTTATTCTCAATAAATACATCAATATTGGAATTGTATTTATAATTATCATAGCAATATTAAAGGATAACAAAATTTTCAAGTCTATAAACTGAATCATCAAAATCTTCAAACTTCTTAAACAATGATTCAATTTCATAAGCACCTTTAAAAGAAACAAATTCTTCTATTCGTTCCACATCATAGTAATCATATATACCATTAGCATAAGAAGCCAAAGTTTCATTATAATTAAATTTGCATGAAAAGGGAAGATGTGGAGCATTCATTCTAGAGCAACTATAATCATGTATCAAGCATAGATCCCGAGCATACCAACGCAACATATAAATTTGATCCCATAAAAGTTTCCCTTTTTGTGTCAAGCGATAATCCCTAAAGTATTAACGTTGATCCAATGTTACTCCCATTATCAAGTTGAATGGGGTTTTCTCAGGATTATCCAAGTAGTGCATAATATTTTTCACATAACAAGCATCGAGGGTTTTAGGAGGTTCCCCACCTCCATGAGTAGCAAGTACCACTAATTTTTTTTGGTGTTTCGTGTTCCATATCCATAACTAAAGATAGAGAACAACTTAGAACAGAAAATAAAAACTTCTTAGTGATAAAGCAAACAACCACTCACGAGAATATTCACCCCACGCTATTGCTCCCCGGTAACGGCGCCAGAAAAAGGTCCTGATAACCCACAAGTATAGGGGATCATTTGTAGCCTTCTTTGATAAATAAGAGTGTTGAACCCAAAGAGGAGCTAAAGGTAGAACAAATATTCCCTCGAGTTCTATCGACCACCGATACAACTCTACGCACACTTGGCGTTTGCTTTACCTAGAACAAGTATGAAACTATTTTGCAAGAATAAAACTACAAGTACTTTGCCAGAATAAAACTATGAATAAATTGTGAGATAATAAGAGTAGATAGCTTTTGTCAACAAGAAAGTCATTTGTCCCTAGGCAATCGATAACAAGTACCGGTAATCATTCTTGCAATTTTATATGAGGGAGAGGCATGAGCTAACATACTTTCTCTACTTGGATCATATGCACTTATGATTGGAACTGTAGCAAGCATCCGCAACTACTAAAGATCATTAAGGTCGCGAAACCCAACCATAGCACTAAGTATCAAGTCCCCTTTACTCCCATACGCCATAACCCACTTATCCGCTTTAGGCTGTTGTCACCCCCGGAACACTGACAATAACTAAACCATGAACATATTGCAACACCCTACAACGGGGGCCCCTCACGTTTGCACGAGACGAAGGGCACCGTAGGATAGCACCATAAATGAAATATACAAGCATACCAACCAAGATCACGATTAACCCATAGGACAAAACGGATCGACTCAAACATCATAGGATAAACGTAGATCATTGGGAAATAATATATGGAGTTGAGCACCATGTTTAAGTAGAGATTACAGCGGGGATAAGGGGTGTTACACCTCTGCATAGAGGGGAGAAAGTTGGTGTTGATGGTAGCAAGATTGTTGATGTAGATCGCCGTCATGATCCTAGCCCCGGCGGCACTCCGGCGCCACCGGGAGAGAGGAGGAGAGAGCTCCCCTCCTTCTTATTCTTCTTCCTTGGCCTCCCCCTAGATGGGAGGAGAGTTTCCTCTCTGGTCCATGGTCTCCATGGCGACGGAGGCGCGGGAGCCCCTCCAAGACTGGATCTCCCTCTCTGTTCTCTTCAGTTTCGCGCTCCCCTGATCTGGCTGAAAACCATTTCTTATATTCTGGGAGATCCGTAACTCCGATTGCACTGGGATTTTAACACAATTTTTTTTCGGATATAAGCTTCCTTGCGCCCGAAGTAGAGCTCCAACCGACGTTCGAGGAGGGCACAACCCACCACCAAGCGCCAGGGGCCTCTGGCGCGCCCTGGTGTCTTGTGGGCTGTGTGGGCCTCCGTTTGCGGTGATTCCAACTCCCAAAAATCACATATATTCCAAAATAATTCTTAGTAAAATTGTATTGCATTGGGATTTCATTTGATATGTACTTTCTGTGATACAAAAAACATGCAAAAAACAGGAACTGGCACTGGGTACTGGATCAATAGGTTAGTCCAATAAATCATATGAAAAGTTGCCAAAAGTATGTAAAAGTTGTATAATGTTGGCATGAAACAATCAAAATTTATAGATACGATGGAGACGTATCACAATGTTGTGGCATAGATGGCTTCCCTCCCTCTACCCCTTTATATATAGGGGGAAGGGAGGAGGGGTGCCCTAGGGTTTCCCCGGGGGTGCGGTCACCATATGGAGGCGCCTAGGGTTTGGGTGCCCCTCAAGTGCCTTGTCCCACAAGAAAGGGGGAGGCAACCCTAGGGGCGTAGCACCTCTCCTGGTGGTGTGGGTTGTGGTGAGGGGGGTGCCCAGCCCCTTAGCGGGCTGGTGTGCTCCCTTCCCCCCGCCCATGGGCCCCCCCCCCCCCACCCGAGACTTGCCGAGGCCCCCGAAACCCCTTTCGGTTCACCTGGCGATAACCCGGTACCCCCGGAACACTTTCGGACTCTGATGCCCTTCATTCTTTATATCAATCTTCACCTCCGGACCACTCCAGAGTTCCTCGTCATGTCTGGGATGTCATCCAGGACTCCGAACAACCTTTGGTTACCACCATAACAACTCAACTATATTTATATCATCACAAACGTTAAGTGTGTAGACCTTGCGGGTTCGAGGACTATGCAGACATGACCGAGACACCTCTATGGTCAATAACCAATAGTGGGACCTGGATGTCCATATTGGTTCCTACATATTCTACGAAGACCTTTGTCGGTCGAACCACGATGTCAAGGATTCAGATAATCCCGTATGCAGTTCCCTTTGTCTATCGGTATGTTACTTGCCCGAGATTCGATCATCAGTATCACCATACCTAGTATAATCTCGTTACCGAAAAGTCTCTTTACTCGTTCCGTAATACAAGATCCCGTGGCCAACTCATTAGTCACATTGCTTGCAAGCACATTGTGATGCTGTATTACCGAGTGGGCCCTGAGATACCTCTCCATCATACGAAGTGACAAATCCTAGTCTTGATCCATGCCAACACAACAGACACCCTCAGAGATACCTGTAGAGCACCTTTATAGTCACCCGGTTATGTTGTGACGTTTGGTACACAAAAGGTACTCCTCCGATGTCAGTGAGTTGCATGATCTCATGGTCATAGGAACATATACTTGACATGCAGAAAATGATAGCAATAAACTTGATACGATCATATGCTACGTTTATAGTTTGGGTCTTGTCCATCACATCATTCTCCTAATGATGTGATCCCATTATCAAATGACAACTCATGTCTATGACTAGGAAACCACAACCATCTTTGATCAATGAGCTAGTCTGGTAGAGGCTCACTAGGGACATGTTGTTGTCTATATATGCACACATGCATTTGAGTTTTCGGTCAATACAATTATAGCATGGATAATAAACGATTATCATGAATAAGGAAATATATTAATAACCACTTTATTATTGCCTCTAGGGCATATTACCAACAATTGCCTCCTCGAACCCGCACGGGATGACACCCCAATTGATGGATGCGGACTGTTCGGAGTCAGATCCGCTGCCCACCATGCCGGAGACCTTCAGAGATCGTCGTCGGAGGTGAGCTTGATGGCGGAGGGGAGTGGAGTGAAGAGGTTAGGGTTTGGTCCGAAGAGCAGATGAGGAGGAATATATATGGGGTTGGGTGGGCCAGCGTGGACCGGTTCCGACGTGGCGAGCGCGCCCGGATGCCCCCATATCCACCCCATAGATACGAGGGGTACCGGTCAGCCCGGGCATTTGAAACCAGTTTAATACGCCCGTCTGGGTCGATTTTTCAAGACCAGAACGTCCGCCCAGACGTTTGAGGCAAGTTTGGGGCGTCCGTCTGTAGATGATCTAATACCAACAAACACATAGGACGCGTTTGGTACGCTCTCCGGTAACGTATTCGTTCCGGTAACGAGAAGCACCGGTTTCCAATGTTTTCTCACCGAATACAAGTTTTGTTTGGTGGAGCGTCCAACCTCCGGTTTCCTAATCAGCTTCGGTCCGGCCGTTTTCGGTTTCGCGAAGCCATGTATCGAAAGACGCTGCTAGCTAATACTGAGTGTGCGTACCAAACGCAGGATACCGTTTCGGAAAGCGCTGGAATCGGAAGCCGTGATGTTCGCTCCGAACCAAACGCGTCGATATATTCCAAAGTAGTACCCGATCCTAAGCTCCACTTTTTTTAAAAAAAATGCCATGATTGTTAGCCACCAGTTTACATTTTCCAAAACACGAATACTTTTTTCAGAATGTTGAACATTTCTTGAAGTAAGAATATTTTTTAAAATTAAACATTTTTAAAACTTAATAAAGTTTTAAAGAACTGAAAAAATAAAATTTGTGATTTTTTTAAATCATGACTTTTTGGAAAACATAAAACGTTTTTTGAAATTATGAATAAATTTTCAAATTTGCAAACAATTTTTAATAAACACGAACACTTTTCACAAGTGAACATTTCTTCAAATTTGTGAAAATTTTAACATAGAAGAAAAGAAAATAAAAAAAAGAAAAAAACAAAATGAAAACAGTAAAGAAAACAAACAACAAAATAATCGGTTCAGGGGACCTTCTAGATGGTTCTCAAAACCGGTTGGCTCGCATTGTGTATATATGCCCAATATGTGCAGCCCATCTATCGTCTCTCGAGTCGTTGCCTAGTGTCATTCAACAACAACACGCAACTAATGAATGTTTCGATTTCCCCTTTTTGGTTTATTTCTTTTGGTTTTGGGATGAATTCTTAATTTCTTAATACCTTTCAAATCGTCCTAGCCATCAATAATTCATGCTAAGAAGAGTGCTCATGTTGTGGCAATTCCATCAAGAAGGTAATGGGTTATTCCTATAGCATCGTGTCCTCGTATATTATACTAAAGATAAAAAAACATTTTTAATGGATGTAAACATAGACATGAAAAACATTAATAAAAAAATAAAACCATGCATTTAAAAATGATTTTTTTGGAAATGCGAGTTTTAAAAATCATGACTTCAAAAAAATTGCAAACTTGAAAAACAAATTCTCAGATTCGCAATACTCATGAAGTATAAAAAAATGCTCATAGATTTAGAAATATTACATAATTAAAAGTATTCATGTATTTAAAATCATGATTTTAAAAATATTCACGAATTTCAGAAAATTTTCATGAATTAAAAAATCACTAAGTTTAAAAATGATAATATATTTTAAAAATGTTCACATATATTGGATTTATAAATATATTCGTATATTTAGAAAATTCTCATGATTTCATAAAGTATTTCTAAGTTTTACTAATATGTAAGCGAAAAAATAGAAGAAAAAGAAACGCAGGGAGGAGCAGAATATTTTATGCTTTCGACTCATCACTTCTGAGTTAATAGGTAATTTTTCGATTAAATTAATGCAGAAAATAATTACAATCATGGCATTTAAAAAATTATTGACATACTGATTACGAACCAAGCAAGCATGTACTACACATATAATAGAAATACCTACGATATAGCTAGTAATGGTAAGACAAAAATAAACAATAGAGGGATAAATATGTTATACCCTCCAGTCGGCCGGGCAAAGGCCGTGACGGCAGCAACGTCCTCAGTGGCCTTCTTCTTGGCAGCGCCACGTTCGGTGTCGCTGGACATATATAGGCGCGTCCGAATGGAGAGACGTGGGCTGGACCCACGAAGCGCGCAGCGCGGAGAAGGAGAAGTGCATGAAGGCCTCTTCTCTTCTCAAATAGCATGTGAAAGAGCATCTCTTATAAAAAGGTTCGACTCTTTCTCTATAAACGAGGTGAGACTAAACTTCTCACCATCCCTTATCATGACACCTACATAGACCTTTAGGGATTTTTGTGAAAATGTTATACAGGCTTAAAGTCCATCCATGTTTCAACACATACGGCGTACAGAAAAGTGACCGAAGAATCCGACCATATGGTGTGTGCTGTCCACACTTCTTTTGTGCGAAATCACTAATTAATTAAGGAGTATTCGTTGCAAAGAACATTCCACTTTTCCATGTCGCGACAAATGGCGCACATGCAGCGCGTCACTTATCGCAATCCGGGAATTTTCCCTCTTTTCGTAGATTCATTTATTCAAAACGTTTTATCTTTTAAATCGTATGTTCAAATCTCGAATTGTTTTCACCATTGGATTCCTCGCGTCGAGATATTTAAAACTAGATCCCATGTTGATAGATTTTGACAAACATTTTTTTCACGAAAAACCGGACGAAGAAACCGAACCGGGAGCATGGTTTTTTTTCCTTTCCAAAAAAGGTACGCCCATATCTCTCGCGAAATCACACCCGTGCCTCTGATGGAAGTAAAACCGTAACTCTCGTGGAAGGAAAAAAACAGAAAACGCATTTTTTCCCGTTTCCGAGAGGCACGGCCATGACTCTCGTGAAAGCACAACCGTGCCTCTCGCAGAAGCAAAACTATGACTCTCGCGAAAGAAAAAAAACATAAAACATGTATTTTTTTCCTTTCTGAGAGGCACGGCCGTGACTCTCACGAAAGCACAACCGTGCCTCTCACGGAAGCAAAACCGTGACTCCCGCGAAAGAAAAAAAACAGAAAACACGTTTTGTTTCTCCGTTTCCGAGAGGCACGGCCGTGACTCTCGCGAAAGAAAAAAAAACAGAAAACGCATTTTTTTCGTTTCCGAAAGGTATGGCCGTGACTCTCGCTATAGCACAACCATGCCTCTCGCAAAAAAAACCCGTGACTTTTGCGAAAGAAAAAAACAAGTTTTTTTCGCGCAAATTTTTTTTTCTAATTTTTTTGATCGAGTAGCTAAGGAAGACCAAGAGAAAAACCAAAACGTCGAAAAAATCAAGAAAAACCCGTTTAAAAAACAGAAAACGCATGCGAAAAAATAAAAAAAATCGAAGAAAACGTTCAGAACGCGACACGTGACGAATGAATGAGAACGCGTCAAGTGGCACTGATCATTGCAGGGCTTCAAAAAGAGTGCTCGTTAACTAATTGCTCCCCCTTGTGACCTTGTCCCTCAGTCGCCATCATGACTGTTCCGCACATGCGGTTCATATGAACCGCTAGCCAGCGACCACTCAAACTCGTATCCGCTGAAATCGACGTCTTGAGAGGTATCGCCATGGAACGAGTGAATCGGCAGGAGGTTTGGAGCCGCGAGTGTTCGGCGTCAGAGAAACCGAGACTAGCAAAAAGTTCAAGTCACCACACGAGATTAGTTGCCAGCATTGAGTCTAACCAGGCCCACGCGATGCAGCACCTTTTCGAACCTCGGTTGTTTGATTCCTCACTTACACTGTTGAGTCTACATACCACGGTTCTTAAAACATCTCTGGGCCTAGTCCATTGGGAACTGCCGAATTGGCAGTTTCACCAGAGCCAGGCCCGAGCGATGCCTCAAGGCGCATGTGGGTGGCTGTCTCGAGACGTGTGTCTCCAGTTAATCCATCTCTCTCTCCCTAATCCTCAATACCTTCTCTCTCCCTCTACTCCAGTCCGATCCCGCTGATCCGGTCCGCCCGAGCTGGACCGAGCCGGAGCGCTTCCCCGGGAGGGTTGCTGCCCCTTGCAAAGTACAACGTCGAGGGCGGGATCGGCTGGCGCAGAGGTATGAAGTAGCGCCGCTCGACGTTGGGCGCGCACGTGCTCGACGGCTGCGGCGAGTTCATGCCATCCCCGGGCGATGGGCTCGCCGCGCTAGCCTGCGCCGCGTGCGGCTGCCACCACAACTTCCACCGCCACAAGCCGGTGGTGGTGGTGCCCTCGCCCTCGCCGCCCCCGCCTTGGCCATGGTGTCCCCCTCCGCGACCCTAGCCGACGCCAACTCCTGGCTCATGCCGCTCTTCCTCGCCCCACCGCATATGCATCAGAAGCGCCCAGTCGTCCCGGTGTCCCCGGTGTCTGCGCCGCCACGCTGGCCGAGTTCTCGAGCGAGGAGCTGCGCTGCCCCCCTCCCCCCCGGCCGCCCCCTCCGCGCCAGGTGCAAGCGGCCATGGGTGGGTCGGCCTCCGCGTCCTCGACGCCGAGCAAGAAGCGGTTCCGGATCAAGTTCACGTCTGAGAAGAAGGAGCGCATGCTGGAGTCCGCGCACCGCGTGGGCTGGCGCGTGCAGAAGCTCGACGACGGCGTGGTGGACGCCTTGGGCGCCCAGGTCGGCGTGCCCTGCCGCGTCCTCAAGGTGTGGATGCGCAACAACAAGCACCTCGCCAAGACCTCGCCACATCCCTGCAGCCACTGTCGCCGCTCCAGCATGACCCTAGTCCTCCTCCCCACCACCACCAGCACCAACACCACCCGCCGCCGCCCCAGCATCATTTGTCCCGTGTAATTCCCGTAACTTCATCCCTCCTCGCCCGCAGGCACTCTCGGTACCTCCACGGCTCAAAGTCTTTGACGAAATGTCAAGCCCAACCCGATGGCTGTTAAGTTTTGTTGTTAACTTCTAATCATATGCAAGTATGCAACCAAACGTCGGGTGAAAATTGCATCTCGATGACAAGACCCCCAATGCAGGCAACCAATCAACTGGTCATCTACGTTTTGACCCTGTTTTGGCTTACCCAGGCCTTGCTCAGTCTGGCTCGTTTTTCCCCTCTGAGCCAGGCCCGGCAGCGAAAGCAACTAAACACGCCCTAGAAGACATCAAGATACATGGCTGCACGGCGGAAGTCTGCGTCAGTACACGCAAGAACACTCTCAAGTTGTGGCTTGGGGGATATGTTGTCACGCCGAGTTCCCTACAGCCGCCGCCTCCCCTAAAGAGTCAGGGTTTCTTTGCCTCCCACCAGCTCCGTCTCGGTCCGCCTCGTATCAAGTGGCCTTGAGGCCATGGGAGCAGAGTGGATCCTGACCCTTGCTGGTGGAAGGGCTCCGTTTTAGATCATTTTTTGAATTGTGTTAGAGTTTGTGTCCTGCTCAGGAAGACAAGACGGCGGCAGCTCCCTGAAGAAGAAATAAGGTTCTCCCTGCCTAGGCCCTGTTCCGATGATGCTTCTAGCATCGTCGATGGGCTGTTGTAACGCCCCGAGACCGATCTGCCAGGTGTCCTCCAGTTTTTCGCTCTGTTGCCTTGTCATTTGCTTGCGTGTCATGCATTCTCATATCATGTCATCATATGCATTGCATTTGCATATTTGTTCGTCTCATGCATCCGCCATTTCCCCATTGTCTGTTTTGCAATCCGGCGCTCCTATGTCCTCCGGTGCCCCCTTTCTACCTCTTTTTGTGTGTGGGGGTTAAACGTTTTCGGATTGGACCGAGACTTGTCATGCGGCCTTGGTTTACTATCGGTAGACCGCCTGTCAAGTTTTATGCCATTTGGACTTCGTTTGATACTCCAACGGTTAACCGAGGGATCGAAAAGGCCTCGTGTGTGTTGCAGCCCAACACCCTTCCAAAGTGGCCCAAAACCCACCTAAACCTCCTCCATCATCTAGAGCATTCGATCACGATCGCGTGGCCGCAAACCGCACCTCATTTGGAGCTCCCTAGCTCCCTCTACCTCTATAAATAGACCCCCCCCCATTCCAAATTTCCGATCTCTCCCCTAAAACCCTAGCCCCCTTCTTCCTCCGCGCGCCGGACAACGACCGTCGTCGCCGGACGTGTCCACTTCGTCCGCCGCCGGCACGTGGCACGCCTCCATTGGGCTGCGCCTCAGCCCCACTTCTCCGCACCCGCCGCCGGCCCGGGGCAGCCCAGGCGGGGCCCTCCAAGCCCATCAGCCGGGCCGCGCCCCCGCGCCCGATGCCTCCCGTAAGCTGCCCACTGCGCCGCCCGTCCGCCTCCTCGCCGGCGTTTGCTCCGCCCGCCGCCGCACGACTCCGGCGAGGGTCGCCGCCGCCCGCCGTCCCCGTCGACCCGCCGGACCGCTCCGCCGCGCCGTCCTCCGCCGTGCCTCCTCGTCGTCCGAGCCAGCGCCCCTCCTCTCCGGCCAGCTCCGGCGAGCTCCGCCACCTCCGGCCGCCTCACTCTCCTGTCCGGTGAATAAGGTTTGCGGCGAACCTCGGGATCCGCGCCGGCTGGATCTGGATCTGGAACTTCGAGGGTTGACCTTTTCGTCCCTAAACCCTAGCTTTTTGCAATCTTTGACATGTCATAACTCTGTTATCGTAGCTCCGATTCGTGCGTGTAGCATATCAAAATGTTCTTCTCGACGAGTACATCATTTCATCTCATTCCATCATTTTTATTAGAGCTCATCTTGATGACCGAAATGTCGTTGGAAGAGGGCCATGTGATGATTATGTCAGATCTGTTTCAGCAAATGGCCTTTTGTCATTTTTGCCATGATTAATGTGTGCATGCTATGATCCTGAGCTCTACATGTGTTTTGATGTATGCCATTCCATCTTTACAGGGGTGTATGCCATGTATTTTTGTGATCTTTGTGATGACTAGCACAAGCATGCAAAGTAGCTTACTCAATGATGTTGATTTCAGGGACTTAGAATTTCACTAAGTCTTTGTCCTGTTTTTGTCTTTATGCCATATATTCATGTTGTTTCCTAGTGATCCGTGCCTCTTTTGAGGATGATCAATAAGGATGTTTTGTTAATATTGTGGTTCTCTATCCATACATGTCTTTGTTTGCATTTATGGAGCACCCTAGCTTGAGCCAATCGAGCTCTACTTTTGCTATAAAATGTTCCTGGCAGATTGTTGACATGTTTAGTGATTTTGCCAAGCTTGTTGTTGTTGATCCGTGCATGCTATGTTGTTGTTCTTTCCATGTCTAGCTTCTATGCCATGTATACTTGCTGGGTGTATGCTTAGTTTGTCATGCCATGCTTTGTAGTGAGTGCATCGAGCTCGTAAACATGCCTACTTGTTAATCTGTTTTGCATGTTCCAGTTTTTCACTAAGTCTGAATCTGTTTATGTTTTTGCTATGTTCACATGCTTGTAATTGTATTTTATGATCCCTTTTGGATCATGGTCACTAAGGGACTTTTGTTACATGCTTTGAGTAGCTTCATGCCATGCCTTCCTTTTCCATGTTATGTTCCTGTAGCATGTAGTTATCATGCTCTAAACATTGCTTCCTGGTGATAAATTCCCGACTTGTTATTTCACTAAGTCTGAAATCTGTAATCATTTGCACTTTTGCCATGCTTGTTTGAACCTGTTAATGAGTGAATTAGCCGTAGACTAGTGTTCATCTTTTGTCAAGCATCTTGAGTGTATCCCTGCCATGTATTTTGTTGCTATGTTTGAGTGTTGTAGCATATTTATCTTGATGCATTTAGATGGCCTCATGCTGTTAAACGCAGACCGGTGCCATATTTGTTTTGCTTGTCATTTCCAAACCGTGCATCCGATTCCGATGATCTTTATATCAATTTTGATCGAAATCAACTCACCTTTCCAGTGGCACTCTTGGATTTCCATGTTGAGGCCAGGTTGAATCATTCCTTTCCAAATCACGCATATGCATCACATACCGCATCCCGCATATCATGCCATGTTCATGTGTTGGTTGTTTACTATGTTGTGTGCTTCTTTCCGGTGTTGCTTTTTCGGCTTGGTTCCTATAATGTCGCGTTTGTGAGGACCCGTTCGAATACGTCCGTTTGTCTTCTTCATGGACTCGTTCTTCTTTCTTGCGGGATTTCAGGCAAGATGATCATACCCTCGAAATCACTTCTATCTTTGCTTGCTAGATGCTCGCTCTTTTGCTATGCCTATGCTACGATGCCTACCACTTGCTTATCATGCCTCCCAAATTGCCATGTCAAACCTCTAATCCACCATGTCCTAGCAAACCGTTGTTTGGCTATGTTACCGCTTTGCTCAGCCCCTCTTATAGCGTTGCTAGTTGCAGGTGAAGATTGGAGTCCGTTCCTTGTTGGAACTTGTTTATTGTTGGGATATCACCATATTATCTTGTTTATCTTAATGCACCTATATACTTGGTAAAGGGTGGAAGGCTCGGCCTTATGCCTGGTGTTTTGTTCCACTCTTGTCGCCCTAGTTTCCGTCATATCGGTGTTATGTTCCCGGATTTTGCATTCCTTACACGGTTGGGTTATAATGGGAACCCCTTGATAGTTCGCCTTGAATAAAACTCCTCCAGCAATGCCCAACCTTGGTTTTACCATTTGCCTCCTAGCCTCTTTTTCCCTTGGGTTTCCGGAGCCCAAGGGTCATCTTTATTAAACCCCCCGGGCCAGTGCTCCTTTGAGTGTTGGACCAAAACAGAGCCACTTGCAGCGCCACCTTGGGGAAACTTAAGGGTTGGTTTTAGTTGTACGTAGTGTTCATCTGAGTGTGCCCTGAGAACGAGATATGTGCAGCTGCTATCAGGATTTGTCGGCACATTCGGGCGGTGTTGCTGGACTTGTTTTACCATTGTCGAGGATGTCTTGTAACCAGGATGTCGAGTTTGATCGGATTGTCTTGGGAGAAGGAATGTCCTTCATTGACCGTGAGAGCTTGTGATGGGCTAAGTTGGGACACCCTCGCAGGGATTGATCTTTTGAAAGCCGTGCCCATGGTTATGGGTAGATGGGAATTTGTTAATGTCCGGTTGTAGAAAACCTGAAACTTATCTTAATTAAAATGCATCAACCGCGTGTGTAACCATGATGGTCTCTTCTCGGCGGAGTCCGGGAAGTGAACACGGTGTTGGAGTAATGCTTGACGTAGGTTGTTCTAGGATCACTTCTTGATCATAGTTGTTCGACCGTGCTTTTGCCTTCTCTTCTCGCTCTCATTTGCGTATGTTAGCCACCAAATATGATAGTCGCTTGCTGCAGCTACACCTTATACCTTTTACCCTTCCTATAAGCTTAAATAGTCTTGATCGCGAGGGTGTGAGATTGCTGAGTCCCCGTGACTCACAGATACTTCGAAAACCAGTTTGCGGGTGCCGATGTTACCGAGAAGGTGACGCAACCAAGCTCAAGGAGGAGCTCGATGAAGATCTTGTCCTTTGTGTTGTTTCGTTCTAGTTGTTCAGTAGTGGAGCCCAGTTGGGACGATCGGGGATCTGTGTAGCATTTGGGGTAGTCTTCTTGTATTTTGGTTCCGGAGTCGGACCTTGATTGTATCTTGATATATAATGCTTTATTCTTGTATTGTGTGAAGTGGCGATTGTAAGCCAACTATGTTTCCTTTCCCCTTTATTTATTTACATGGGATGTTGTGAAGATTACCTCACTTGCGACATTGCTTTCAATGCGGTTATGCCTCTAAGTCGTGCTTCGACACGTGGGAGACATAGCCGCATCGAGGGTGTTACAAGTTGGTAATCAGAGCCTTCCCCGACTTAGGAGCCCCCTGCTTGACCGAATCATTGGCGTTGTTGAGTCTAGAAAAATGTTTTGAGACATTTAGGAATTATATATCAGAGAGTTAGGAATTCTTTTTACTCCTCAGTCCCTTCGTCGCTCTGGTGAGGCATCCTGACGTAGAGTTTTGACTCTTCTCTTCTCAAATTTCACTAATTTTTTTAGGATCATGCGGGTATCTTGGAATCGTTCCGATGGTTTTGTGACGAGAACATTGTTCTTGGTGCCTCCTGACATTTAGGGGTTGTGGCAGTGTCCCGGGGAGTTGAGCTCCGAGGTGTTGTCGTCACAATTTTATCGTTGCAGTTCTGGAATACCTGAGTTTTGCCGACATCGAAAATCTCTTTTATGCAGTTGTTGGTGAGATAACCTCGATGCCACCCAGTACTAGGGCGGGAGTTCAGGAGTATTGCCATAACTTGTATAACAGATGCTTTTCGAAGGTTGAGGTAAATGATTTCCGAAGGTTTCTTGGTTATGTGTTGAAGGATGGATACAACTGGATGTAGGATTTGCTAGTTTGGGTGACATATTATGCTTCCCCTGTATCCCCAACACCTAATTGCATAACCGGAAAGTTTCAGGAGTTTATAAGTGGGAATTCAAGTAGCTCTTAGGATATCTTTCCGACAGATGTATGATATGAAATTAGGGTTCGACATCTAGTGGTCCGCCTATCCACGGTTGGTTTTATAGTGGTCTCATTGTGTCTTAAAGAGTCCTTGGCTATGCCGACTCGGGGACGCTTCATATGCCATGTGCACTGCCTTGTACATGATGGTTCTATACGATCGAGCCCGTGTAGGCCCCACCATGAAAACTTCGGACGAAATCTCTATCATATGTTTGTTCTGGCTTATTCTGCAAGCCAATCATTTGTTTTTGTTTTTGAGTTGTGGTATTTGAGTTGCTTCAATGTCAAGTGTTGATTCCATACCTTTCCTAAACGGTGTTATCATGTTCCTATGTGAATACTAATCCTTCATGTTTATTGAGATGGTCATATCAATTCTTTTCACCGGTGCGATTCTCTTCAAGATGATCCTATCATTTGTCTCATCCGCAAGATCAAGTATCAGTTCTTCTCAACGGTGTTTGTTTCATCCGTCTCCAAGTTTGCCTTTGTTTTTCCCGCCCACTCACCCTTTTTCTTCAAGGACTAAGATTTCTTTATCAAGTATCTATCTTATGATTATGAAGTCTCTCCATTCTTTTTCGTCAATGTTCTTATCCGGTGATTCTCAAGAAGATGCTAACGGAGCTTCTAGTTCATCATTCTCCATTCTTTTCTTCTACGGTGGATTCAATTCAAGTTTTTTGTGTTGATCATATTCTTTTCCTTGTTTCAAATGCTTTGTCATGCCGGTGAACCTCTTAATCTTTCCCTGCTTACTATTCTTTCATTCCGGTGTGCTAAAGATATCTCAGAAGATTCGTGTTTCCACTCTTAATTCGTTCAAACTATTTTGAGGATGTTATCTCATTCAAGTCATTTAATTCAACCGGTGCAACCTCGCTTTTAAATCATTTCAACGGTGTTTCTTTTGAGTGGGCTTAACCCACAGGTCTTTTCCCAGGATCTTACCCGACTCTTCTTATTTTCCCGTAGCTATCTTCAAATTTCTTTTCAAAGTTTGACGTAAGAATGATTTATCATCAGTCAATTGCCTTTCTCCAAGATCTTTCAAATTCTTTTCATCATTGGTTCAACCTTTCTAATTTTCATCCCGGAGTATCTCAATAATTCACGGTGGTGTTTCTCGTCCTCACTCTCAAATTTTGAAGGCCGAAGAAGAGTTTCCTCTAAATCTTGCTCCATTCTCTTCAAGACTCGTGGTTCTAGTTCGATCGATTGTCAGAATTCTATTCACCCATCTGAAGCAATTCAAGAGTCTTCTCAGTTTGATTATCCGGAGCCCATCAATTCAGGTCTATTCATTCTCAGCTTTTAGTTATCATTCTCCAATCTTACCGGTGCATCGTTCAAGTGATCTCTAATCAGTTCGTGATCCCTTCGCTCTCATGTATCTAGATTGTCTCAAGTACCTTCGTTCATTTCACAATTCTTACCTGGTGATTCATCCCTTTACTTCTTTCATTTTCAATCCTTATGGTGGTTCGTTCAGGATTTCTCTTCCTTCTTTATCATATCAATTCATTCGTTGTTTCAATCCTACCAGTGTTTCGTTGAAGACCTTATCAAGTTATCGACATCTCTCTTAATCCTTTTCAACGAGAATAAGTAGTATGCCTAATCCGTTTGCTCGTCATCAATTTAAATTGGTGAAGGATACGCATAACGTAATTCTTATTATTGTTTCATCCAAGTGGTTAATTCTCTATTCCGAAGGCTCATCAAATTCCTAATTTCAATTGTTCATCTTCTCTTTTTCTCGGAGTTCCAACCTTTTTCAACTATTTCATCATGGAGATTCATCTAAATCAGTACAAGGATTCACCTTGTGTTTTCAACTTCTTTTTCCTTCCCTTTGATCATTCTTTTGTTTAACGGAGTTCTTCAGGAAGGTTCTACATGAGGGTTCATAAAGGATTTAATTTCCTTCTCGAAGTGTTCATCAAGATTCTTTTCAGGAGGAGCTCAAGCATTCATCATCTTGCATAACGAAGTCCAGTTCGTCCTATCTTATCTTTGAGGTGGTGTTTTGTCATTCGTGATTATTTCCCTTCGTGCTCCGTGATTCACAAGTTATCAAAAATGACATATATTAAATCCATCAATCTCGTCATTGGAGTTATCTTGGGTTATTTTTCACCTTAAGCTTTCCCTAAGGGTTGTTGCTATTAATGGTGATAATATATGATCCAAGTTCTTCATCTATCCTCCCGGTGAAATATTTTCTCATCGCCTTGTTCATATCAATCCAATTCTTCTTCCCGTGAGTGGCAGGTTGTCACCTCATAATTTGAGATGTAGTCCATAAGACCATATCAAGCTTATTTTTTCGTTGTTGGTTTTCCAACAACTCCATTCGACCCTTCTCCTAAAGATGCCTTTTCAAACTCTTTTGTGGCAGAAGTTGGCTTTTTCTTCTTCATTCTCCTATTTCAATTATCTATCTTCTATTCTTTTGTTCCGGAGGCATTGTGATGTTGCTCTTTTCATTCATCATCTCGAATTGTGAAGATCTTGTTCTTGTCGTGCTTATCCATTCAACCGGGGTGTTGTGCCCTCTGCTCAAGTTCTTTTCATCTTATCAAGTCTTGCATAACTTCTCAACCGAGTGCTGTTCGAATTTGTTCTTCCTTGTTCCTCTTTCCCAAACGAAGTGCTTTCAACTTCGTTCATCTCCGTCGTATTCTTTTCTCGAAATGGCTTAACCTTTTCAAGGTTCTTTGGTCTCACTCGTTTGTCAAAGAAGCAACTTAGTTTTACATCTTCTCTTTCCCTTCCGTTTTCCCTCCGGTGCCATTCTAGATCTCGGGACGAGATCCTCTCGTAGTGGTGGAGCGTCATAACGCCCCGAGACCGATGTGCCAGGTGTCCTCCAGTTTTTCGCTCTGTTTCCTTGTCATTTTCTTGCGTGTCATTAATTCTCATATCATGTCATCATGTGCATTGCATTTGCATACATGTTCGTCTCATGCATCCAAGCATTTTCCCCGTTGTCTGTTTTGCAATCTGGCGCTCCTATGTCCTCCGGTTCCCTCTTTCTACCTCTTTTCGTGTGTGGGGGTTAAAAATTTTGAGATTGGACCAAGACTTGTCATGCGGACTTGGTTTAGTACCGGTAGACCGCCTGTCAAGTTTCGTGCCATCTGGACTTCGTTTGACACTCCAATGGTTAACCGAGGGACCGAAAAGGCCTTGTGTGTGTTGCAGCCCAACAACCTTCCAAAGTGGCCCAAAACCCACCTAAACCTCCTCCATCATCTAGATCACTCGATCACGATCGCGTGGCCACAAACCGCACCTCATTTGGAGCTCCCTAGCTCCCTCTACCTCTATAAATAGACCCCCCTTCCAAATTTCGGATCTCTCCCCCAAAACCCTAGCCCCCTTCTTCCTCCGCGCGCCGCACAACGTCCGCCGGCGCCGGACGTGTCCACTTCGTCCGCCGCCGCCACGTGGCGCGCCTCCATTGGGCCGCGCCTCAGCCCCACTTCGCCGCACCCGTCGCCGACCCGGGGCAGCACAGGCGGGGCCCTCCAAGCCCATCGGCCGGGCCGCGCCCGACGCCGCCCGCCGCGCCGCCCGTCTGCCTCCTCGCCGGCGTTCGCTCCGCCCGCCGCCGCATGACTCCAGCGAGGGTCGCCGCCGTCCGCCGCCCGCCGTCTCCGCCGACCCGCCGGACTGCTCCGCCGCGCCCTCGTCGTCCGAGCCAGCGCCCCTCCTCTCCGGCCAGCTCCGGCGAGCTCCGCCACCTCCGGCCGCCTCACTCTCCTGTCCGGTGAATAGGGTTTGCGGCGAACCTCGGGATCCGCGCCGGCTGGATCTGGATCTGGAACTTCGAGGGTTGACTTTTTCGTTACTAAACCCTAGCTTTTTGCAATCTTTGACATGCCATAACTCCCTTATCGTAGCTCTGATTCGTTTGTGTAGCATATCAAAATGTTCGTCTCGACGAGTACATCATTTCATCTCATTGCATCATTTTCATTTGAGCTCATCTTGATGCCCAAAATGTCGTTAGAAGAGGGCTATGTGATGATTATGTCAGATCTGTTTCAGCAAATGGCCTTTTGTCATTTTTGCCATGGTTAATGTGTGTATGCTATGATCCTGAGCTCTACATGTGTTTTGATGTATGCCATTTCATCTTTACAGGGGTGTATGCCATGCATTTTTGTGATCTTTGTGGTGACTAGCACAAGCATGCAAAGTAGCTTACTCAATGAAGCTGATTTCAGGGACTTAGAATTTCACCAAGTCTTTGTCCTGTTTTTGTCTTTATGCCATATGTTCATGTTGTTTCCTAGTGATTCGTGCCTCTTTTGAGGATGATCAGTAAGGATGTTTTTGTTAATATTGTGGTTCTCTATCCATCCATGTCTTTGTTTGCATTTATGAAGCACCCTAACTTGAGTCAATCGAGCTCTACTTTTGCTATAAAATGTTCGTGGCAGATTGTTGACATGTTTAGCGATTTTGCCAAGCTTGTTGTTGTTGATCCGTGCATGCTATGTTGTTGTTCTTTCCATGTCTAGCTTCTATGCCATGTATACTTGCTGGGTGTATGCTTAGTTTGTCATGCCATGCTTTGTAGTGAGTGCATCGAGCTCGTAAACATGCCTACTTGTTAATCTGTTTTGCATGTTCCAGTTTTTCACTAAGTCTGAATCTGTTTATGTTTTTGCTATGTTCACATGCTTGCAATTGTATTTTATGATCCCTTTTGGCTCATGGTCACTAAGGGACTTTTGTTACATGCTTTGAGTAGCTTCATGCCATGCCTTGCTTTTCCATGTTATGTTCCTGTAGCATGTAGTTATCATGCTCTAAACATTGCTTCCTGGTGATAAATTCCTGACTTGTTATTTCACTAAGTCTGAAATCTGTAATCATTTGCACTTTTGCCATGCTTGTTTGAACCTGTTAATGAGTGAAATAGCCGTAGCCTAGTGTTCATATTTTGTCAAACATCTTGAGTGTATCCCTGCCATGTATTTTATTGCTATGTTTGAGTGTTGTAGCATATTTATCTTGATGCATTTGGATGGCCTCATGCTGTTAAACGCAGACCGGTGCCATATTTGTTTTGCTTGTCATTTCCAAACCGTGCATCCAATTCCGGTGATCTTTATATCGATTTCAACCGAAATAAACTCACCTTTCCAGTGGCACTCTTGGATTTCCAAGTTGAGGCCAGGTTCAATCATTCCTTTCCAAATCACACATATGCATCACATACCGCATCCCGCATATCATGCCATGTTCATGTGTTGGTTGTTTTCTATGTTGTGTGCTTCTTTCCGATGTTGCTTCTTCGGGTTGGTTTCGATAACGTCGCGTTTGTGAGGATCCGTTCGACTACGTCCGTTTGTCTTCTTCATGGAGTCGTTCTTCTTCCTTGCGGGATTTCAGGCAAGATGATCATACCCTCAAAATCACTTCTATCTTTGCTTGCTAGATGCTCGCTCTTTTGCTATGCCTATGCTACGATGCCTACCACTTGCTTATCATGCCTCCCAAATAGCCATGTCAAACCTCTAACCCACCATGTCCTAGCAAACCGTTGTTTGGCTATGTTACCTCTTTGCTCAGCCCCTCTTATAGTGTTTCTAGTTGCAGGTGAAGATTGGAGTCCGTTCCTTGTTGGAACTTGTTTATTGTTGGGATATCACCATATTATCTTGTTTATCTTAATGCACCTATATACTTGGTAAAGGGTGGAAGGCTCGGCCTTATGCCTGGTGTTTTGTTCCACTCTTGCCGCCCTAGTTTCTGTCATATCGGTGTTATGTTCCCGGATTTTGCGTTCCTTACACGGTTGGGTTATAATGGGAGCCCCTTGACAGTTTGACTTGAATAAAACTCCTCGAGCAATGCCCAACCTTGGTTTTACCATTTGCCACCTAGCCTCTTTTTCCCTTGGGTTTTCGGAGCCCAAGGGTCATCTTTATTAAACCCCCCGGGCCAGTGCTCCTCTGAGTGTTGGTCCAAAACAGTGCTACTTGCAGCGCCACCTCGGGGAAACTTGAGGGTTGGTTTTAGTTGTACGTAGTGTTCATCTGAGTGTGCCCTGAGAACGAGATATGTGCAGCTCCTATCGGGATTTGTCGGCACATTCGGACGGTGTTGCTGGACTTGTTTTACCATTGTCGAGGATGTCTTGTAACCGGGATGCCGAGTCTGATCGGATTGTTTTGGGAGAAGAAATATCCTTCGTTGACCGTGAGAGCTTGTGATGGGCTAAGTTTGGACACCCCTGCAGGGATTGATTTTTCGAAAGCCGTGCCCGCGGTTATGGGCAGATGGGAATTTGTTAATGTCTGGTTGTAGAAAACCTGAAACTTATCTTAATTAAAATGCATCAACCGCATGTGTAACCATGGTGGTCTCTTCTCGGCGGAGTCCGGGAAGTGAACACGGTGTTGGAGTAATGCTTGACGTAGGTTGTTCTAGGATCACTTCTTGATCATAGTTGTTCGACCGTGCTTTTGCCTTCTCTTCTCGCTCTCATTTGCGTATGTTAGCCATCAAATATGCTAATCGCTTGCTGCAGCTCCACCTCATACCTTTTACCCTTCCTATAAGCTTAAATAGTCTTGATCGCAAGAGTGTGAGATTGCTGAGTCCCCGTGACTCACAGATACTTCCAAAACCAGTTTGCAGGTGCCGATGTTACCGAGCAGGTGACGCAACCAAGCTCAAGGAGGAGCTCGATGAAGATCTTGTCCTTTGTGTTGTTTCATTCTAGTTGTTCAGTAGTGGAGCCCAGTTGGGACGATCGGGGATCTGTGTAGCATTTGGGGTAGTCTTCTTGTATTTTGGTTCCGGAGTCGGACCTTGATTGTATCTGGATATGTAATGCTTTATTCTTGTATTGTGTGAAGTGGCGATTGTAAGCCAACTAGGTTTCCTTTCCCCTTTATTTATTTACATGGGATGTTGTGAAGATTACCTCAATTGCGACATTGCTTTCAATGCGGTTATGCCTCTAAGTCGTGCTTCGACACGTGGGAGATATAGCCGCATCGAGGGCGTTACAAGTTGGTAATCAGAGCCTTCCCCGACTTAGGAGCCCCTTGCTTGACCGAATCGTTGGCGTTGTTGAGTCTAGAAAAATGTTTTGAGTCATTTAGGAATTATATATCGGAGAGTTAGGAATTCTTTTTACTCCTCAGTCCCTTCGTCGCTCTGATGAGGCATCCTGACGTAGAGTTTTGACTCTTCTCTTCTCAAATTTCACTAATTTTTTTAGGATCACGCGGGTATCTTGGAATCGTTTCGATGGTTTTGTAACGAGAACATTGTTCTTGGTACCTCCTGACATTTGAAAAAAAGGTGGGCAGTCGACTCCTGAGCTTGTTTGCATAGGGGGCAAAGACCACAGTTTTCCCACCCTCGCCATTGTAGTCGATCCGCCACACACGGTCTTGTATGATAAGCCAAGCGAAGAACTTGCATTTCGAAGGGGCCCGGGTCTTGCATATTGTAGGCGAAGTTGGGTTGAGAACGAGGCCCGAGACCTACGACATATATGCTATAGCCGCGTGATATTCGTCACCGGGAGTGAATTTCCAAGATATAGTGTTCTTCCTATCAAGATTGAGAGCAACACCATCAATCATGTTCCAAAGGGCCGCAAATTCCTCGATATGTGTCAAAGTAAGCCCCTGGCTAGTGTCAGTTTGCAGGAATCAGAAGTTGTTGTCCAGAGCCTTGCTGACCAAACACGCCTTCTTTTTAGATATCTTGTCGATCTCTGGCGCGACGTCGTTAGGCTGGAGGCCATTTAGCCAAGAGGAATCCCATAACTTGGCCTTCTTGCCATCACCAATATTCACAATTGTGAACGCCGAGAAAAAATATTTGTCACTCTCGTTGCAGGGCGTTTTCATTCCTGCCGAAGTTTTAGGGGTGTCAACCCATTCAAACCAGAGCCAGCAAAGGCGAAGGGCGGTTGCAAATTTCTTGAGGTTAAGCACACCCAGGCCACCGAAGATCTTGAGCTTGCACACAAGCTCCCAATTAATGTTACACTTTTCACCAGACATGTTATCACAGTCAGCCCAAGGTATGCACGTCTCAGGCTATCATATAATAGACGAATGTCTGTGCCATGTATTGCAACAAAGATATAAATATTCTAGTATGTTGTTCCGTGATTTATCTGTCCATATTAATGTTGTTGTTTTTTTGCGGGTGAATTCCCTGTCCATATTAATGTTGCATCAAATTTAACCGGCAAACATTCCTTTTTTGAGCAATCAATGGTGATCTTGAAGAAAATGAATATGCGATCCTGAAAGAAAAATACCATGCAGTTAAAATACAAATCCTATAGCTTTGCCACATAAAGTTACCTTTGCCTTTGGTGACCCCAAAGATCTCTGTCCCCAAGGACCAACGAGGAGCCACGCTCAAACAGCCAGATTCCATAATCATCCCAACCAATTCTACTATATGCTGCACACAGTACACTTCCGTTTGGCACTATGGACAATTCAAAAGGTGGTGTCAATTTACAACGACAGTGGGCAGGGGAAAAGCGATATGTCGTGGATTCCTTCGAGCTGTATTATCTGTTGAGTTGTTTTCTGTCGTTGGGCTGCTAGATTCTGACGGCCGCGTCAAAGACAAAAGATTCGCGACGTCAAGGCGCGTGGGTAGAAATCGACCGTCCGCACAAGCGACGAACCTTCGTACCAGTTTCAAATTAGCGCACGCCCATCTGATCTGATATAAAAATCGCGCTGACTCGTGACGGCATCGATTGGTTTCTTAGGAGCCCTTTTTCTTTAACACTATATATATATATTAAAAAATAGAACTTAAAACTCAGGTGGACTGAAGATACCACTACTCTCCTAACCATTCGACCATAAATTGATTTCCGAGCGCTTTTATTTATTCAGAAGTATAACGAAACAAAGCAAGATGGCACAGCTGGCCTCTGCATAACTAAGATGTACACAACCAAACATTAACAATCTCAGAAAAGATGTAAAAAAATAAAAATATCAACAACATTAGAGTCATATAGGACCGACACTATGCCTAAGATCGAAGGAGGTGGTGGACCAATCCGAAGGTTATGCTGGCACCAATGTTGGATAAAAACCTCTCAGACCACCCACTCTAACCGTATACACACCGTCTTGAACAGCGGTTGATACTCCTTTCGATATAGTGTAGACCATATACAAAGCGTATGCGTACATCCGAAAATAACCTAGAGCGAGAAGAGTCTTTTCCACTAAAAACAAAACCATTTCTACATGGGCAAAGCCACCATATTAAGGTATATGCTTTCAGCCTTATTAGCATCCAAATCTATTTGGAGTACCATCCAACCAGTGATCAAAAATATTGACAACACTTGTGGGAGGATAAAAATTGGACACTGTTATCCAAAAGGCTTCCTCCCCGTTTTATATATAAAGCATAAAGCCACACAGTCAAACAGATACATGGTGATGAGTAAATCCTCCTACAAAACAGATCAAAGGAATAAAAAACAAGAGAACATGCGAATCCACACCCTACCACAAAGTACCCTAGACTACTCATAAGAAACGGAACAACGGCTCCAAGGGAAAAATACGGGCCTAGTTGCAACACTCACAAGCAAGTTGTTGCCGAAGAGCCCCCCTGCCCTCCCGCTCCGGATCATGGAGCCCGAGCCTGCCTGTGGACATCAAGGACCCTGAGTGGTGACAACAAGGACCCATGTAGAAGATAAGGAGGTAAGTGTGACCGTCCCACACAACGACAAAAGAAGCTTCAATACACGATCCAAAAATGATCGTGGATGGCGGTGCGACACGCTGGAGGCAACTTGGGATCCACAATGACGCTCCCAGGAGAGACGACACAACATGTCGCCGCCATTGATACCATAGAAATGGTCAAGGGTTTTCACCCCTGGCACAGAGACATGGACCACAACGACGTCCCCAAGAGGGATACGACACCCATGGGTATCGCCGCCGCTGGTGTCATAGCATAGAGCTTTTGCCCGAAACCACTTTTTTGTGCCACACCATGGGATCCTGAGCACCTGCCCACCACGAGGTTGTATATGTCAGCACCAAACCAGACCACCAGAGCACGATCTGGGAACGGCCACTACCGAGGAACCACCAATCCTCCAAAGCTACACTCTTTGTCGCGCACACGACAAAAAAAAAGCATTCATCACCGTCGCCAAGATGCCTACTGAAAATCCAAACCGACCGTCTCCCACCCAAGGCCGCCGCCCTGGCATCCAAGAGACCCCCACCCCTCTGCAACATAGCCAGTCAACACGGATCTCGCCCAATGAAGGAGACCCGCCATGACCCTTGCTGCCACCCCACCTACGACCAACGAGCCAGGGCACGGCGAATTCATCCAGCGATGGGACACCAAACCACGCGTAGATGAAAACACCACGTACCCATGGTCGCGGTCATCCATCTGGTTCACCGGACCCCACCCTACCCTAGATCTTGGCAGGGGTTGTCACCTCGGGCAGTAGGCCCTCGAGCCAGGCCGAGCGAGGTGGCCACCGATGCCCATGTTGTGACAACCTTGATGGTGTCCTGGACTAGGGGGTGCTCACCACATCGTCCCCCGGCCAGGTAGGCTGGTCCAAGGACCCCCATGATGGTTCATTGGTGGGCCCTACTTGTCAAGACCACTGCGTCAAGAAGGATTGCATCCGGAGGCTTGGCGCATACACCAATATTTAGAAGTTTTATACGACGTAGTTACCTTAGATGTAACCGCCTTATGTGTGAGCCCTAGACATGCCTATATGAACCAAGGGTTAGGGCTCATAGACGATAGATAGACCCATACACACAATCTCGTGGTAGGTCAACATGTACTCTATACCCCCTCGATATTAATACAATAAAGTAGGATGTAGGGTGCTATCTCTTCAAGAGAGCTCGGACCTACGTAAAATCACGTGTCCCCTGCTACCATTGTTCCAAGGCTACCCATTGGGACCCCCTACCTGAGATCTTACAGATTTAGTTCCATCATTTGTGGCCAATGCATGTCGCTCTACGTAGTCGCAACGGTGCAATGCGTTTGCAACCGGTGATCGAAGAAGCACTAGCGTGACCTCGGCGCCAGAACAAACTTCCACCGGTTTGGCCAACTAACCAGGCTGGATCGAAACCCCAAGCCATCATCGGGGTCTCAGACCCGATGAATGGGAACTCACCAATGTCTCCCTGCTCAAGATGTTAAATCAGACCAAGGAGCGGTGAGTTGCATGCATCCAGACACCGACATCAGATTGGACCTGTAGCAAAAAGTACACTTCGTCAGATCAGTCCTGGAACTCGAATCCGACAACTCCATATGGGAGTCAGAGAAGATGTCTAGCCCCATGCCAAAACCCCAAAATGATGTTAGATCAGTTCACAGAAAAGATTCTTGTGGGACTAGTATTAGATCGGATTGGAGCTGAAATTTTGCTCCCACGCATCACCCATCTCGTGGAAACCATTGAGGGATTTACCAATGAGGCATGCGCCAGTGAAAACAATGGATCCATATCTGCATTTGACGAAACAAATGGTTTCGGGCTAGTTTATGCCTAGGAAAGCGGGCCCATAACTTCACCCATGGTTGGAACAACTCGATCCGCCCAGGCGATAACGAGGCCAGATCCGAGGTCCACACAAGTCACATTTCGCATGTCAAATATTGCCCTAAGAATTTAAGGCAGGCCAACGTATGGGATCTGTCGCTTGTCATCCAGAAGATATGCGAAACCGTTCGGAAATTCGGGTCTCATTTTCTGTCAAAGAAAAATGAAATCCAGGACTGCAGTGACGCAGAGTGATGCGGAGTATCCCATGGTCATCCCTATGGACCCACCACCATCACCCTAAGCACCAAGCGGGCCGATGAAAAGAGCTCATGCAAGAGCGGTCGAAACTGAGGTGAACTCGCTCCTCTTCAAACTTACACTTCCCACATGCGAAACATGGCTACTACCTCAAGTGCATATACTAATTAAGTCTAATGAGGTACCTTGACAAAGGTCATGGACAAGATAGCGAGGAGTCGAAGCAAGACAAACAAGACGTGAAGCTGTCGGCAAGCTACACGCTTTGGATGTCCGGCATGACGTACACCAGCCAGCCAAAAGATTCCCGGTAGAGGAACTCTACAACAGTTGGACTACCGGCAAGCACCGGACGTCCAACAAGCTCCAGCGACCGGACTATCGTCCTCCTCCGAAAATCCGACCCGCGATGTCCAACAGCAAAATTCTAGAAATCCGATGCCTATCGAACGACCGACACTCATCGGACATCTGACGCCGACCCAACAGAGCAAAAACATCGGAAGTTTTACACCCACCGGACGTCCGGACCCCTGCAAGCCACCGGACGACTGGTAACCATCGGAAGTCTGGTGCCTATCTGTGCGTAGCCACTCGGGTTCTGACCCATGTATTCGTCTCTCTCTCCCTAGACTACATATACCCCTTCACTTGGATGAATTAGGGCTAGCAAAGTGATAGCTCACATCTAGAGATTGATTTTTGCTTATCCACTATCTCTCCCATGTAGATCAAGACCTCCATGTGAGAAGATCCCCTAGTGGATTCAAGAGCCCTTCTAGGGAAGATCCTCTTGGATATCAAGCCCTTAATTCCTCTAAGGATCGGGATGAACTAGCTACCTATTTGCCCTCCTGTGTTGGTTTTGGACCTTTGTATCCCTCTTATCTGTATGTGGATTTATCACATGTGTGATTGGATCTTTGTTAATTGAGTGTTCATCTTGTGTTCTTGATTTGCTCCTTTCCCCACCTCTCAGTGTGAAAAGATCATGAACTAGGGTTCCACCCTACATCATCTTGGATCAGAGCATAGGTTGATGACATCTTGGAGCCCCAACACCCCCATTTCCTAGCCAATTTTGTTTGTTTTTCCCCAAATTCGAAAATACTCACAAAAATAGCCATGCCGTTTTTGTGATTTGTTGGTTTTGATGATGTTTTGTTGATTTTGATCCATGGATTTGAAGTGTTGCGGGATGATCTAGATTCTCCACCTTTTCCTTCCTTTTCCACCGTCAAATCTGCCCCAAAAATTCTTTTTCTTCACCAAAATCCATGGCTTCTTCTTCATCCCCGCGCCCCAAAATCTCCAGGCACCGGATGATCGGTCTTTGTCGAACATCCGGCAACTTGCAGCCACCGGTCGTCCGACATCCTCCAGACGTCCGACAAAACCTGACGGAACTAAAATCCCCCCCAATCGCCCACCGCCCACACTTCCGCATTGCTAGCTCCGAGATCCACCATTGTACTTCCGTAACCCCACCGAGGTTCCGCTACACCACCACAACTTTCGCTACCACCATTTTTCCATTTGGTGTTTGGGATTTTGGGTTGCGGTTCTCCGATTTCTAAGGTGTTTCGGCTACTTAGGAGCGGTTCAACATTGACCCCACAGCCACTCATCATCGCTACATACTCGATATCGACAATGAACACCTCACCATTTGACACATAGATCGTCAGCAAGGATGGTAACCTCGATGACATCTTGTACATTATCCTTGCCATTGCATTGTTAACCCCCGAGCCTATTGTGTTACTTTCCTATCGAGATTAGCCATTGAGTATTGCCGGGCAACGCTACTTGTGCACTTTAGTGATACATATTCCGCTTAGCTATCATTGCGTGCATATATCGTCGTATCATCTCTTGTGTCATCAATTGTTTTGACATATACACAATTGCTATCTTGGTTCGAGCATTTCGCGTAAGTGGCCAAAGAAAATATCAAAAAATAAAGAGGAAAAAGCTTTTAAGCAAAGAGAAAAAGGAAACAAGAACATGTAAGCAATAGCAATAGCATCATGCCACATTGCATTGCTTATTGACACCATTGATCATTCAGGATCATCGTGTGCGAGTTCATCGTGAACCATACATACATAGCATACTTGGAATAGAAAGTCGACACATTTTGTTTCTCATAGGTTGTGCACAAGTTTTGTATCCGCCCTTTGAGAAATCATGCTACGTCTCCCTAGCGTTGTGCAACACGAGCGTTTTCTGTGGATAACACATTTTGGGCTCATTCCTTGGTTGCACAACCCCACTGTAGGATCGAAAGTATGTCTAGAGGGGGGATTAGTGTAGGATCGAAAGTATGTCTAGAGGGGGGGGGGTGATTAGACTACTTGACCAAACAAAAACTTAACCTTTTCCCAATTTTAGTTCTTGGCAGATTTTAGCTATTGTAGGACAAGTCAAGCAATCATCACACAATTCAAGAAAGCATGCAAAGAGTATATTGGCAGCGGAAAGTAAAGCATGCAACTTGCAAGAATATAAAGGGAAGGGTTTGGAGAATTCAAACGCAATTGGAGACACGGATGTTTTTCCCGTGGTTCAGATAGGTGGTGCTATCCTACATCCACGTTGATGGAGACTTCAACCCACAAAGGGTAACAGTTGCGCGAGTCCACGGAGGGCTCCACCCATGAAGGGTAACGGTTGCGCGAGTCCACAGAGGGCTCCACCCACGAAGGGTCCACGAAGAAGCAACCACCCACAAAGGGTCCACGAAGAAGCAACCTTGTCTATCCCACCATGGCCATCGCCCACGAAGGACTTGCCTCACTAGCGGTAGATCTTCACGAAGTAGGCGATCTCCTTGCCCTTACAAACTCCTTGGTTCAACTCCACAATCTTGTCGGAGGCTCCCAAGTGACACCTAGCCAATCTAGGAGACACCACTCTCCAAGAAGTAACAAATGGTGTGTAGGTAATGAACTCCTTGCTCTTGTGCTTCAAATGATAGTCTCCCCAACACTCAACTCTCTCTCATAGGATTTGGATTTTGTGGAAAGAAGATTTGAGTGGAAAGCAACTTGGGAAGGCTAGAGATCAAGATTCATATGGTAGGAATGGAATGTCTTGATCTCAACACATGAGTAGGTGGTTCTCTCTCAGAACATATGAGATGGAATTGTGTATGTGTTCTGATGGCTCTCTCCACGAATGAAGAGGAGGTGGAGGGGTATATATAGCCTCCACACAAAATCCAACCGTTACACACAGTTTTCCAATCTCGGTGGGACCGAATCAACAAACTCGGTCAGACCGAAAGGTAAACCTAGTGACCGTTAGAGATTTCGGTGGGACTGACATGCAACTCGGTAGGACCGATATGGTTAGGGTTTGGGCATAACGTAATCTCTGTGAGACCGATTACACAAACTCGGTGGGACTGAATTTGGTAATTAGCTAACCAGAGAGTTGGTCAGGCAAACTCGGTGGGACCGATTTGCTCTTTCGGTGAGACCGAAAAGTTACAAAAAGGAAACACTAAATTTACATTGCAATCTCGGTGGGACCGATTCGCTCTTTTGGTGAGACCGAAAAGTTACGAAAGGGAAACAGAGAGTTTGCAATCCCATCTCGGTGATACCGAGATCCCTATCGGTAGAACCGAATTGCTAGGGTTTGGCAGTGGCTTATGACAAGTGAAACTCGGTGGCGCCGGATAGGAAGAATCGGTAGGACCGAGTTTGGCTTAGGGTTTTGGTCATATGTGGATATGGGAAAGTAGTTGAGGGTTTTGGAGCATATCATTAAGCACATGAAGCAAGAGGCTCATTAAGCAACACCTCATCCCTCCTTGATAGTATTGGCTTTTCCTAAAGACTCAATGTGATCTTGGATCACTAAAATGTAAAATGAAGAGTCTTGAGCTTTTGAGCTTGAGCCAATCCTTTGTCCTTAGCATTTTGAGGGTTCCACTTTCACATCCATGCCATGCCAATCATTGAGCTTTCCTGAAATAATTATCTTGGAATAGCATTAGCTCAATGAGCTATATGTTGTTATGAATTACCAAAACCACCTAGGGATAGTTGCACTTTCAATTAGACAACTTGACCAAATAAAAACTTATCTTTTCCCAATTTTAGTTGTAGGAAAGATTTAGCAATTCTACCAAATCAAGTAACACCCTACACATGCAAGTCTAAGAGTTGAGCAACAGAAAGTAAAGACTTTGCATATGAACGTAAAGGAGGGATTGGAGAAATAAAATGCAATGAGGACACGATGATTTTTGGCGTGGTTCCAATAGGTGGTGCCATTGTACGTCCACGTTGATGGAGATTTCAACCCACAGAGGTTAACGGCCGTGCGAGTCCACGAAGGGCTCCACCATGAAGGGTCACGAAGAAGCAACCTTGTCCGTTCCACCATGGCTTACGTCCACAAAGGACTAGCCTCACTCGAGGTGGACTTCACGAAATAGGCGATCTCCTTGCCCTTACAAACTCCTTGGTTCAACTCCATAATATCTTGGAGGCTCCCAAGTGACACCTAACCAATATAGGAGACACCACTCTCCAAAAGATAATAGATGGTGTTTTTGATGATGAACTCCTTGCTCTTGTGCTTCAATGATAGTCTCCTCAACACTCAATCACTCTCTCACATATTTGGCTTGGGTAGGAGAAGGATTGGAGTGGAAAGCAACTTGAGTAGGCTAGAAATCAAGGTTCAAATGGTTGGATTGGTATCTTGATCTCAACACATGAGTAGGTGGTTCTCTCTCAGAAAATGAATGGTGGTAGTGTAGGTTTGTTCTGATGATTCTCTTAGAGAGTAGGTGGGGGTGGAGGGGTATTTATAGACTTCACCCAAAATCCAACCGTTACACACTTTTGACTCAACTTGGTGACACCGAAGCAAAAACTTGGTGAGATTGACCTGTGTAAAAGATATGTACGTTGGGCTTTTCGGTGGGACGAAGTGGAAATCTCGGATAGACCAAAATGCGATAACGTAGACAAGGCTTCATTTTGATAGTTCCGATCAGTTCAACTCGGTGATTCTGAAGTGAATGAATTGGCTTACGGAAACTTGGTCATTGCAACTTGATGAGACAGATCGCAATCTTGATGAGACTGAAATTCTAGGACATGGGATTTTCTCAATTGCATCAACTTTAGCATTATCTACTTCAATGCCTCTTTCGAAAATTTTATGAACAAATACTATACCTTCGTTCACCATAAAGTGGCACTTTTCCTAGTTCAATACGAGATTGGTGTCTTCACATCTCTACAAAACTTGATCAAGGTTTCTCAAGCAATCATCAAAACAAGTTTCATAAATAAAAAAGGCATCGAATACCTCAACAATTTTCTTGCAGAAATCAGAGAATATAGCAGTCATGCATCTTTGAAAGGCAGTAGGTGCATTGCATAAACAGAAAGGCATACTTGTATAAGCATACGTTCCAAAAGGGTAAGTAAAACTAGTTTTCTCTTGATCTTCTTGTCATACAGGTATTTGAGAAACCAGAATAACCATCTATGAAGTAGAAATATGTATGCTTAGATAATTTTCCAACATTTGATCAATAAAAGGCAATAGGTAATGATCCTTTCTAGTTGTTTTATTTAGATTTCTAAAATAAATTACCATCCTATAGCCAGTTACAGTTCTTTGTGGGATATGTTCAATTTTATCATTAGGAACAACAGTAATGCCTCCTTTCTTAGGGACACAATGAACATGACTTACCCATCTACTATCAGCTATATGATAAATTATACATGCCTCCAGAAGCTTTAATATTTTAGTTATTACCACATCCTTCATTTTGGGATTTAGACAACGTTGATGATCGACAACTGGCTTAGCATCAGGCTCCATATTAATCTTGTGTTGACATAATGATGGGATAATGCCCTTAAGATCATCAAGAGTATATCCTATTGCAGCATGATGCTTCCTAAGAGTTTTGAGTAATCTCTTTTCTTCATGCTCTGAAAGATTGGCATTGATAATGACATGATATATCTTCTTTTCATCAAGACAAGCATATTTCAATATATCAAGAAGTTTCTTTAGCTCAAACACAGGATCACTGTTTGGTGGAAGAGGGTCTCCCAAAGTTTCAATAGGCAAATTATGTTTAAGTATAGGTGCTTGCCTAAAGAATATTTCATCTATTTCATTTCTTTCATTCATATTCATATCATTTTTATGGTCTAGCATATATTGTTATAAGGGATCGGTAGGAGGTACAACCATAGAAGCAAGACCAATGATTTCATCTTTACTAGGCAATTCTCTATCATGGGGTTGTCTATGAAACTTGGAGAAATAAATTCATGAGATACATCGCCAAATTTAACACTGACCTTCTCTTTAGCACAATCAATCTCAGCATTAACAATATTCAAGAAAGGTCTACCGAATATAATAGGACAAAAATCATCTTGTGGTGATCCAAGAACTAGAAAATCAGTAGGGTATTCGATCTTACCACACTAGACTTCAACATCTCCAACAATCCTAAGTGATGAAATAGTATCTTTGTTTTCAAGCTTAATACTAACATCAATATCTTCAATCTCAATAGGTGCAATATCATGCATAACTTCTTGATATAAAGTAAACGGAATGGCACTTATGCTAGCACCCATATCGCATAAACCATGGTAGCAATGATGACTGATCTTAACAGAAACAACATGCATGCCAACAACCGATTTACTATTATCTGATTTATCTTATCTTGTATTCACTAGTTTAGAAATCCTAGTTTCCTCCTCATAGAAATAAATGGCATGTCAATCAATATTATCGACCAAGAGATCTCTAAACATTGCAATATTAGGTCCCATTTTAATTTGTTCAAAGGATTTAGGAGACTTAACATCACTCTTATGAACTACAGTTGTAGCTTCAACATGTTCCTTAATCCTAACAGGGAAAGGAGGTTTCTCAATATAAGCAGTGGGTACAACTGGATTAGCAGAATAAGTAATAGTTTCAGTTTTGTCCATAACAGGTTCCTCATAAATTTCTTCAACTAGGTGGATGAAATTTAAACCACTTCTACTTAGGGAGAGCAACATGAGCAAAAAATGATTCATAGAAAGTGGCTACTGTATCAGAGTGATATGTCTGCAATATATCTATAATTTTTTATTCTTCCATGCTATTATAGTATCAATCTTGGATGTTTAATATTCAATTATATATCATTTTCTAGGACTAACCTATTTACCTAGTGCCAAGTGCTAGTTGATTTTTTTGCCTGTTTTTGGTTTTCCAAGAAATCAGTTCCAAACGAAGTCCAAATGCAACGAAACTTTTTGATGATTTTTTGTAGACAAGAGAGACCCTAGAAGCTTCAGGAGGAGACCAGAAGGAAAATGAGCAGACGGCAAGGCATTAGGGCGTGCCCTGGGGGGTCGCACCCTAGTACCTTGTGGGTCCCTCGGGGCTCCGCCTAACCTAATTCCACCTCCATAAATTCTCTAAAATTGGGAAACCAACAAGGAGCCACCCAAAATACTTTTTCCACTGTTGTGAGTTTCTGTTCTTCTGCGATACCATCTGGAGGCCTTTTGACTCTACCGGAGGGGTAATCAATCAAGGAGGATTCTACATCAACCTTGTTGCCCTTCCGATGATGAGTGAGTAGTTTACCATAGACCTATGGGTCCATAGCTAGTAGCTAGATGGCTTCTTCTCTCTCTCTCTCCCCCCCCTCTCTCTCTCTCTTTGATCTTCAGTACAATGTTCTCCTCGATGTTCTTGGAGTTCTATCCCATGTAATCTTCTTTTGCGGTGTGTGTTGGGTTCCGATGAATTGTGGGTTTATGATCATATTATTCATGAGAAATACTTGAGTCTTTTTTGAGTTCTTATATCAATGATATTATAGCTTTGTATTTCTCTCTGATTTATCCGTTTGGTTTGGCCAACTAGATTGATTTGTCTTGCAACGGGAGAGGTGATGTAATGGGTTAAATCTTGCGGTGCTCTATATCACAATGATAGAAAGGGACAAGACACATATTTTTATTATTGCCATTAAGGGGAAATGGTGGATGAAAGGATCGATACGGTTGACTAGAGGGGGGTGGGGTGAATAGGCATCTACCAATTTTTAACTTTTCTTATCAAATTAGGGTTTGCAATAAATAGATTGTCTATATAAGCGACTAGGTGAGCAACCTATATGATGCAAGCAATACAAGCAAGCAAGAGATAATACACAAGTAAAGCTTGCACAAAGTAAAGGTAAGAAATAACCACAAGCGGAGCCTATGGAGACGAGGATGTGTTACCGAAGTTCCTTCCGTTTGAGGGGAAGTACGTCTCCGTTGGAGCAGCGTGGAGGCACAATGCTCCCCAAGAAGCCACTTGGGCCACCGTATTCTCCTCACACCCTCACACAATGCAAGATGCCGTGATTCCACTAGTGCTGCACTTGAAGGCGGTGATCGAACCTTTACAAACAAGGTTGGGGCAATCTTCAAAACTTAATTGGAGGCTCCCAACAACACCACGAAGCTTCACCACAATGGAATTTGGCTCCGAGGTGAACTCAACTGTCTAGGGTGCTCAAACACCAAAGAGTAACAAGATCCGCAAGGGATTAGTGAGGGGAATCAAATTTATCTTGGTGGAAGTGTAGATCGGGGCCTTCTCAACCAATCCCTAGAAAATCAACAAGTTTGATTGGCTAGGGAGAGAGATCGGGCGAAAATGAGCTTCTGAGCAACAATGGAATTTTGGGAGGCAAGTCTTCTTGGAGAAGAAGACCCCCTTTTATAGTGGGGAACAAATCCAACTGTTATGCTTTTCTCGGCCCGCACACAAGCGGTACTACCGCTCCAGGAGCAGTACTACTGCTTCCTATAGGAAGCCAAGGAGAAATAAGAAGCGGGGGAGAACAGAGGACTGGGCGGTAGTAGCAGCGGTGGTAGGGTGGTACTACCGCTTGTCCTCTAGGGTAAAAAAGTGATGTAGGGTAGAACCCTAATCGGCCGATCTTTCACAAAAGGAGCGGATCCCGCGATGAACATGAAGAACACAAGGGGGAAACAAGGGGAAACACGAGAGGAAACACGAGAAAATCATTAAACCAACACGAAATAGTCACACGTGTGCTAGATCCTCGAGTACATAAGAGATCACACGATCCACGGACAACTAAGGACGATACAAAGGTAGACGGTCTTCTCCATGAGGAGGTCTTGATGTTCTTCTCCGCAAGGAGGTCTTGAATCCAAAGGGATCTTCTCCGAAGACGGGCCGCAGTCTCTCTCGTGGAGTATATCCGATGTGGATGAGCAATGCTCTATCTCTAAAATGAGCTAAACCAATGCTAACCCTAGAAAAAAGGACGAGGATTAGGAGTATATATAGTCTAGGGGGTTGAAGGGGTACACGGGCCTCGGCCCTTCATTGTGTGCAGACAGGGGAGGCCGGATGTCCGGGCTTTCACGAGGGGCCGGGTGTTCGGGCTGGGTGGCCGGATGTCCGGGCTTGAGGCGCTAGCCTTGCTGCTCTCTGGTTCGGTGGTGTCCGGATATCCGAGCTTGAGGATGGATTTCCGGGCAGGGCCGGATGTTCGGGCTGGGGCCGGATGTCTGGGGCCTGTAGGTGCTTGGCGACTGTGCAGCTAGTAGTGGACGACGCTCCAGGGGCCGGACGTCCGGGGTCGTGGCCGGATTTCCTGGTCCTGGGAGGTGTTCTTAACTCCTTCCATGGGTTCTCTTCATCCATGAACATGGGGGCTTGTACACCTTCACATGCATCTTCGGGAGGGTCCTCTTGGTACCTAGTCATGCACAACATCTCGGATTTAGGTAGTAGCCATGTCTCGAGAGGATCATATGTAATATCACTAAGGAAGGAAGTCACCTCGTTCTCGAGAGATCTAGCTCTAGCTCGTGGCATGGGTCCTCTTTGCTCTTCTTGAGGCAATGGTAGATCCATGGGGATGACCGTAGGATGCTCCGCATCATCTCCCCTCCCTTGGGGAAGATCCAACCTCGGATCGAAATCCTCATCACCATGGTAGGGCGAGAGATCCTTGACGTTGAAGATGTCGCTCACGGAGTACTTGTCGCGCGGGAGGTCGATCTTGTAGGCGTTTTTGTTGTAGAGTTCAAGCACCTTGAAGGGTCCATCCGCTCGTGGTCGAAGTTTGGACTTGTGTTTGTTGGGGAAGCGGTCCTTGCGAAGGTGTAGCCACACAAGATCTCCAATGTTGAATACCATGGGGTGCTTGTTGATGTTGCTCTTGGTCGCAAGTCGTTGTACTTGGCGCTCGATGGTTTGCCTTTTATCTTCATGCACCTTCTTGAGATGGTTCACACGTGCACTTGCGTCCATATTGATGCGCTCTTGTAGTGGTAGAGGAAGGATGTCCAATGGGGACAAAGGGTTGAATCCGTAGACGCCCTCGAAGGGGGACTTGCCGGTTGTGGAGTGTCTTGCGCGGTTGTAGGCGAACTCGACGATAGGTAGACACTCCTCCCACTCCTTGCTGTTCTTATTGATTAGCACTCAAAGTAGAGCGGAGAGTGTGCAGTTGGTCACCTCCGTTTGGCCGTCGGTTTAAGGATGGTAAGCCGTGGAGAAGAGTAGCTTGATTTCGAGCTTGGCGCATAGAGTCTTCCAAAAGTAGCTTAGGAACTTGACGTCGCGGTCCGAGACAATCGTCTTTGGCATTCCATGAAGACGCAATATTTCCTACAAAAGATATTGGCAACATGTGAAGCATCGTCTATCTTGTTGCAAGGAATGAAATGTGCCATCTTGGAGAAACGGTCCACAACGACAAATACCGAATCCTTTCCATTGCGAGTCCTAGGCAATCCAAGTACAAAATCCATGCTAATGTCTTCCCATGGTTGATATGGAATTGGTAGAGGCATGTAAAGGCCATGGGATTGAGCTTTAGACTTACCTTTGCGACATGAAGAGCATCGGTTGGTGAAGCGGTTGACGTCACGAAACATCTTGGGCCAATAGTAGTTCCTTGAGAGCGCAGCGAACGTCTTGTCGCGTCTAAAATGTCCCATTAATCCAACTCCATGAGATTCATGCAAACACAACAAATGAAGAGAAGACTCAGGGATGCAAAGCTTGTTAGCTCTCATAAGATATCCATCTTTGATGTAATAGCTTTCCCAAGATGTATGCGTCAAACATTTGGCATAAAGAGTAGCAAAAGTTGGATCATGCTCATACAAGTCTTTTATGTGCTCAAAGCCAATGACATTCAACTCAAGTTGAGTAACAAGCATGCATATGCGGGAAAGGGCATCCGCCACAATGTTTTCCTTACCCTTAATGTACTTGATGACATAAGGAAAAGACTCAATAAATTCACTCCATTTAGCATGACACTTGTTCAACTTGGTTTGTCCCTTAAGGTACTTGAGCGTTTCATGATCGGTATGAATGATGAATTCATGAGGGTGAAGATAGTGTTCCCATTCATGCAAAACACGAACTAAAGCATATAGCCCTTTGTCATAGATGGGGTAATTGAGTTGCGCTCCGGAGAGTTTCTCACTAAAGTAAGCTATGGGGCGCTTCTCTTGTGTTAACACACCTCCTATGCAATTACCGCTAGCATCGCAATGAATCTCAAAGGGTTTGTGAAAGTTGGGTAATGCAAGCACGAGAGCATGAGTAAGCAAATTTTTAAGCTCATGGAAAGCGGTATCTTGGGATGGTCCCCAAACAAAAGGCGCATTCTTCTTGCTCAAAGCATGCAAAGGCGAAGCAATGGTGCTAAAATCTTTCACAAAGAGACGATAGAAACCCGCAAGGCCAAGAAAGCTACGCACTTGTTGCAAGTTGGTTGGTTGTGGCCAAGTCTTAATAGCATTAATCTTGGACTCATCTACATGAACACCCTTAGAAGATACAAAAAAACCCAATAAAACAAGCTTATCAATGCCAAAAAGGCATTGCTCCATATTAGCATAGTGACGCTCTTTTCGAAGAGTTTGTAAAACTGTTCGGACATGGGTGACATGCTCTTTGAGAGACATGCTAAAAACAAGGATATCATTGAAGTAGACCACAACAAACACACCAATGTAAGGGCGAAAAACATGATTCATAAGACACATAAAAGTACCCGGTGCTTCTGATAGACCCATAGGCATGACTAACCACTCATACAAGCCAAACTTGGTTTTGAAAGTGGTTTTCCATTCATCACCCTCTTGCATGCAAATTTGATAGTAACCACTCTTAAGATCAATTTTTGAAAAGATAGTGGCACCACTAAGTTCATCAAGCATATCATCAAGGCGTGGAATGGGATACCTATAATGAACGGTGATAGCATTGATAGGTCTACAATCGGAGCACATGTGAAAGCTACCGTCTCATTTTGGCACAAGAATGACCGGGACGGCACAAGGGCTCAAACTTTCACGCACATGTCCATGGTCTATGAAATGCTTTACTTACCTTTGTATTTCTTTGGTTTCTTCGGGGTTGACGTGGTAGGGAGCTTTGTTCAGAAGAGGTGCTCTGGGGATGAGGTTGATGCGGTGCTCGATGCGTCGTAGTGGTGGTAGTCCCGGAGGTAGCTTGTCGGGGAAAACATCGAGAAATTCCTGCAAAAGAGAAGACAACACTAGAGGAAGAGTGTGAGAGGTGTTAGCTTGTGGTTCATTGTCCTTGCACAAAAGGACGTAGTGTAGAACAATAGATGGGTTCTCACACACTCCTCTTATCTCACTTTTGGCAAATAGAACTAAGTTCTTCTTGTCGCTCATCGTGGAGGCGCTCGATTTTGGCTTGTGGCGCTCACTCTCTTTTTGGTGGCTCGCTCTCTCACTATACTCTCCACGATGGGTGGCTTGCTTGTCGGCGACCACTTGGCTTGGAGACATGGGGCTAAGTACGTACTCCTTTCCTTTTCATCTTGAAGATGTAGTGGTTCGTTCGGCCGTTGTGGATGACACCTCTATCCAATTGCCATGGGCGTCCAACGAGAAGGTGGCAAACGGTCATTGGAACAATGTCACACTCCAAAGTGTCTTCGTAGGCGCCAATTTTGAAGGAGACTTGTACTCGATGCTCGACTTCGATAGTGCTGGAGTCACTAAGCCATTGAACTTTGTAAGGATGTGGGTGCTTCATCTTGGGCAATTGGAGCTTGGAGCAAAGTTCTTCACTTGCGAGATTATGACAACTCCCTCCATCGATATGATGACCTTGACGGATCGTCCATTGATGTCGGCCTTGGTATGAAAGATGTGGCACCGTTGGTCTTCTTCTTGGTGATGTTGGAGACTCAAGACCATGGAGACAACAAGAGCGGGACTTGAATCTTCATTGCAAAAGACTTGTTCCTCTTCATCATTCACTTGCCGGTGCATGGCGACCTGCTCAAGAGCGTTCATTTCTCCTTCACTCATCGAGTCGTAGGTGTCGTCATCGTTGAGGATCATGGTCCGCTTGTTGGTGCACTCATAGGACTTGTGGCCTCGGCCTCCACATGTGAAGCATTTGAAGGAACTCGTCTTGACGGTCTCATCGGTTGGAGTAGATGTTGATGAAGCTCTCAGCTTGAAGTTGCTCGTTGTAGGAGGATGGCTTGGAGTTGACGAAGCTTTCTTGGAACTCGACTTGTCGACGTTGCTTGTAGAAGGCTTGGTAGATGGTGTTGGAGTCGTTGAAGCTTGGGTGTTGGAGAAGCTGTATGACTTGGATGAGAACTTCGCATACTTGTAATCGTCTTGCACTTGACATTCCGCTTTGGTAGCTTGATGCACTAGCTCGATAAGGTTCAAGTATGGTTGGAAGTTGGCGATCTTCTTGATAGGATGGTTGAGTCCATTCAAGAAACATGCCATAGTTTTCTCATCATCTTCCGTGACATTGGCTCGTATCATGGCAATCTCCATCTCCTTGTAGTACTCTTCAACATTCTTGGTTCCTTGCTTTATTAGTTGGGAGTTTCTTGAAGAGGTCGCGGTTGTAGTAGGTAGGCACAAAGCGTGCTCTCATGACATCCTTCATTTGCACCCAAGTAGTGATGGGTGGTTCACCTCTTGCCTCTCGGCGCTCGATAACTTGTTCCCACCAAATGAGGACATAGTCTTGAAACTCAAGGGATGTCATCGCGATCTTCTTCTCTTCTTCATAGTTGTGCAAACGGAAGATTTTGTCGACCTCCAATGCCCATGAAAGATACTCTTCGGGATCGTTGCTTCCATTGAACTTGGGCATGGTGAACTTTAGCTTGCCGTAGCGTTGCTCTTCATTGTGTTGGGGTTGGGGATGATGACGCTCATGTTGTTGATGATTGTCAAGCTCATGTTGCTCTTGGTGAGGAGGGTTGTTAACCTCATGTTGCTCTTGTCGTGGAGGATTCTCATTGTCTTCATGCTCTTGGTGAACTTGATGTCCTTGAGGAGCTTGTGGAGGGGCTTGTCGAGCTCGAGGAGGAACTTGACGATGCACGCGAGCTTGAAATCTTCGTTCATGAGCTTCTTTGTGAAGTGTTCCCTCTTGTTCACGTCGATGGCGATTATGTGTGGTGACGGCGTGACTTGAATCTCGAAGGGCATGTTGCGCCTCAAGTGCTTGAACTTCACGGAGTTGTTGTTCTTGGCGTTGTGCCTCGGCATCTTGGTGTAGTCGCACTCGCTCTTCCTCTTCATGTTGGTGTTGTTGTTGCCGTTCTCGTGCTAGCGCAAAAGCCTCTTGGGTTTGACATTATCAGTGCTCTTGAGAGTTGGTGTCGTGTAGGCGATTGAGGCTTACTTGATGATCGTTGCGTGCGGCACGTCGAAGAGTGTTCAATGTCGGTGTACTTGAGCCGGAGAGGGTGAAGTCGGAGTGTCAACTTGAGCGGCTCCTTCTTGATGAGGACGAAGTGGAAGAAGAGCGGTTGAGCAAAAAGCACGAATCTCGTCCATTATTGCGTCGTTCTCTTGCTTGTGAACGTCGAGCTTGTGGTCGAAGCAATCCCTTCTACGTTGCTCGCAGAGTCGCAAGTCGGCGGCGAGGTTGTCGATGCGTTCACTCATTGCTTGTTGCTCTTGATGCAAAGCACATTGTGCACCAAAGAGGTGGTTCTTGGTGACGTAGTGATACGTCCATTTTGCATCATGCTTTTATATCGATATTTATTGCACTATGGGATGTAATTACACATTATGTCACAATACTTATGCTTATTCTCTCTTATTTTACAAGGTTTACATAAAGAGGGAGAATGCCGGCAGCTGGAATCCTGGGCTGGAAAATGAGAAAATATTAGAGACCTATTCTGCACATCTCCAAAAGTCCTGAAACTCCACGGGAATTATTTTCCGAATATATAAAAAATATTGGGCGAAAGAAGTACCAGAGTGGGGCCACCCACCGTCCACGAGGGTGGGGAGCGTGCCCTACCCCCCTAGGTGCACCCCCTGCCTCATGGGCCCCCTGGTGGCCCTCCGATGCCCATCTTTGGCTATATGGAGTCTTTCGTCGTGGAAAAAAAATCATAAGCAAGCTTTCGGGAAGAAACTCCGCGGTCACGAGGCGGAACCAATCTAGGGCTCTGGCAGAGCTGTTCTGCCAGGGAAACTTCCCTGCGGGAGGGGGAAATCATCATCATCGTCATCACCAACGATCCTCTCATCGGGAGGGGGTCAATTTCCATCAACATCTTCACCAGCACCATCTCATTTCAAACCCTAGTTCATCTCTTTTATCCAATCTTTGTATCCAAACCTCAGATTGGTACCTGTGGGTTGCTAGCAGTGTTGATTACTCCTTGTAGTTGATGCTAGTTGGTTTACTTGGTGGAAGATCATATGTTCAGATCCATTATGCATATTAATACCCCTCTGATTATGAACATGAATATGCTTTGTGAGTAGTTACGTTTGTCCCTGAGGACATGGGAGAAGTCTTGCTATAAGTAGTCATGTGAATTTGGTATTCGCTCGATATTTTGATGAGATGTATGTTGTCATCCCTCTAGTGGTGTCATGTGAACGTCTACTACATGACACTTCACTATTGTTTGGGCCTAGAGGGAGGCATTGGGAAGTAATAAGTAGATGATGGGTTGCTAGAGTGACAGAAGCTTAAACCCTAGTTTATACGTTGCTTCGTAATGGGCTGATTTGGATCCATATGTTTCATGCTATGGTTAGGTTTACCTTAATACTTCTGTTGTAGTTGCGGATGCTTGCAATGGGGGTTAATCATAAGTGGGATGCTTGTCCAAGTAAGGACAGTACCCAAGCACGGGTCCACCCACATATCAAATTATCAAAGTACTGAACGTGAATCATATGAACGTGATGAAAACTAGCTTGACGATAATTCCCATGTGTCCTCGGGAGCGCTTCCCTTCATATAAGAGTTTGTCCAGGCTTGTCATTTGCTACAAAAGAATTGGGCCATCTTGCTGCACCTTATTTACTTTTATTACTTGCTACTCGTTACAAATCACCTTATTTACCGATAATTTCAGTGCTTGCAGAGAATACCTTACTGAAAACTTCTTATCATTTCCTTCTGCTCCTCGTTGGGTTCGACACTCTTACTTATCGAAAAGGCTACGATAGATCCCCTACACTTGTGGGTCATCAAGACTCTTTTCTGGCGCCGTTGCCGGGGAGTGAAGCGCCTTTGGTAGGTGGAATTTGGTAAGGAAACATTTATATACTGTGCTGAAATTTACTTCACTTGTTACTATGGAACATAATCCTTTGAGGGGCTTGTTCGGTGTATCTTCACCCCGACCAGTAGAGCAAAGAGTTTCTCCTCAACCTACTGAACCTACTGAAAATGTTTACTTTGAAATTCCTTCAGGTGAGAAACTGCTAGCTAATCCTTTTGCAGGAGATGGAACATTGCATCCCGATTTACACTTAATCTATGTGGATGAAGTTTGTGGATTATTTAAGCTTGCAGGTATGCCCGATGATGTTATCAAGAAGAAGGTCTTCCCTTTATCTTTTAAGGGAGAGGCATTGACATGGTATAGGCTATGTGATGATATGGGATCATGGAACTACAAACAATTGAAATTGGAATTTCATCAGAAGTTTTATCCTATGCATCTTGGTCATCGTGATCGTAATTATATATATAATTTTTGGCCTCACGACAGAGAAAGGATCGCTCAAGCTTGGGGGAGGCTTAATTCAATGTTATATTCATGCCCCAATCATGAGCTCTCAAGAGAAATGATTATTGAAAAATTTATGCTCGGCTTTCTCTCAATAATCGATCCATGCTTGATACTTCTTGTACTGGATCTCTTATGATGAAGACTATTGAATTCAAATGGGATTTATTGGAAAGAATTAAATGCAATTCTGAAGATTGGGACCTCGACGAAGGTAAGGAGTCAGGTATAACACCTAAGTTTGATTGTGTTAATTCTTTTATGGATACCGATGTTTTCCATGAATTTAGCACTAAACATGAACTTGACTCTGAGATAGTAGCTTCTTTCTGTGAATCCTTTGCTACTCATGTTGATCTCCCAAAGGAGAAGTGGTTTAAATATAATCCTCCCACTGAGGTAAATGTAGTTGCTCCTATTAAAGTTGAAGAAAAGACTATCACTTATGATGATCCTGTTGTTCCTGCTGCTTATATTGAGAAGTCACCTTTCCCTGTTAGAATAAAGGATCATGCTAAAGCTTCTACTGTAGTTAACAAAAGTAATATTAGGACACACAAACCCCCTAAGAAAGTTAAAGTTGAACCTAAAATTGCTATGGTTCAAGATCTCTTGGCATATAATATTGATGGACATGTTATTTAGTTCTGCAATGAAGCTGCTAGAATTGCTAGACCTGATGCTAAAAATAAACATAGACCTGTTGTAGGCATGCCTGTTATTTCCGTTAAAATAGGAGATCATTGATATCATGGCTTATGTGATATGGGTGCTAGTGCAAGTGAAATACCTCATTCCTTATACGAAGAAATTATGCATGATATTGCACCTACTGAGATACAAGATATAGATGTTACCATTAAACTTGCCAATAGAGATACTATTTCACCGGTTGGGATTGTTAGAGATGTTGAAGTCTTGTGTGGGAAGGTTAAATATCCTACTGATTTTCTTGTTCTTGGTTCCCCACAAGATAGCTTTTGTCCCATTATATTTGGTAGACCCTTCTTGAACACTGTTAATGCTAGGATAGACTACGAAAAGGATGTTGTTACTATTGGTTTGGGCGATATGTCTCATGAGTTTAATTTTGCTAAATTTAGTAGACAACTCCATGATGAGGAATTTCCTAGTAAAGATGAAATTATTGGTCTTGCTTCTATTGCCGTGCCTCCTAGTGATCCTTTAGAACAATATTTGCTAGACCATGAAAATGATACATATATGAATGAAAGAAGGGAAATAGATGAAGTATTCTTTAAACAGGGACCTATTCTGAAACACAACTTGCCTGTTCAAATCCTAGGGGATCCTCCTCCACCCAAGGGTGATCCCGTGTTTGAGCTTAAACCATTGCCTGATACTCTTAAATATGCTTATCTTGATGAAAAGAAGATATATCCTATTATTATTAGTGCTAACCTTCCAGAGCATGAAGAAGAGAAATTATTGAAAACTCCGAAGAAGCACCGTGCTGCTATTGGATAACTCTTGATGATCTTAAGGGCATTAGTCCCACTCTATGTCAACACAAAATAAATTTGGAGAAAGACGTCAAACCAGTTATTGATCACCAACGACGGCTAAATCCTAAGATGAAAGAAGTGGTAAGAAAGGAAATATTAAAGCTCCTTGAAGCAGGTGTAATTTATCACGTTGCTGATAGTCACTTGGTAAGCCCTGTCCATTGTGTCCCTAAGAAGGGAGGTATTACTGTCGTTCCTAATGATAAAGATGGATTGATTCCGCAAAGAATTATTACAGGTTATAGGATGGTGATTGATTTCCGCAAATTAAATAAAGCTACTAAAAAAGATCATTACCCTTTGCCTTTCATTGATCAAATGCTATAAAGATTATCCAAACATACACATTTTTGCTTTCTAGATGGTTACTCTAGTTTCTCAAATACCCGTGTCAGCTGATGATCAAGAAAAGACTACTTTTACTTGCCCTTTCGGTACCTTTGCTTATAGACGTATGCCTTTTGGTTTATGTAATGCACCTGCTACCTTTCAAAGATGCATGATGGCTATATTCTCTGACTTTTGTGAAAAGATTTGTGAAGTTTTCATGGATGATTTCTCTGTTTATGGATCCTCTTTTGATGATTGCTTGAGCAACCTTGATCGAGTTTTGCAGAGATGTGAAGAAACTAACCTTGTCTTGAATTGGGAGAAGTGCCACTTTATGGTTAATGAAGGTATTGTCTTGGGGCATAAAATTTCTAAAAAGGTATTGAAGTTGACAAAGCTAAAGTTGATGCTATTGAAAAGATGCCGTATCCCAAGGACATGAAAGATGTAAGAAGTTTCCTTGGTTATGCGGTTTTTATAGGGGGTTCATTAAGGACTTCTCAACAATTTCCCGGCCTCTGACTAACCTATTACAAAAAGATATTCCTTTTATCTTTGATGATGATTGTGTAGAAGCATTTGAAATACTTCAGAAAGCCTTGATTTCTGCACCTATTGTTCAGCCACCTGATTGGAATCATGTGTGATGCTAGTGACTAGGCTGTAGGTGGTGTTCTAGGACAAAGAGTTGATAAAAAATTAAATGGTATTCAATATGCTAGTAAAACTCTAGACAATGCCTAGAGAAATTATGCTACTACTGAAAAGGAATTCTTAGCAGTTGTATTTGCTTGTGATAAGTTCAGACCTTATATTGTTGATTCTAAAGTAACTATTCACACTGATCATGCTGCTATTAAATATCTTATGGAAAAGAAAGATGCTAAACCTGGACTTTATTGGATGGGTTCTCCTGCTACAAGAATTTGATTTGCATATTATTGATATAAAGGGAGCTGAGAATCCCGTTGCAGACAACTTGTCTAGGTTAGAGAATGTTCTTGATGACCCACTACCTATTGATGATAGCTTTCCTTATGAACAATTAGCTGTCATAAATGCTTCTCATACTGCTCTATGGTATGCTGATTATGCTAATTACATTGTTGCTAAATTTATACCACCTAGTTTCACATACCAGCAAAAGAAAAAGTTCTTCTATGATTTAAGACATTACTTCTGGGATGACCCACATCTTTATAAAGAAGGAGTAGATGGTGTTATTATACGTTGTGTACCTGAGCATGAACAGGAACAGATCCTACGCAAGTGCCACTCTGAGGCTTATGGAGGACACCATGCTGGAGATAGAACTGCACATAAGGTATTGCAATCCGGTTTTTATTGGCCTACTCTCTTTAAGGATGACCGTAAGTTTGTTTTGTCTTGTGATGAATGTCAAAGAATTGGTAATATTAGTAGACATCAAGAAATGCCTATGAATTATTCACTCGTTAGTGAACCATTTGATGTTTGGGGCTTCAATTATATGGGACCGTTTCCTTCTTCTAATGGGTATACACATATTTTAGTTGTTGTTGATTACGTTACTAAGTGAGTAGAAGCTATTCCAACTAGTAGTGCTGATCATAACACCTCTATTAAGATGCTTAAAGAAGTTATTTTTCCGAGGTTTGGAGTCCCTAGATATTTAATGACTGATGGTGGTTCACATTTTATTCATGGTGCCTTTCATAAAATGCTTGCTAAGTATGATGTTAATCATAGAATTGCATCTCCATATCACCCGCAGTCTAGTGGTCAAGTAGAATTGAGTAACAGAGAGCTCAAATTAATTTTGCAAAAGATTGTTAATAGATCTAGAAGGAATTGGTCCAAGAAACTTGATGATGCATTATGGGCTTATAGAAATGCATATAAAAATCCTATGGGTATGTCTCCATATAAAATGGTTTATGGTAAAGCATGTCACTTACCTATTGAATTAGAACATATGGCATATTGGGCTATTAAAGAGATCAACTATGACTTCAAACTTGCCAGTGAGAAGAGGCTTTTTTTCATTAGCTCATTTGATGAATGGAGAACCTAGGCCTACGAGAATGCCAAACTGTTTAAAGAAAAAGTTAAAAGATGGCATGATGAAAGGATACAAAAATGTGATTTTAATGTAGGTGATTATGTATTGTTATACAACTCTCGTTTAAGATTTTTTGCAGGCAAACTCCTCTCTAAATGGGAAGGTCCTTACATCATCGAGGAGGTCTATCGTCCCGGTGCCATAAAAATCAACAACTTCGACGACACAAATCCGAGGTGGTGAACGGTCAAAGAATCAAACATTATATCTCAGGTAATCCCATAAATGTTGAAACTAATGTTATTGAAACCGTAACCCCGGAGGAATACATAAGGGACACTTTCCAGAATGTTTCAGACTCCGAAAAGGAATAGGTATGAGATAAGGTAAGTAAACCGACTCCAAAACAGTTCTAATGGCAATTTTTCTTCGTTTTGGAATATTTAAGAAAATAGGAAAATAAGAAGTAGTCCGGGAAGGACACGAGGCGTCCACGAGGGTGGAGGGCGCGCCCTACCCCCTGGGCACTCCCCCTGCCTCGTGGGCACCTCGTGTGCTCTCCGGACTCCGTTTTCTTGCACGATACTTCTTTTGGTCGGTAAAAATTCATTATATAATCTCCTGAATGTTTTGACCACCGTACCACACAAAAAATCCTCTGTTTTTGTTTCGAGCTGTTTTTGCTGCAGATTTAGAGCAAGATGTCTTATCAAGAGTTAGTAGGGGTGAGTCAGGTGTCCCATCCGACATCAGGGCCAAGAGCAAACAACAATGCTGACCACTTTGGGCCATCAACTGAGGAAGAGATGGAGGCTGACTTGAAAAGGATAGATGCCATGGAAGAGGATGAAGAAGTTACTTCTTGTTTCCGAGCCGGATTCATGATGGGGGAACTATAGAGCTTAGCTATTCCAAACTCTGTCGTCCCTTCCAATGTTAGATTTCTTTCTTATGAAAATATGAAAAAGAGTGTTACTTGTTCTCCCGTAGCTATGCAACATCCTTGGGTGAAAGGAGCTTTAGCCGTCACGGGAAAGCTCCGTAAGGAAATAATGGACCTCAAGCAGCAAGTCAATAAGCTCGAGGAAGAGAATCGTATCCTGAGGGGCATCATCGCCAAGAATATCACATCACCACCCTCGAGGAAGGAAACATAAACACATGGGTATGGGCACTCCCCTTGGCAACTGCCAAGCTTGGGGGAGTGCATCGGTATCATATCACCATCACACTTTTATCTTTACCGTTTTTCTTAGTTTGATCCTCTTGGTAATATCTTGATCTAGTAGAATAAAGTTTTAGTATCATCTAGTTTTGAGTTTTGCTTTATGATCTTTCTATGTAATCGAGTCCGTGAGCTATATATAATAAAGATTAGTGTTGAGTCAAGGCCTTGATTATCTTGCTATGATCTTGAGGGAATAAAATAAAAGAGAAAGAATGAAAAGAAATAAAGAGATCATATGGATCTTATGGAGAGTAATGACTTCACATATAAAGAGTATGATGATTAAAATTTGTTGAGAGTTGACAAACATAGTTTTGGTCATCGTTGCAATTAATAGGAAGTAATAAAGAAAGAGAGGTTTTCACATATAAATATGGAGTCTTTCATTGAGGAAAAAATCATAAGCAAGCTTTCGGGACGAGACTCAGCCGCCACGAGGCGGAACCTTGGCGGAACCAATCTAGGGCTCCGGCAGAGCTGTTCTGCGGGGAAACTTCCCTCTGGGAGGGGGAAATCATCATCATCGTCATCACCAACGATCCTCTCATCGGGAGGGGGTCAAGCTCCACCAACATCTTCACCAGCACCATCTCATCTCAAACCCTAGTTCATCTCTTGTATCCAAACCTCAGATTGGTACCTGTGGGTTGCTAGTAGTGTTACTCCTTGTAGTTGATGCTAGTTGGTTTACTTGGTGGAACATCATATGTTCAGATCCATTATGCATATTAATACCCCTCTGATTATGAACATGAATATGCTTTGTGAGTAGTTACGTTTGTTCTTGAGGACATGCGAGAAGTCTTGCTATAAGTAGTCATGTGAATTTGGTATTCGTTCGATATTTTGATGAGATGTATGTTGTCATCCCTGTAGTGGTGTCATGTGAACGTCGACTACATGACACTTCACCATTGTTTGGGCCTAGAGGGAGGCATTGTGAAGTAATAAGTAGATGATGGGTTGCTAGAGTGACAGAAGCTTAAACCCTAGTTTATGCGTTGCTTCGTAAGGGACTGATTTGGATCCATATGTTTCATGCTATGGTTAGGTTTACCTTAATACTTATGTTGTAGTTGCAGATGCTTGCAATGGGGGTTAATCATAAGTGGGATGCTTGTCCAAGTAAGGACAGTACCCAAGCACCGGTCCACCCACATATCAAATTATCAAAGTACCAAACACAAATCATATGAACGTGATGAAAACTAGCTTGACGATAATTCCCATGTGTCCTCGGGAGTGCTTTCCTTCATATAAGAGTTTGTCCAGGCTTGTCCTTTGCTACAAAAAGGATTGGGACATCTTGCTGCACCTTATTTACTTTTATTACTTGCTACTCGTTACAAATTACCTTATCACAAAATTATCTGTTACCGGTAATTTCAGTGCTTGCAGAGAATACCTTACTGAAAACTGCTTATCATTTCCTTTTGCTCCTCATTGGGTTCGACACTCTTACTTATCGAAAAGGCTACGATAGATCCCCTACACTTGTGGGTCATCATGTAGGAGTTCATGTCATCGTCGTGCTCAATGAAGAGTGGGCTGGTAGAGGTACTTGGCCTATCCATCATTCCAAGAGAAAAAAATGTGAGTGGTAGAAAGAGAAGAACAAATACCAAATGTACCTTGACCGAAGTTGAAAGTGGATCAATGATCACTCAAATGTGGACAAGGAAATAGCACAATTGGTACCAATTCTTGTCAGTTTCTCACACCTACACAAGTAAAGGCTTATGGTGGAGCTTGGTTAGGATGGTGGCACAAAATTTGATGCAATTGTAAGTGAGCTTCAATAATGTTGGAAAAGATCCGCAAGAATGCAATGAAACAAGTAGACCAAGCAAAATAAGGTACACGGAAACACACACGGAAAAAGATAAGTGGGGTCGTGCAACCAAGGATGAGCCAAAATGTGGGATCCACAAAAATGCTCTTGTTGCACAACGCTAGAGAGATGCTAGCACGATTTCACAATAGGCGGATACAAAGACTTGTGCATAACCTACTAAGCAAAAATGCAACGACTTCTATCCCAAGTATGCTCTATGCAAGGTGTTTCTATGCGATGATCCAAGATGATCGAGTATGACAATCTTAATGTTGTATGATGCTATGGTTCTTGCTTAAAAGCTCTTTTCTTTTCTTTCCCTTTTGCTTAAAAGCTTTTTTGGATGTTTGTTGTTTGAGCTCTTTTCTCATGCAATGCTTCACGAACCAAGATAGCAATTGTGTATGAGATGACAACCTTGTGACACAAGAGATGATACCAAGATATGCAACAATGATGTATGTATGCTATGGGAAGTATGATCACTAATGTGCACAAGTCTCGTTGCCGACAATACTCAACGGCTAGTCTCGATGGGTAAGCGATGCAAAGGAGTAAGGCTATGATGGCTATCAATGTAATGGCAAGAATGATATGTCCAATACCAAGGTGAGGTTATCATTTCATCGGTTCCTCGTCCATAAGCAAGAATGGACGATGATGATCCAATGAGTGTCACGAATACCAAGATGTAGTCGAGGTGGTCGTTGTTGATGACGCGTCTGTGGCGAAGATGAGCGGCGGTGATGTTGATGTTGAACCATACCTAAATAGCCGAAACACAAGTAGGACATGGAACCGCAACTCAAATTCTCAAAGCAAAATTGGACCAAAATTGTAGGAGCTGGTGTTGGTAAGTCGTGGTTGTGTATGTGGTATATGGTGGTGCAATGCGGAAGTGGTGGTGGTATGCAGAAGTATATGTGGGCACCAGAACAAAATTTGGCGAAATATGGACGGAAAATAGGCAGTGGAGAGGAAATGATGCTGCCAGGGGCCGGATGTCCTGGCTGCCGGGCCCGATGTCCGGGCTCTGGATCCGGGGACAAAGGTGATGAACACCGCATGGAGAGGTCAAATCCGGGCAAAATTCGGAGAAATTTGTGGATGGAAATTGGGGAAAAGTGGATGGGAAGCTAGATCTACCTGCAACACACGAAATCCACGGATCAAATCCAACAAAACTTCATAACACCAACAAATCACAAAAAAAAAATTGGGGGCTATTTTTGTGTGGAATTTTCGAATTAGGGACAAAATCAACAAAAATAAGGCTAGCAACACAACGGGGAGGCTCCGAAATCGTGATCAATGTGGCTGTAGATACCAAGATGATGTAGGGTAGAACCCTAATCGACCGATCTTTCACGAAAGGAGCGGATCCCGCAATGAACACGAAGAACACAAGGGGGAAAACAAGGGGAAACACGAGAGGAAACACGAGAAAATCACTAAACCAACATGAAATAGTCACAGTGTGCTAGATCCTCGAGTACATAAGAGATCACACGATCCACGGACAACTAAGGATGATACAAAGGTTGCCGGTCTTCTCCGTGAGGAGGTCTTGATGTTCTTCTCCGCATGGAGGTATTGAATCCAAACGGATCTTCTCCGGAGAGGGGCCGCGGTCTCTCTCGTGGAGTAGATCCGATGTGGATGAGCAATGCTCTATCTCTAAAATGAGCTAAACCAATGCTAACCCTAGAAAAAAGGACGAGGAGGAGTATATATAGTTTAGGGTGTTGAAGGGGTACACGGGCCTCGGCCCTTCACTATGCACAGACAGGGGAGGCCGGACGTCCGGGCATTGGGCCGGATGTCCGGGCTTTCCAGTGAGGACGCCGAAGACACACTTTTCCGGGTTGAGCTTAATGTCATACGCCCGGAGCTTGTTGAATGTAAGACGTAAGTCGTCTATTAGTGTTTCGACGTGCCTAGTTTTGATGACGACGTCATCGACGTAAGCTTCTGCCGTTTTGCCGATCTGTTTCTCCAGGCATGTTTGAATCATGCGTTGGTATGTGGCGCCGGCATTCTTGAGCCCAAAGGGCATGGTGTTGAAGCAGAATGGCCCATATGGGGTGATAAATGCTGTTGCGGCTTGATCGAACTCCTTCATTTTGATTTGATGGTATCCGGAATATGCATCGAGGAAACACAGTGAGTCGTGTCCTGTGGTGGCATCGATGATTTGATCAATGCAGGGGAGGGGGAAGGGATCCTTAGGGCCAGCCTTGTTGAGGTCTTTGAAATCGACACACAGGCGCCAGGATTTGTCCTTCTTTGGTAACATCACTAGGTTTGCTAGCCAGTCCGGATGTTCAATTTCTCTAATGAATCCTACCTCGATGAGTTTGGCCAGCTCCTCCCCCATGGCTTGTCGCTTGGGTTTGGAAAAGCACCGCAGTGTTTGCTTAACCGGTTTAAATCCCTTTAATATATTGAGGCTATGTTCGGACAGCTCACGTGGGATCCCTGGCATATCTGAAGGGTGCCAGGCGAATATGTCCCAGTTTTCGCACAGGAATTCTCGTAGTGCGGTGTCAACTGTTGGGTTCAGTTGAGCTCCGATAGATGCTTTCTTCTTGGGGTCCGTTGGGTGGACCTGGAATTTGGCTATTTCTTCTGCTGGTTTGAAGCATGTGGATTTAGGGCATTTGTCAAGGATCATGTCGTCCCTGTCCACCATGGAGCGTAGTGCGGTTAATTCTTAGGCCGCGAGGGCTTCGAATAGCTCCTCCAGGGCCAGTGATGCGGTTTTGTTTTCAGTGCGGAGTGCTATGTCCAGATCACTGATGAGAGTGATTATATCATTTGGTCCAGGCATTTTGAGCTTCATATCCCGTAATGGGGTATGACCTGAAAGCGTGTAAAAGCATCCTGCCCCAATAGGGCATGATATCCGCTCCTGAAAGGAGCCACTTGGAAAGTTATTTCTTCGGACCGATAGTTCTCCGGCGTGCCGAATACTACGTCAAGTGTGATTTTGCCCGCGCACCGCGCCTCCCGAAAGTTATTTCCTTGGAAGGTTGTGTTACTTTGCTTGATGCGGCTCCTGTCTATTTCCATTTTATGGAGTGTGTCCTCATAAATGAGGTTTAGTCTGCCGCCGCCGTCCATGAGGACCTTGGTAAGTCGAAACCCGTCCATGATGGGACTGAGGACTAACGCGGCTAGTGCTCGTACTGTTATGTACTTTGGTTCGCCACCGGCGTTGAATGTTATAGGCGTGTCGTTCCAGGGGTTTATCGCAGCAATTTGGCAGACTTCGGCGAGCTCGCGAAGCGCCCTTTTGCGCCTGTTGTTTGAAGCGAATGTCTCAAAGACCATTAATACTCTTGAGTTATTGTCCCCTGGGGATGCCGTTCTGGCGTCCTTGATAAGGATGTCCTCGCTGCTCTTGGCTACCTGTCGTAGTATCCAACATGCTCTAAGGCTGTGGGTTGCCACGGTATCTGGTGTTGTATGTATTTTGCATGGGCCATCGAGCCACCCCACCAGAACAGTGTCGTGCCGCATAGCGGTTTTGTGTTTCTTGACTGTTGGACTGGGCGTGCCGCGAGGGTGCGCCCTTTTCGCCTGTAGGGGGAGTTGAGTTGGGACTGACGGTTCCCAGTGAGTTGCCTGAGTTTTCTAGGTGCTCTCCATCGCGCTGTACTTTTGTACGATGGTTGCTAAGTCAGCGAATTTCAGTATGCGGCGGCGATTGATGGCATTAAGGATTCCTTCGTCCATGCAATTGTTGCAGAACGCTGATATTGCGTCCTCGTCACAGCAATCTTTTACCTTGTCCTTGACAAGGAGGAATCTGGCCCAGAAGTGGTGGACCGTTTCCTGAGACTGCTGTTTTATGCTCATGAGAGCGTTTATGTCTGGGTGGGTGGGTGGAATTAAATCCAAACCCCGACCTGACCGATTATCCGAAGTCTGACGACCTTCCCGGCTTAACAGTCTAGGTTCTGGAATATCTTTTGATTGTTTAGGACTGCTGTCCGATGCTATGTTCAGAGTGCTGGTCGCATCCTTTCGCGGGTGAGTATCCGGCTCTTCCTGATCGGCTATCTGAACATAGTCCATCTTCGGTATAGAAGAAGACTCGCTGTCCTGCTCCACGACTACCGCAATCTGGTGGGTGACCGGTAGGGTCTCGATTTCTCCTTGATCGGTTTTAGGCCCGATCCGATCATAGTCTGTGGCTATTCTCAAAGCGGCGATGTGATCTAGGAGTTCGTTCAAAGATGAAAACTCTGTCGGATCCATCTGCTTGGAGTGCTCGGAGTTGATGCAAAGGGGGTTTTCGATGGCTCGAGAGGTCATCGTCGGCTCAACGGCCAAACGGGCGATCATAGTAAAGCCGCCCAGTCGGAGGGTTTGGCCCGGGGCCAGAGCTCCCCCAGAGGTGATGTTATGTTTAAGGACAAGGCGAGCCATCGAGCCTTTTGTCGATGGCACAATGGAACTCTCAATGAAAGCACCAATGTCGATGTCAAAACCGGCGAATCTCGGGTAGGGGGTCCTGAACTATGCATCTAGGATCGATGGTAACAGGAGACGAGGGACATGATGTTTTACCCAGGTTCGGGCCCTCTCTATGGAGGTAATACCCTACTTCCTGCTTAATTGATCTTGATGAATATGAGTATTACAAGAGTGGATCTACCATGAGATCGTAATGGCTAAACCCTAGAAGGCTAGCCTGTATGACTATGGTAATGAGTATACCCTTTCCGGGCTAACCCCTTCGGTTTATATAGACACCGGGGGGAGGGAAATCTAGGGTTACATAGAGTCGGTTACATAAGAAGGAATCTTCATAGTCGGTCGCCAAGCTTGCCTTCCACGCCAAGGAGAGTCCAATCCGGACACAGGTACAGTCTTCGGCCTTCATGTCTTCATGGCCCATCATTACGACCCATGGATAACAGGCCAGACACCCGAGGACCCCTTAGTCCAGGACTCCCTCAATGATCCCTCACTAAATTTCAAGGTATAAGTGTTCTCCCTGAGTATGCACCGTTGCTACTGTTCGTGGTGCCGAGACACCACCTGATGACCGGGTGTGATAAGCTCTACGTTCACATACAACGGGTGCAACACAGTTTTGCATGTGCAGAATACTCAGGTCAAACTTGACGAGCCTAGCATGTACAGACATGGCCTTGAACGTGAATCATATAGTAGATAGGATCAATGTAGAGATGTTCACCATTGAAAACTACTCCATCTCACGTGATGATCGGGCATGGTTTAGTTGATATGGATCACGTGATCATTTAGATGACTCGAGGGATGTCTATCTAAGTGGAAGTTCTTAAGTAATATGATTAATTGAACTTAAATTTATCATGAACTTATTCCTAATAGTTTTTGCATATCTATGTTGTAGATCAATGGCGCGTGCTACCGTTCCCTTAAATTTTATTGCGTTCCTAGAGAAAGCTAAGTTGAAAGATGATGGTAGCAACTACATGGACTAGGTTCATAACTTGAGGATTATCCTCATTGCTGCATAGAAGAATTACGTCCTTGATGCACCGCTAGGTGCAAGGCCTACTGCAGGAGAAACTTCGGACGTTATGAACGTCTGGCAAGCTAAATCCGATGACTACTCGATAGTTCAGTGTCCCATGCTTTACGACTTACAATCGGGACTTCAAAGATGTTTTGAACGTCATGGACCATCTGAGACGTTCCAGGAGTTGAATTTAATATTTCAAGCAAATGCCCGAGTTGAGAGATATGAAGTCTCCAACAAGTTCTATAGCTGCCAGATGGATGAGAACAGTTCTGTCAGTGAACACATACTCAAAATGTCTAGGTACCATAACCACTTGACTCAGCTGGGAGTTAATCTTCCGGATGATAGTGTCATTGACAGAGTTCTTCAATCGCTGCCACCAAGATATAAAGGCTTTGTGATGAACTATAATATGCAAGGGATGGAAAAGACTATTCTCGAGCTCTTCGCAATGCTCAAACCTGCGGAGGTAGAAATCAAGAAGGAGCATCAAGTGTTGATGGTTAACAAGACCACTAGTTTCAAGAAAAAAGGCAAAGGAAAGAAGGGGAACTTCAAGAAGAATAGCAAGCAAGTTGCTGCTCCCGGGAAGAAGCCCAAGTCTAGACCTAAACCTAAAACTGAGTGCTTCTACTGCAAAGGGACTGCTCACTTGAAGCAGAACTGCCCCAAGTATTTGGCATATAAGAAGGATGGCAAAGTGAAAGGTATATTTGATATACATGTTATTGATGTGTACCTTACTAATGCTCGTAGTAGCGCCTGGGTATTTGATATTGGTTCTGTTTCTCATATTTGCAACTCGAAACAGGGGCTACGGATTAAACTAAGATTGTCTAAGGACAAGGTGACGATGCTCGTCGGAAATGGTTCCAAGGTCAATGTGACCGCCGTCGGCACGCTACCTCTACATCTACCTTCGGGATTAGTTTTAGACCTGAATAATTGTTATTTTGTGCCAGCATTGAGCATGAACATTATATCTGGATCTTGTGTGATGCGAGACGGTTATTCATTTAAATCAGAGAATAATGGTTGTTCTATTTATATGAGTAATATCTTTTATGGTCATGCACCCTTGATGAGTGGTCTATTCTTGTTGAATCTCGATCGTGGTGATACACATATTCATAATATTGATGCCAAAAGATGCAAAGTTAATAATGATAGTGCAACTTATTTGTGGAACTGCCGTTTAGGTCATATTGGTGTAAAGCGCATGAAGAAACTCCATGTTGATGGACTTTTGGAATCACTTGATTATGAATCACTTGATGCTTGCGAACCATGCCTCATGGGTAAGATGACTAAGACTTCGTTCTTCGGAACAATGGAGCGAGCTCTGACTTGTTGGAAATAATACATACCGATGTATGCGGTCCAATGTGTGTTGAGGCTCGCGACAGGTATCGCTATTTTCTGACCTTCACAGATGATTTAAGCTTATATGGGTATATTTACTTAATGAAACATAAGTCTGAAACATTTGAAAAGTGCGTCTTCATAGTATACCAAAAGAAACTGTTGGGTACACCTTCTATCATAGATCCGAAGGCAAGATATTTGTTGCTAAGAATGGATCATTTCTAGAGAAGGAGTTTCTCTCAAAAGAAGTGAGTGGGAAGAAAGTAGAACTTGATGAGGTAATTGTACCTTCTCTCGAATTAAAAAGTAGTTCATCATAGAAATCAGTTCCAGTGATGCCTACACCAATTAGTGAGGAAGTTAATGATGATGATCATGAAACTTTAGATCAAGTTACTATCTAACCTCGTAGGTCAACCAGAGTACGTTCCGCACCAGACTCGTACGGTAATCCTGTTCTGGAAGTCATGTTACTAGACCATGACGAACCTACGAACTATGAGGAAGCGATGATGAGCCCAGATTCCACAAAATGGCTTGAGGCCATGAAATCTGAGATGGGATCCATGTATGAGAACAAAGTATGGACTTTGCTTGACTTGCCCGATGATCAGCAAGCCATAGAAAAAATGGATCTTCAAGAAGAAGGCTGCTGTTGATGGTAATATTACTGTCTACAAAGCTCAACTTGTTGCGAAAGGTTTTCGACAAGATCAAGGAGTTTACTATGATGAGACCTTCTCACCCATAGAGATGCTTAAGTCTGTCCAAATCATGTTAGCAATTGCCCCATTTTATGATTATGAAATTTGGAAAATGGACGTTAAAACTGCATTCCTTAATGGATTTATTAAAGAAGAGTTGTATATGATGCAACCGGAAGGTTTTGTCTATCCTAAAGGTGCTAACATAGTGTGCAAGCTCTAGCGATCCATTTATGGACTGGTGCAAGCTTCTCGAAGTTGGAATATACGCTTTGATAGTGTGATAAAAGAATATGGTTTTATACAGACTTTTGGAGAAGCCTGTATTTACAAGAAAGTGAGTGGGAGCTCTGTAGCATTTCTAATATTATATGTGGATGACATATTGTTGATTGGAAATAATATAGAATTTCTGGATAGCATAAAAGGATACTTGAATAAGAATTTTTCAATGAAAGACCTCGGTGAAGCTGCTTATATATTGGGCATCAAGATCTATAGAGATAGACGAAGACGCTTAATTGGACTTTCACAAAGCACATACCTTGATAAAGTTTTGAAGAAGTTCAAAATGGATCAGTCAAAGAAAAGGTTCTTGCCTGTGTTATAAGGTGTGAAGTTGAGTCAGACTCAATGCCCGACCACTGTAGAAGATAGAGAGAAAATGAAAGTCATTCCCTATGCCTCAGCCATAGGTTCTATCATGTATGCAATGCTGTGTACCAGACCTGATGTGTGCCTTGCTATAAGTTTAGCAGGGAGGTACCAAAGTAATCCAGGAGTGGATCACTGGACAACGGTCAAGAACATCCTAAAATACCTGAAAAGGACTAAGGATATGTTTCTCGTTTATGGAGGTGACAAAGAGCTTGTCAGAAATGGTTACGTCGATGCTAGCTTTTACACTGATCTGGATGACTCTAAGTCGCAAACCGGATACGTATTTATATTGAAGGGTGGAGCTGTTAGTTGGTGCAGTTCCAAGCAGAGTATCATGGCAGGATCTACGTGTGAAGCGGAGTACATAGCTGCTTTGGAAGCAGCAAATGAAGGAGTCTGGATGAAGGAGTTCATATCCAATCCAGGTGTAATACCTAGTGCATCGGGTCCAATGAAAATCTTTTGTGACAATACTGGAGCAACTGCCTTAGCGAAGGAATCCAGATTTCATAAGAGAACAAAACACATCAAGAGACGCTTCAACTCTTTCCGCGATCAAGTCAAGGAAGGAGACATAGAGATTTGCAAAATACTTACGTATCTGAATGTTGCAGATCTGTTGACTTTGCCTCTTCCACGAGCAAAACATGATCAGCACCAAGACTCCATGGGTGTTATAATCATTACAATGTAATCTAGATTATTGACTCTGGAGCAAGTGGGAGACTGAAGGAAATATGCCCTAGAGGCAATAATAAAGTTGTTATTTATATTTCCTTATATCATGATAAATGTTTATTATTCATGCTAGAATTGTATTAACTGGAAACTTGATACATGTTTGAATACATAGACAAAACAAAGTGTCCCTAGTATGCCTCTATGTGACTAGCTCGTTAATCAAAGATGGTTGAGTTTCCTGACCATGGGCATGTGTTGTTATTTGATGAACGGGGTCACATCATTAGGAGAATAATGTGATGGACAAGACACATCCGTTAGCTTAGCATAATGATCGTTAAGTTTTATTGCTATCGCTTTCTTCATGACTTATACATATTCCTTTTGACTATGAGATTATGCCACTCCCGAATACCGGAGGAACACCTTGTGTGCTATCAAACGTCACAACGTAACTGGGTGATTATAAAGATGCTCTATAGGTGTCTCCTAAAATGTTTGTTGGGTTGGCATAGATCAAGATTAGGATTTGTCACTCCGAGTATCGGAGAGGTATCTTTGGGCGCTCTCGGTAATGCACATCACGATAAGCCTTACAAGCAATGTGACTAATGAGTTAGTTGCGGGATGATGCATTACAGAACAAGTAAAGAGACTTGCTAGTAACGAGATTGAACTAGGTATGAAGGTACCGACGATCGAATCTCGGGCAAGTAACATACCAATGACAAAGGGAATGACGTATGTTGTCATTGTAGTTTGACTGATAAAGATCTTCGTAGAATATGTAGGAACCAATATGAGCATCCAGGTTCCGCTGTTGGTTATTGATCGGAGATGTGTCTCGATCATGTATACATAGTTCTCGAACCCGTTGGGTCCGCACGCTTAACGTTCGATGACGATTTTATGAGTTATGTGTTTTGGTGACCGGAGATTGTTCGGAGTCTCAGATGAGATCACGGACATGACGAGGAGTCTCGAAATGGTCGAGAGGTAAAGATTGATATATTGGACGATAGTATTCTGACACCAAAATAGTTCTTGACTGTTTCGTACTTTTCGGAGTACCGGCAGGTTACCGGAACCCCCCCCCCCCCGGGGGGGGGGGGGGGAAGTAATGGGCCTACATGGGCCATAGGGGAGAGAGAGGGGAGCCCGCCAGGGGTGGCGCGCGCTCCCCATGGGAGTCCGAATTGGACAAGGGGGAGGGGGCATGGCCCCCTCTCCCTCTCCCTCTCCTTACCTTTTCGCCCACCGAAAGAAAGGAAAGGGGGGTCGACTTGGACTAGGAGTCCTAGTCGGTTTCCCCCCATGGCGCGCCCCCTGTGGCCGGCCTCCTCCCTCTCCTCCTTTATATACGGGGTAGGGGGCACCCCAAAGGACAACGGTTGTTTCTTAGCCGTGTGCGGTGCCCCCCTCCACAGTTTACTCCTCCGGTCATATTGTTGTAGTTGTTAGGCGAAGCCCTGCGCGGATCACATCACCATAACCGTCACCATGCCGTCGTGATGATGAAAATCTCCCTCGACACTTTGCTGGATCAAGAGTTCGAGGGACGTCATCGAGCTGAACATGTGCAGAACTCGGAGGTGCCGTACGTTCGGTGCTTGATCGGTTGGATCGCGAAGACATTCGACTACATCAACCGTGTTAAGATAACGTTTTCGCTTTCGCTCTACGAGGGTACATGGACACACTCGCCCCCTCTCGTTGCTATGCATCTCCTAGATAGATCTTGCGTGATCGTAGGAATTTTTTTGAAATTGCATGCTACATTCCCCAACAGACCGTTGCTATCGTGCATGCGGTACACCGAACAAGTTGAGACGTGGTGAGTCAAGCTGGTTGGTTGGCTGTGGATGAACAGTTCCCGTTGGGGGTTGGATGAACAGGTCCCCGTAGTAGTAGGCCGTTGATGCTGGATGAACAGGACCCCGAGGAGGCCGTCGCACCCCAGCCGGTTGGGCGTGGATGAATAGGACCCCTTGGAGGCTGGATGAACAGTAGCCGATGGAGGATGGATGAACTGTAGCAGGTGGAGGCTGGAGGAAGTCGACGGTGGATGAACAGTAACCTGTGGAGGCTGGAGCGAGGCAGTAGACAGTGGATGAACAGGACCCCATTTCAACGTAGGCGCTCCCACAGAAGTCTGTTTCCTCCATTTTGCGATACGCCACACCCCTCCCGATCAACAGGACCCCCTTTCGACCGTAGGCACTCGAACAAAAGTCCATTTCCTCCGTTTTGCGGTACGCCAGACCCTTCTCGATGAATAGGACCCCGTCTCGACTGTACGTGGTTGAACATAAGGCTGTTTCCTCTGTTCTGCGGTACACCAGACCTCGTTTCGGTTGTTCCGTCCAAGCCGGTTGGCTCCCGATGAACATGACGTCATTGCTACCGTCCGCTGCCTCTCCATGTACACGAGCCCTGGCCATATGTATGCGCGAGTAGGAGTTCGAGACCCCGCCCGTATGTACGTACGTGGCCGTATTTTTTGGCATCTGGATGTACGTATGTCACTAGTACGTGTCGGTGCTATACAAATGGTTTTTAACCCCTTTCCGCAACGGCATTTGGAACCGTCGCCTAGTGAGTGACGGTGATAGGGGGTCCTTCCACACGACCCAGAAACTGTCGGGGATAGGGAGTCTTGATGCATACAGTTGTCCCTATATAACCGTTTTTGATATCTCGAATATCCCAAACGCTTCATCCTTGCTACTCGTTTGTGCTCGCATTGCCATCGCAGTCGAAGTTTTGTGGTTTTACCTAAATCCAGCCAGATTCCAGGCACGGGAGTTTTCCAGGAAGATTCCAGGCACGGGAGTTTTACGATGCCTGGCACATGAAAAACAGTTCATGATTAGAAACTGTGTACGATAGGTAGACAATCACACACATTTAGTTTTCCCGCACCATATGCGATAGTGCCTGACATCACATACGCTTTGCAAATGGCAACTGTGTGCGTTGTTACACACGCTTCCTCTTCGTGAACTGTGTCGGATTATGATGTATATCGCACACGCTGTGCTTTATTAACCGTGTGTGCCGTAATGACCTGCACACCCTAATTTTGCCCTAATTTAATTGCTGCTATTTCAAAATTATACCTAATTTAAACTTGAAAGTAGGCTTTAGCTTTATTCATATCCATCAGGTTCAAACAACCAATGCATTATTCGATTCACAGGTACATATGTTTAAGAATTACATAAGCACCAAATAAAGAATGATGAACAAGGGTTCTATACTTGTAGTATTACAAATGGTAAAGAAAGAGGTGACAGACATTCCGGTTGCTGAACAAGGTGAAGCGGAATGGCCCTATCGTGCTCTCCTAGATGCATAAGGCATGCAGGACTCTAGTCCAACCCCTTGTGATGGTCGGTCGCCAATCATGTAGTTTGAGAGGTAATCTTGAGTAAACTACTTTAGGATCCACTGCAAAGGAAAAAAAAGATTCAGACATTGTCATCTAACACAACTCATTACGCGCAGTAAAAAGAAGGCTACATGGTTCTTACTTACCATCCTGCAGTTCACTATTTTCTTGCATAAAGTGTAAACAAATAGTTCGATTGACGTCTTTCGACCCATTTTAATAACAATCTTTATCAGTTTCCTCACTTGATGTTGGTTCATGAATATCTCATTGCCCCAGAAAGGGTCGAAGTGTGAAACTTTGGCAATGATATATGTATCTAAAAGCACCAAGTTAATATTAGAAGCTAAACAACAATGGAAAAATGATGTAGTACAACACTCCCTCCATCCCATTATATAAGATTTTATTACATGTATATCTAGACATCATTAGAACATTAAGGTAACTCTCTTCCTTGTTGCTATGTAGTCTGGGATTGCATATTTAGTCATTCAGTACAATGTATGTTGCTATGTAGCCTTAGATATATTAAATATGGCCCTAGTTAACCTACTGATAAATGGGTTACAAATATATTCAGTGAAATGTCCGATTCAACGATTAATCCCTTATCAGCCCCAGGCTATATGGTACCAGCTACCAATATCCTGAATAGTGAGTACATATAAGCAATGCGATGAAAATAACCTCGATGGAAAAAGACATTGTTCTCAATATTGTCCTGCATGAGTACATATAAAGGCATGTTAAGCACAATAGGCTAAACATCAACCAAATATATCCATGGTAGACAACATAATCTAGAAACGATAGCTTCAGTGTGCAGGCTTAAGCATGCTAGTTAAGCAAAACAAGAAGTGGAAAGGTGTGTTAACTGCATTAGGGATAGCATTTAAAAACAAGCAAATAGTCATTCAAACTGGTATTGTGCAGGTCTAAAGTACACTAGTTATTGTTAAAAATGAAAAGGCATGTTAACTGCAATATCCTTAACATCAACCAAATATCGTAATTCATAGTGGTATTGTTGAAACTGTTATTGATGAAATTGAACTGCACGACAAATAATTGCACACATCGAGTATCACATTGTGAAGAACTAAAATAAACAAGTCATAAGGCCATCTCTAGCTGATCCTTTAAAAGTTAATGGACTAAACCCTTAGTGGATATATATATATACTCCAACAATTTTTGGCCTTTTCTAGTTGATCCCCTAAACTTAACATTGTAAGCTTGCATTTGATCAAGTTCAAAGAAGGTTCAACCAAAGTAGCATGCATTCAAACATAAACATAGATAGTTTTGCATAACCGAACATAAAACATAAAACTAAAACTAAGCTAAACTACTTTCGGTCGAAGTAGAGGTCGAGCCAATCCTTCCTTGTCATGTACGGTGCCTTCATCGGGGTCGTTGGGGAAGGCACTCCTCCACTCGTCGACGTCGATCTCCTCGTCCTCGGGGCCTAGCTCGACGCCCTCCGTGCCTCCGTCGCCGCCGCCTTCTACCTCATCATCGGAGGAGAGCGCGATAACCTCGCCAACAAAGATCGCCCACTCCGCCTCCACGAGCTCCGGATGCTGTCGGCAGAGCTCTTGCATGTAGGCCTCGGCAGCGGCCTCAGCCTCGAGGCGCTCCCACGCCTCGCGGTCCTCCTATGCCATAGCCGAGCTCACCACCCCTGGCTCCGGTGGAATGAGGTTGACCGGACGTGTGCCGAAGGGGAAATTGAGCCTAGCCGCCCGCCGTGGTAGCAGACCTGCCAGTGCTCGAACTCCATGGCCGCGAGCTCGGCCGTGTGGAAGCTACCGAGCCACCGACGGGTGAAGGTCTCCCAATCTGTAATCTTGGTGACCCACGTCCCCCACCGCTGCTGCCGGATCCTAAGGTAGGACCTCATCGGCTGCTGGGTCCGAGGAAGGACGGAGAAGTCCTCGAACCGGCATAGGCGCGTGGCGACAGGCCGATCAGGGGACCGGCGACGGCGGATCGAGCTCGGGGAGGACGACGGGGAAACCTCGGCGGCCACCTTACCAGCGTCAGGAGAAAAGGCCGCGATAAACCTCTTTTGGCCATTGGCTGCTCGAGCTCCCCGGCACACATGCAGAGGTTGAAGATGGAGGCGCCGGCGATGGCGGCGACCTACTAATGGTTTCGAGGGTTGTGTGTGTCTGATTGAGCGGAGGCTTTGGGGAGTGTGTGGTGTGTGTGGAGGGGGGCGGGGGGGGGGGGGGGGGGTGTTTGGGGAAATACTGCAGCAACTGAAAATTTTACTAGGCGGGAGTAACAAGGTGGGGCTACTGAAAATTTGGATCAAGGGCGAGCAGATATTTTTGAGATTGCGAGGGATGCAGAGGCGGGAGTAAAATTCCGGGGCTACTGAAAATTTGAATCAAGGGACTGAAGCAGAGCGGGAGTAACAGACATCGCACACGGTCCGCACATACTAATCGTGTGCTATCAAACATTAAAACCTTCCAGGCGGTAGATATTTTCAAGATTACGAGGCAGTAATATTTTTGAGATTGCGAGGGATGCAGAGGTGGGAGTATTTGGCAAGTGAGCTAGTGTGTGATACGTCTCCAACGTATCTATAATTTTTTATTGTAGCATGCTGTTTTATTATCAATCTTGGATGTTTTATAATCATTTTCTATCATTTTTGGTACTAACCTATTGACATAGTGCCAAGTGCCAGTTGCTGTTTTTTCCATGTTTTTTACATCACAGAAAATCAATATCAAACGGATTCCAAATGCCATGAAACTTTACGGAGATTCTTTATGGACCAGAAGGAAGATATTGGGCCCTAGTAGCACCTGAGGGAAGTCCCGAGGAGGGGACAACCCACCAGGGCGCGCCAGGAGGCCCAGGCGTGCCCTGGTGGGTTGTGCCCCCCTCGGGTGCCTCACGGACCGCCTCTTTGCTCTATAAATACCCAAATATTCCCAAAACCCTAGGGGAGTCGACGAAATATTCATCCAGCCGCCACAGAGTCCAGAACCACCAGATCCAATCTAGACACCATCACGGAGGGGTTCACCGATTCCATTGGTGCCTCTCCGATGATGCGTGAGTAGTTCTTTGTAGACCTTCGGGTCCGTAGTTAGTAGCTATATGGCTTCATCGCTCTCCCTTGATTCTCAATACAATGGTCTCTTGGAGATCCATATGATGTAACTCTTCTGCGGTGTGTTTGTTGGGATCGATGAACTTTGAGTTTATGATCAGATCTATCTTTTCATATCCATGAAAGTATTTGAGTTTCTTTGATCTCTTTTATGCATGATCTACTATAGCCTTGTATTTCTTCTCTGATATTTGGGTTTTGTTTGGCCAACTTGATCTATTTATCTTGCAATGGGAAGAGGTGCCCGGTAGTGGGTTCGATCTTACGATGCTTGATCCCAGTGACAGAAAGGGAACCGACACGTATGTATCCTTGCTACTAAGGATAAAAAGACGGGATCTATATCTCCCGCCATAGATAAACGGATCTCGTCTACATCATGCCATCATTCTTATTGCATTACTTTGTTTTCCATGAACTTAATACACTAGATGCATGCTAGATAGCGGTCGATGTGTGGAGTAATAGTAGTAGATGCAGGTAGGAGTCCGTCTACTAATCTTGGACGTGATGCCTATGTAATGATCATTGCCTAGATATCATCATACTTATTTAAGGTTCTATCAATTGCCCAACAGTAATTTGTTTACCCACTATTTGCTATTTTTCTCGAGAGAAGCCACTAGTGAAACCTACGGCCCGTGGGTCTTCTTTCTCATATATTTGCCTTTGCGATCTACTTTTTATTTGCTTTTATTTTCAGATCTATTAAGCCAAAAACCCAAAAATACCTTGCTGCAATATATTTTATTTGGCATTAAATCTATCAATATTTACAACTTCCTCTCGTCCACGTGCCATTTATGGCGCCGTTACCCGAAAGAGATTGATAACCCCTTTAACACATTGGGTTGCGAGTGGTTGTTATTTGTGTGGAGGGGCTGTTTACGTTTTGTTGCTTGGTTATCCTACTGGTTCGATAACCTTGGTTTCATATCTGAGGGAAATACCTACCGCCGCTGTGCTGCATCATCCCTTCCTCTTTGGGGAAATACCTTCGTAGCTTCAAGCGACATCAAAAGGAATTTCTGGTGCCATTGCCGGGGAGGATCTTCATCATAACCAGGTTCCTAATCACAAATATCATCTCCTCGCAATTTACATTATTTCCCATTTGCCTCTCGTTTTCCTCTCCCCCATTTCACAAAAAATGTCGTTTTATTCGCCTCTCTTTTCCGTTCGCCGTTTTCTTGTCGGATCTGTTTTTGAGTGCAATCTTATTGTGTGGTCATAATGTCTCAAGAGAACACCAAGTTATGTGATTTATCAAATACCAACTACAATGATTTTATTGGCACTCCGTTTACTCCTCCCGCTGCTAGTGCGGAGACTTGTGATATTAATACTGCTTTGCTGAATCTTGTTATGAAAGATCAATTTTCCGTTACTCCTAATGAGGATGCCGCGTCCCATCTTAATACCTTCGTGGAATTATGTGATACGCAAAATAAAAAAGATGTGGACAATGATGTGGTAAAGATGAAATTATTTCCATTTTCTTTGCGTGATTCTGCAAAAAAATGGTTCTCTTCTTTGCCTTGCAATAGTATCGATTCTTGGAATAAGTGCAAAGATGCTTTTATCACTAAGTATTTTCCTCCCGCAAAAATTATTTCCCTTAGAACCCAGATCATGAATTTCAAGTAACTTGAACATGAGCATGTTGCACAATCTTGGGAAAGGATGAAAATGATGCTAAGGAATTGCCCAACTCATGGGTTAAATCTTTGAATGATCATACAAATTTTTTATGCGGGGTTGAATTTTGTTTCTCGTAATATTTTATATTCCGCCACGGGTGGTACTTTTATAGAAATTAATTTGGGTGAAGCCACCAAATTGCTTGATAATATTATGGCAAATTATTCGCAATGGCATATCGGAAGAGCTCCTACTAGTAAAAAAGTTAATTCGGTTGAAGAAATTTTTCTTTGAGTGAGAAAGTTGATGCTCTTGTGAAATTGGTTGGTAGTAGAAGTGCTCCTATTGATCTTAATGATATGCCTTTGTCTACTTTTATTGAGAAAAATAGTGATGCCATACATGTGAATTTTATCTCCCGAAATAATTTCATCAATAATGCTTATAGAGGTAATTTCAATCCTAGGCCTTTTCCTGGTAATTCCTCTAATAATTATGGTAATTCCTATCGAAATCAATCTTATAATAATAATAGGAACACCTCTGATCTTAAGAAAAATATTAAATAATTTATCAATACACAAAAAAATTCAACACTTCCACAGAAGAAAAGTTGAGTAAGATTGACGATTTGTCTAGAAGTGTTGATAGAATTGCTCATGATGTGGAAAATCCCAAGATGAAAAATTTTGTGCCTAAAGTATATGAATCAATTAAATCTCTTTATGTTTCTATGGATGAAAGTAAGAAAAGAACTGCTATGCTTAGAGCTAAAAAAGAATTTTTAGAAAAAACTTTTTCTAGTGATTATTCTTGCAAAAATGATGAAGATCTTAAAATGATTGGTGTTTCTTCTATTGATTCTTTGTTTAGTAAAGTTAAGAATGATGAAAAAGGGACTGGAGAAGAGTCAACTTTAGGTATAAGGCATCCCAATATTTCGGAGGGTCAAAATCTTGTTGAAAAAACTGATGAAAGTGGGTTTGAAGAGGTCAAAACTTTAGCTAGTGATGCACCCACTCTTTTGGACTAAGAAGACTTTAATTGTGACAGCTGCTCTTTGATTGATTGTATTTCTTTGTTGCAATCCATGATGAATTCACCCGATGCTTATGAACAAAACAAAGCTTTTACTGAACATATTGTTGATGCTATGATGAAAGCTCTTGAAGATAAATTGGAATTCAAAGTTTCAATTCCTAGAAAATTGTATGATGAGTGGGAACCTACTATCAAAGTCAAGATTAAAAATTATGAGTGTTTTGTTTTGTGTGACTTGGGTTCTAGTGTTTCTACAATTCCGAAATCTTTATGTGATGTGCTTGGTCTTACCAATCTTGATGAACCTTGAATTTACACTTGGCGGATTCTACTATTAAAAATCCTATGGGAAGAATTAATGTTTTTCTTACTCTTGCAAATAGTAATTATGTGCCCATAGATTTTATTGTTGTTGATATTGATTGCAATCCGTCTTGTCCTATTATTCTTGGTAGACCGTTTTTACGCACAATTCGTGCTGTGATTGATATAAAAGAAGGCAATATCAAGTTCCAATTTCCTTTGAGGAAGGGTATGGAACACTTTCCTAGAACTAGAATTAAGCCACCATATGAATCAATCATGAGGGCATCTTATGGATCTCGAACCAAAGATGACAAAACTTAGATCCCTGCCTTATGCCTAGCTAAGGGCGTAAAACTATAGCGCTTGTTGGGAGGCAACCCAATGAATAAAAAATATTTTTTCTTTTTGCTTCCTGTTTTTGAGTGTTAGCACAATTATGCTACTATTATGATTGCGTTTTTTGTGTTTTAATTAGTGTTTTTGTCAAGTAAAGCCTTTAGGATCTTATTGGACAATAATTGTTTGATCTTGCTAAAAAACAGAAAGTTTTGCGCTCATGAAATTAATTTTCATTTTTTACCAGGGACCGATAAAATATCCATTCCAATTGCAGTAGATCAATATACAAATTTCTTAGGTTGTCCTAATTTTCCAGAGTTTTTTGAGTTACAAAAGTATTCGAAATAGTCAGATTGCTACAGACTGTTCTGTTTTGACAAATTCTAATTTCCTTGTGTTGTGTGCTTATTTTGATGACTCTATGGTTTTCTTTGATGAGTTTTTGCCATAGAAAAGTTGGAATACATTAGATATGACACAAAAAAATATGAATTGGTTTGATACATCACTTATAGTAGTGATTTATTATTCTTATACTAACGGATCTCACGAAGGCTTTGTTGAGTTTTGTGTGATTGAAGTTTTTAAGTTTTGGGTTATCTTACGATGGATGAAGGAAGGATGTAAGAGCCTAAGCTTGGGGATGCCCCGGGATCCCAAGCTATTATCCAAGAATGAGCAACCAAATAAGCTTGGGGATGCCCCGAGTGGCATCCCCGCTTTCTTCCAACAACTATCGGTATTTTACTCGAGACTATATTTTTATTCATCACATGATATGTGTTTTTCTTGGAGCATCTTGTATGATATGTGTATTTTCTTGTTTTATTTTGTTTTTTAAGTCATCAATCCTTTCTAGACACACCTATTTGAGAGAGCCAAAATTATGTCATGACTTGTTAGAATTGCTCTCTATGCTTCACTTAAATTTTTTATGAGCGATGGACTTGCTCTAGTGCTTCACTTATATCTTTTTGAGCACGGTGTGCTTTGTTATTTTTGAAGAAATTCTCTCTTGATTCACTTAGATTTATTTGAGAGTTAGTAAAATTTTGAAGAAATTCTCTCTTTCTTCACTTAAATTATTAGGAGAGAAAGAAAATTTGTTATGCTCATGATCTTCACTTATATTTGTTTGAGCTTATGAAAAGAAACACATGAAAATTAGTCCCAAAGTGATAGATATCCAAGAAGGATAAAGAAAAAAGGGAAAAAATGTGATGAGGATCATTGGACAAAATAAGCTTGATTCTTAGTAATAGTTTTGAGATATGATGATGTGATATGTGAGTCATCTTGATGAGTAATTATGCTTAATATTGGTGTTAAGGTTTGTGATTCCCTATGCATGCATGAAAGTCAATAATCATGCAATGAAAATGATATCCTACTTGTGGTGCATTATTCTGTGTTAATTATACTTAATGCTTGCTTATGAGATTATTCGTTTCTTGGTTGGTCGCTAACCAATCTTTTTGCTAGCCTTCATTTTGCACTAAGTATGACCTCTACTTGTGCATCCAAAATCATTTAAACCAGTTTTGCCACATGAGTCCACTATATCTACCTATGTGCAGTATTCTTTTGCCGTTCTAAGCAAATTTGCATGTGCCATCTATAATTTTCAAAATAAACTTCTCTTTTGTGTGTTTGTTTCTCTCACGAAGCGGTGAGGGGTGGCTAATATTTTCCATGCTAGATGTGTTATTCTCAAGATGAGTGTTTATTCACTTGTCATTGCACGAGAGTAAGGCAAAGGTATTAGGGATGCCCAGTCCTGAATTGCAAAAACAAATGAATTTAGTTTATGTTGTCAAATATAAATTCCTTGGAAAGTGTTGGTATGGAGGGCAACCGTGGATACGGCTAGCCATGGAAAGTGAAAGTTATGGTGGAAAAAGGAATAAACTTTATTTTCTGTTTGGGAACCGCCTATGATATGTCTATGCATGGAAAGTATTGGGAACTCTAACTCGTTTTCATTGGTGGGATGGATACACCTCCCAAAATGTTTTTATCTCAAATTTTTCGCTTTGAGCTCTGGCACCTCTACAAATCCCTACTTCCCTCTGCGAAGGGCCTATCTTTTACTTTATGCAGTTTTTATTTTGAGTCTCCATCTTATCTTATAAAAGCACCAACTAGGAGGCAATATGATCGTGCTTAAGTACTTGGTGTAGTTAATATTCGAGTGTGTTTCATGAATGGATCAATGTTTGAGCATGATGGGCTTGGGATAACTTACTTTAGCGTTGATATTTTGAAAGACATGGTTGCTTTGATATGCTTGAGTATCTAAATTATTATGTCAAAACTAGACTATTGCTTTGAATCACATAAAAGTACAAATGTCCATGCTATAAAGAAAAGAATATGATATGACATGATGAACAACACTCCACATCAAAAATTCTATTTTTATCACTTACCTACTCGAGGACGAGTAGGAATTAAGCTTGGGGATGCTGATACGTCTCCAACGTATCTATAATTTTTGATTGTTCCATGCTGTTTTATTATCAATCTTGGATGTTTTATAATCATTTTATAGTCATTTTATATCATTTTTTGGTACTAACCTATTGACATAGTGCCAAGTGCCGATTGCTGTTTTTTCCATGTTTTTCACATTGCAGAAAATCAATATCGAACGGAGTCCAAATGCCATGAAACTTTATGGAGATTTTTTATGGACCAGAAGGAAGATATTGGGCCCTGGTAGCACCTGGGGGAGTCTCGAGGAGGGGACAGCCCACCAGGGCGCGCCAGGAGGCCCAAGCGCCCTGGTGGGTTGTTCCCACCTTGGGTGCCCCCAGAGCACCTCTTTCCTCTATAAATATCCAAATATTCCCAAAACCCTAGGGGAGTCGACGAAATATTCATCCAGCCGCCGCAGAGTCCTGAACCACCAGATCCAATCTAGACACCATCACGGAGGGGTTCACCACTTCCATTGGTGCCTCTCCGATGATGCGTGAGTAGTTCTTTGTAGACCTTCGGGTCTGTAGTTAGTAGCTAGATGGCTTCATCTCTCTCTCTCTTGATTCTCAATACAATGGTCTCTTGGAGATCCATATGATGTAACTCTTTTGCGGTGTGTTTGTTGGGATCGATGAACTTTGAGTTTATGATCAAATCTATCTTTTTATATCCATGAAAGTATTTGAGTTTCTTTGATCTCTTTTATGCATGACCTCTTATAGCATCATATTTATTCTCCAATATTTGGGTTTTGTTTGGCCAATTTGATCTATTTATCTTGCAATGGGAAGAGGTTCCCGGTAGTGGGTTCGATCTTACGGTGCTTGATCCCAGTGACAGAAAGGGAACCAACACGTATGTATCGTTGCTACTAAGGATCAAAAGACGGGATCTATATCTACCGCCATAGATAAACGAATCTCGTCTACATCATGTCATCGTTCTTATTGCATTACTCCGTTTTTCCATGAATTTAATACACTAGATGCATACTAGATAGCGGTCGATGAGTGGAGTAATAGTAGTAGATGCAGGCAGGAGTCGGTCTTCTAATCTTGGACGTGATGCCTATGTAATGACCATTGTCTGGATATCATCATAATTATTTGAGGTTCTATCAATTTTCCAACAGTAATTTGTTTACCCACCGTTTGCTATTTTTCTCGAGAGAAGCCACTAGTGAAACCTACGCCCCCCGGGTCTTCTTTCTCATATATTTGCCTTTGTGGTCTACTTTTTATTTGCTTTTATTTTCAGATCTATTAAACCAAAAACCCAAAAATACCTTGCTGCAATATATTTTATTTGGCGTTCGATCTATCAATATTTACAACTTTCTCCCGTCCACGTGCCATTTCTGGCGCCATTACTCGAAAGGGATTGACAACCCCTTTAACATGTCAGGTTGCGAGTGGTTGTTATTTGTGTGCAGGGGCTGTTTACATTGTGCTGATTGGTTCTCCTACTGGTTCGATAAGCTTGGTTTCATATCTGAGGGAAATACCTACCGCCGCTGTGCTGCATCATCCCTTCCTCTTTGGGGAAATACTGACGTAGCTTCAAGCGACATCAGTGTGCTTGACACATCGGTTGTGGACTGTAGTCGATGCACTTTCTCGCGTAACCTAAAGGCATACTATACACCAACGGTGCTCCAGGATATTTTGTACTACATCTCACATGGTTGGTGATAATAAGTAGTGTGGGATCTACTTGATTTTTCATCTTGATTTGAATTACATAATGGGGTCAAAGAGGCAATGGACGGTGTTTGAATTGCTAGACCTTTCATCTGTAGTGAACGTGCAACTATATGTGTGTCGTAAAAGAATTGGAATTATTCAGGGTTGGTTTGGACATTTTATAAATTAAACTCGTTTTGTAGCCATTTCAGGTGCACAATTCAAAATTCAACCTAGTTTTTGAATTCTAGTAAATCCAAAACTCGTCTGAAATTCATGAAACTTGGCATGGTATCAAGGTGCGGCATCAACATGCCGTGGTAAAAATTTGTCCCATTTGGTGATAGGTTTGGGTATAAGCTTCTCACAACCAAAGCTTCTCACAACAAGTGTGATGGCTTCGGTACGAAATGTGCCACCTTTGGGGACGAAACGATATCCGTTGTCTCTTATTGCTTTCAAAAAATTTCTAGTGCTAACATAGAACAACAGGATTGTTGTGTTAAGTTTTGGAATTTTTCAGGGTTCATTTGGACATTTTTATACATTAACTGGGTTTTCTAGGCATTTTATGTGCATAATTCAAATTTGAAATACATGCACATGCACCAGTGCATATAAATTGGTCGAAAAAAAATCAAATTTGTGTCCTTGGGTGCATGCTCAGGTCCCATGGAAGAAAAGGGAATGAATTTCAAACACCAGGGCACTGTTGATTGCCGGCAAAACGTTGAGATACCTGGGTTTTAAATTCTAGTAAATCCAAAACTCATCTAAAATTCATGAAACTTGGCATGCTATCATGGAGCGGCATCAACATGCCGTGGTAAAAAAAATTCTCCCATTTGGGGGCAGGTTTGGGTATAAGCTTCTCACAAACCAGAGCTTCTCACAATAAGCTTGATGGTTTCGGTAGGGAATGTGCCACCTTTGGGGACGCAATGATATCCGTTGCTCTTATTGCTTTCAAAAAACTTCTAGTGTCAGCATAGAACAACATGAGTGTTGTGTTTAATTTTGGAATTTTCGGGGTTCGTTTGGCTTTATTTATACATTAATTGGGTTTCTGGGCATTTAATGTGCATAATTAAAATTTGAAATACATGCACATACTCCAATGCACCAAGTTGGTTGAAAAATTACATCTGTGTCCTTGGGTGAATTTCTAGGTCCCATGCAAGAAATGGGAATGAAATTCAAACACCAAGGCACTGTTGATTGCTGGCAAAATGTTGAGATGCCTGGTTTTTAAATTCTAGTAAATCCAAAACTTGTTTGAAATCCATGAAACTTGGCATGCTATCATGGAGCGGCATCAAAATGCCGTGGTAAAAAAATTGTCCCATTTGGGGCAGGTTTGGGTATAAGCTTCTCACAAACCAGAGATTCTCACAACAAGCGTGATGGTTTCGGTAGGGAACGTGCCACCTTAGGGGACGGAACGATATCCGTTGCCTCTTATTGCTTTCAAAAAATTTCTAGTGTCAACATAGAAAAATAGGAGTGTTGTGTTCAATTTTGGATTTTTTCGGGGTTCGTTTGCCTTTTTTATACATTAATTGGGTTTCTGGGCATTTAATGTGCACAATTCAAATTTGAAATACATGCACATGCTCCAGTGCACCAAATTTGGTTGAAAAATCACATGTGTGTCCTTGGGTGAATTTCTAGGTCCCATGCAAGAAATGGGAATGAAATTCAAACACTAGGGCACTATTGATTGCCGGCAAAATGTTGAGATGCCTCGTTTTTAAATTCTAGTAAATCCAAAACTCGTCTGAAAATCATGAAACTTGGCATGCTATCATGGAACGGCACCAGCATGCGATGGTAAAAAATTAGTCCCATTTGGGGCAGGTTTGGGTATAAGCTTCTCACAAACCAGAGCTTCTCACAACAAGCGTGATGGTTTCGGTAGGGAACGTGCCACCTTTGGGGACGTAATGATATCTGTTGCCTCTTATTGCTTTCAAAAAATTTCTAGTGTCAACATAGAAAATAGGAGTGTTGTGTTTAATTTTAGAATTTTTCGGGGTTTGTTTGGCCTTTTTTATACATTAATTGGGTTTCTGGGCATTTAATGTGCATAATTCAAATTTGAAATACATGCACATGCTCCAGTGCACAAAAGTTTATTGAAAAATAACATTAAATGGGAATGAAATTCAAACACCAGGGAACTGTTGATTGCTGGCAAAACGTTGAGATGCCTGGTGTTTAAATTCTAGTAAATCCAAAACTCGTCAGAAATTCATGAAACTTGGCATGCTATCATGGAGCAGCATCAACATGTCGTGGTTAAATTTGTTTCCCATTTGGGGCAGGTTTGGGTATATGCTTCTGTCGGATTTCGGGCTCCGACAGACCCTTGAGGTTCGAACACTGGGGTGCGCGCGGAGATCTCTCCCCTACCGATCTACATCTGATCCTCTCGTGCGAACTAAGATGAAAATAATGAACAACACAAGATACACGAGGTTTATACTGGTTCGGGCCACCGTTGTGGTGTAATACCCTACTCCAGTGTGTGGTGTGGTGGATTGCCTCTGGGGATGATGATGGACAGTACAAGGGAAGAATAGCCTCGCGAGAGGTGTTCTTGCGCTGGTGCGATGAACTGCTAGGGTGAGTTCTGTCGCCTCTCTCTCTCTCTCTGCTAGGGTTCTGCCAAATCTCTTGATGTTCTCGGGGTGTCTGGATGTCTCTACTCTGTGGTGGCTAGCTCTATTTATAGAGGCCCTAGGCCTCTCCCCGAATAATTGAGCGGGAAGGGCGCCAACAATTGGCCAGTTTCAAGGGGAACATCTAGTACAAGTTATCCTGACCAAAGGTGGTCTTCGGCTGCCAAAAGCACCGGTGATGACGCCGTCTTGGGCTCCACGGTGACCTCCGTCCGGCCGTCCGGCTGGTCTTGGTCTCGTTGCACCGGAATGTCAACCTTTGCCTGATACCTTGGCCTATGCTTGCTCCCTTTGCACCAAAGGGGAAACAAGGACACTACACAGGCTGGCGCCCGCCTGGTCTCAATCGTCATGGCTTGCGTCATGGGATCCTCGCGAGGTTCCCCTACATTGATCTCTCCGCCTCCTCGCGAGCCTGCCTGATGAGGCTGCCTTTGAGGAAGCTTCCTGTTGTCTGCCCCGAGAGGCTTGGCCCCTCGCGAGGGTCTTGAGCTTGGGCTGATGAAGATGGGCCGTGCTGGGCCCCTGCCTGAGCCACGCCGCAGGCTGGCAAGTCTGGGGACCCCCGTTCCCAGAACGCCGACAGTAGCCCCCGGGCCCAAGGCGCGCGCGGGCTTGGCTTAGCAGAGAAGCAAAGGGGCAAGCACGAAGCGCCGCAGGCCCTAACAGCCTGCGGCCTTGGGCGCTGCGTGGCGGTTGATTGGACGTGGGCGTATGCACTTCCCACGACGCCTCGGTAACTACGCAACTTGACGAGTCCCTGCATGCAGAGATATGGGTCATGATTACCTGAGGTCTTGGTGCTCGGCGGTTGGCCTTCCCCGGCTATAAGTACGGGGCTGCGTGAGCTCTGCCAGTTCACCCCTTTCCGTTACTCCTCCTCTTAGTCTTCCTCATCCTTGCTTCCTCTTGCGCCAATGGCACCGATCCGTTGGTTTTCAGCTAAGGAGAAGGGAAAGGCCCCCAGAGAGGGTCCTGACCCCCTTCCGCCGAAGAAGCGGCCAATCCTGTGTCACTGGGATCAAGGCGCTTGGCAGGAGGTGTTGAGGCCGTGGTACGAGCGGCCGCCGCCTGGGTTTCCGCTGCCCTTGCACGCCTGCATCATGGGCCCCTGGGTGGAGGGCGCCGAGCAACACCGATAGCGTCGCCGCCGACATCGGCGAGTCACAGTGGTGCGCGTCGTCCCCCCTAGAGTCCACGCGGAGCGCTCCTCCCACGAGCTTGTGCTCCACGCCGGCATGCCTCCAACTTCGTGGATCCGCCTTCCTCCCTCCTTCGCCTTTGAGATGCCTCCGAGCGGGGCCCTGGAGCTCTGGCTGCAGCACGCCGACTGCGGCACCCCTGCAACCGGAGCGAAGGTCGCAGTCGTTGCTCTGGGCAAGGTCTTCATGACCCGGGGCTGGGGTGAGATTGCCCGGGTCTGTCGCGCGGACGGCGCCTTGGTGATCCATCTTGAATATGATGGCGCCTCCTTGATGTTCTTCAAGGTCTTTGATGCAGAAGGACGCCGGCTGGAATGCTTCCCTAAGGGAAGCGGCAGTGGTGACGAACTGGCGGGGACCAGCCCCGCTGGTTGGTCCTCATGCAGCTCCTCAGGCAGCAGCGGAGGGGCTGAGGGCTTTAGCGGCTCCCCCGAACTCCTCGCGACCCCGGCGACGAGCGATGATAGCTACGAGCCTCCGAGCTTGCACCGCGCTAGGAGTGGGGCAGCTGCATCGGGCCGCCGACGCCACTGATCTGGATGGGATTGGCGCCGTCACCGGGTAGCCCACTGTTGATGATGGTGTCACTTGGGGATGTTCTAGCAAGTAGCGTTCCTTAGGGTTAGCACCTTTTGTTCCCTGCGAGGAATCAAAGCAACACCCCGCGGGGGTATGTAAGGCGTCTGCCGTGCCTTCTATAAATACTATATCCTTAATATGAATTGGCATGAGGTGTCCATTCTGTCTCCGCTAAGCTCCCCCTTTATATCCTCATGAGGACTTGGCGCTCTATGCTGACAGGTCCCAGGCCCCAGGAAAGCTTCAGCCGTCGCTGGTATGCCAGGTCGTGATGCCGTGGTCAAGGCCAGGAGGTGAGCGGCCCGAGGTCCGGTAAGAGCCCCCGAGTCGCGATGCTCGGGAGGTCCCCTTTAGCGCTCAAGCAATCCTTGCTGGGCGAGAAAGGAAGGTAGCATCGCCGTGACAGAGTTGCACTGGGCGGGGATTTAGCGTTGCGTTGGTCTAGCTCTTGCGAGGGGGCGACTTATCTTGTGCGTCTGATGTAGTTCCTCGAAGAGCCGCCCGGCCCGAGAGGCGGTGGTCGAGGTACTGCTGGGTGACGCCCTCGCGAGCTTCTTCCCACTCCCCCGCACTTTCCTTAACGCTCTATGTCATCAGGTGCCGGCCCTCGAGCGAGCTCAGCCGCCGTTGGTATGACAGGTCGCGATGCCATGGGTCAAGGCCAGGGGGTGAGGGCTGGAGAGTCAGTAAGAGCCCATGAGTCGCGATGCTCAGGTGCCCCCCTTTTAACATGCAAGCGGTCTGTGCCAAAGAGTGGGAGAGAGAGCTCACGATGCCCCCAACGTTGCTCCTGGAGTAGGTCCTGCACACCAATCATGAGGAGAAACAAGGCGTGTCGTTACGGTCGCCGGCCAACCTATGGTCATTCCGAGGGAGCGGTCAGGGCACTGAGGGCCTGGTGAGGTGGCGCCGTGCGGGGCTGCCGCGGCCAGAACTCGACCACTCAGGTTTATCAACGCTGTAGGGACGGACCCGTGCGCACGCGCCGTGCCAGAGCGAGCGGCTCTTCAGATAGGCATCGATCGAGCAGGTGATTAGGTCAGGTATGTTAAGCACATAGGAAATCCAATTTCAAGCAAGCGCAGGTAAAAGCAACTGCCGCTGGGTCAGGCCCGAGCAGCATGGGGATGATGCAGCCCGAGGGGCGCCCCCAACAAGGCAAATAAAGAGCATAAACAAAATGGATACATGCCGCGGGGACAGACCCACGCGGCCTGGGAATGGTGCAGCCCTGTGGGCGCTCCCAGCTGAAAGTAGAACTCTAAAAGATGTCACCTGGTGCTGTTGAAGAAGAAGTGATGCTGAGGAAGTGAGAGATGCGCGGTGAAGACGTCGGCCCTCACGAGCCCCCAGGCCCAGCGACCTTCGAAGGCTCCGGCGGCACGTGCAGGTCTTCGGGGACCATCGCCACCTTCGCCAGGACAGCGCGATGCCTGACCTCCTGAGCCTCTAGAATGCTCCTCAACAAGCACTGATGTGCGGCGACCGCGCTCGGCAGGCCGAAGGGCATGCGAACATAGCTGTGAGATGGTCCCATGCAGCACCCTATGTCCGAAGGCCATGGGCGCACCTGGGATGCAGCTCGGTTGATCCCTGGTACGTCGATGCAGACACGCAGTCCTCCATCCTCGCCCGGATGTGGGGCCACGGCAGGTAAGCGGAGGCTACCGTGCATGACTCTGGACTCTTGTAGCTCATGGGTGTTCCTTGCGATGAACTCCTGGGGGTTTGGTCTCCTTTGACTTGTACCTTCCTGAGGGAAGCGTGCTTGAAAGCACCCCTCCAAGTGGTGCCCGAGCGCCTCCCCCGCGACCTTGGCAAGGTCGGCGGCTCTCCAAGAGAGAGCGCCTGAGCCCTGCCTGAGGAGGGCGCCGGGCATGCCTTCCTATGCATGAGAGGGCGGCGCTCCCTAATCGGGCGCGAATCCTGACGTGATACCTCCGGCGGTGCCTGCTTCCTTATGGCTCAGGGCAGGTGAGGTCTTCTTCTTCTTGAGGGTCGCCTCGGGAGGCCTCCCGCTCTCGTGATCTGGGTCTTCGATTGCTGCGGCTTGGAATGCATGCTCAAGCGAGCACACTACGTCCCTTTCTTCACAGGGTACGATGATGACTCCACCGCTTCCTGGCATCTTGAGGACATTGTAACCATGGTGAGTCACAGCCATAAACTTGGCTACGGCAGGGTACCCAAGGATGGCGTTGTACGGCAGGCGGATGTGAGCGACGTCGAAGTCGATGAGCTCGGTGCGGTAGTTGTTGCGTTGCCCGAAGGTGACCAGAAGGCGAACCTGCCCAATTGGAACAGTGGAACCATCGGTGACTCCAGAGAAAGGCTTGGTCGGCTGAAGCTGGTCGTACGGCACTTGGAGATTGTCGAACGTCTCGACGGACAGGACGTTGAGTCCTGCCAGGCCATTGATGTGGGTCCTGGTCACCTGCACGTTGCTGATGACTGGGGAGCAAAGCATCGGGAGGACTCCGGCCGTTGACGCACACTTAAGCTGGTCTGCGGAACTGAATGTGACCGCGCACGAAGACCACCTGAGAGGGCGCGTGGCCTCAAGCTTGGGAAGGACTGCATTCACCTCGCGAGCAAACTGCTTGAAGATGCGCTGTGAGGCTGGGGCCTGGGCGCCACCCAAGATGCAAGCAATTGCACGCGGCTCTTGGAAGCCCCCGGCCCCATTGTCTTGGTGTTGGTCTTCATTCCTCCTTGGTGGAGGCGGCAGAGGAGGGAGGCCTACGTTGCCATGTGGGTGGCCCTCACGAGGCTGGTCCCTCCAGCCTCCCTCGCGAGGCTGGTCCTGCCAGTGGTCCTCGCGAGGGCGGTCACGCCATCCCTAGCGAAGGCCACGGTCCTCCCATCGTCCGCCACCTCTTCCTCCTCCTTGGCCATAGCCCCTGTCGTTGCGCTCTGGGCGTCGGCCAATTAGCCCATCTCACACGGCTCGGAGTTCTTGACATTCGCTGGTGTTGTGGGTGTGGAGGTGGTGGTACACGCAGTACCATCCGCCCTTGGATGACTCAGGCTGATCCCTGCCTCGCTTGATGTCCGGTTCTGCTGCTAGCACGGTAGCCCCCTTGCGCTTCACGTCCTTGGCCTTGAGCTTCTTTTCTTCCGAGTCGACAGCCGGGAGCTCGAGGAGGGAGAGACGCCCGTCCTCAGCCCTGGCACACTTGGTCGCCAGGTTGAACAGCTCCAGGGATGTGCACTGGTCTTCATGGATTGCTAGCTCTTCCTTCATCTTGACGTCGCGCACGCCGTCGGAGAAGGCTGAGATGATAGCTTCTTCAGTTACCTTGGGGATCTTGAGGCGAGCGTAGTTGAAGCGCTGGATGTACTTCTGGAGGGTTTCTCTTGGCTGTTGCTTGATGCGGCGCAGGTCGCTCACGGCCGGGGGCCGGTCGCGAGTGCCCTGGAAGTTGGCGATGAAGCGAGTGCACATCTCGCTCCAGGAGGAGATCGTGCCAGGAGCCAGGTTCAGGAGCCAGGTGCGGGCGCCGTCCTTGAGCGCCATGGGGAACCAATTCGCCATGACCTTTTCGTCTCCGTTGGCGGCTACGATGCCCAGCTCATAGAGCTGCAGGAACTCCGCGGGGTCCGCAGTGCCATCGTAGCGGGGAGGGAGGTCAGGCTTGAACTTGCCTAGCCATGTGACGCCGCGCAGCTCGGGGGTGAAGGCGAGGCAGCCCGCCGTGGTCACCGACGCCCTTTGCTGGTGCTGGACTTGTTCTCGCGGGTCGCCACGCGCTGCCACTGGGAGCAGCCCGGGGTCTTGTCGTGGAGGCACCGGGGCGCGATCTTGGCGTGCCGGCGCTGGGAGCGCGCGAGCACCTTCACGGGGACGTGGGATCTCTTGGCAGCTCCCTTCTTGCTGCGCAGGCGCCGGACGTGGAGGGTCCTGCCCTGGGGCTGCGCGCCTTGGAGCCAAGGCACCTTCTTGGGGAGGAGGCGGCGGAGGCGCCTCCTGATCCTCGCCCCCTGCACGGGATGGAGGGGAAGCAGCGAGAGGGACCGCGAGTTGGAGCCCCCTGCGGCACTGACGAGCTCGGTGATGCGGGCGAGCCAGTCCTCGTAGAGGTCATCGACGTGGCGATAATGCAGGAGCTCCCGCACCAAGAGCAATGAGGCGTGCGCATCCATGGGGGCGCGACGGGCGTGGGACGAAGAGCCAGCTGGAGTCAGCGACGGGGTGGCGGTGCGGCCATCCCGCCGCACTGAAGGATGCTGGGACGAGGCCTGCTGCTCGTTCCCTGCTAGGCCGGTGGCGGCGTTGGCGGCGGGCGACGGGGAACGACGTGGGGGGCCGCCGACGGGCGCCGTCTGGGCGACGCGCGTGGCGCGAGCAGCCCGGCGCTCGGCGCGAGCCCGGCGAGCATCAGCCATGGACACGATGGAAGATCACGTGCGAACAACGGAAGAAATATTCCGGTGCACCCCTACCTGGCACGCCAAATGTCGGATTTCAGGTTCCGGCAGACCCTTGAGGTTCGAACACTGGGGTGCGCGCGGAGATCTCTCCCCTACCGATCTACATCTGATCCTCTCGTGCGAACTAAGATGAAAATGATGAACAACACAAGAGACACGAGGTTTATACTGGTTCGGGCCACCGTTGTGGTGTAATACCCTACTCCAGTGTGTGGTGTGGTGGATTGCCTCTCGGGCTGATGATGGACAGTACAAGGGAAGAACAGCCTCGCAAGAGGTGTTCTTGCGCTGGTGCGATGAACTGCTAGGGTGAGTTTCGTCGCCTCTCTCTCTCTCTCTCTGCTAGGGTTCTACTAGATATCTTGATGTTCTCGGGGTGTCTGGATGTCTCTACTCTGTGGTGGCTAGCTCTATTTATAGAGGCCCTGGGCCTCTCCCCGAATAATTGAGCGGGAAGGGCGCCAACAATTGGCCATTTTGAAGGGGAACATCTAGTACAAGTTATCCTGACCAAAGGTGGTCTTCGGCTGCCAAAAGCACTGGTGATGACGCCGTCTTGGGCTCCACGGTGACCTCCGTCCGGCCGTCCGGCTGGTCTTGGTCTTGTTGCACCAGAATGGCAACGTTTGCCTGATACCTTGGCCTGTGCTTGCTCCCTTTGCACCAAAGGGGAAACAAGGACACTGCACAGGCCGGCGCCCGCCCGGCGCCCGCCTGGTCTCGATAGTCATGGCTTGCGTCATGGGATCCTCACGAGGTACCCCTGCATTGATCTCTCCGCCTCCTCGCGAGCCTGCCTGATGAGGTTGCCTCTGACGAAGCTTGCTGTCGTCCGCCCCGCGAGGCTTGGCCCCTCGTGAGGGTCTTGAGCTTGGGCTGATGAAGATGGGCCGCGCTGGGCCCCTGCTTGAGCCACGCTGCAGGCCGCAGGCAGGCAAGTCTGGCGACCCCTGTTCCCAGAACGCCGACAGCTTCTCACAAACCAGAGCTTCTCAAAACAAGCGTGATGGTTTCAGTAGGGAACGTGCCACCTTTGGGTATGGAACGATATCCATTGCCTCTTATTGCCTTCAAAAAATTTCTAGTCTCAACATAGAACAACAGGAGTGTTGGGTGTAATTTTGGAATTTTTCGGTGTTCGTGTGACCTTTTTTATACATTAATTGGGTTTCTGGGCATTTAATGTGCATAATTCAAATTTGAAATACATGCACATGCTGTAGTGCACCAAAGTTCCTTGAAAAATCACATCTGTGTCCTTGGGTGAATTTCTAGGTCCCATGCAAGAAATGGGAATGAAATTCAAACACCAGGGCACTGTTGATAGGCAGCAAAACGTTGAGATGCCTTGTTTTTAGATTCTAGTAAATCCAAAACTTGGCTGAAATTCATGAAACTTAGGCATGCTATCATGGAGCGGCATCAACATGCCATGGTAAAAATTTTGTCCCATTTGGGGCAGGTTTGGGTATAAGCTTCTCACAAACCAGAGCTTCTCACAACAAGCGTGATGGTTTCGGTAGGGAACGTGCATCCTTTGGGGACGGAATGATATCTGTTGCCTCTTATTGCTTTCAAAAAAATTCTAGTGCCAACATAGAACAACAGGAGTGTTGTATTTAATTTTGGAATTTTTCATGGTTCGTTTGGCCTTTTATATACATTAATTGAGTTTCTGGGCATTTAATGTGCATAATTCAAATTTGAACTACAAGCACATGCTCCAGTGCACCAAAGTTGGCTGAAAAATCACATGTGTGTCCTTGGGTAAACTTCTAGGTCCCATGCAAGAAATGGAATGAAATTCAAACATCAGGGCATCGTGGCTCGGCCGGAAAGATTGAGTAACTTGGTTTTTTAATTCCTGTAAATCCAAAACATGCGTGAAAATCATGAAACTTGGCCTGGTGTCATGACATGGCACCAACATGCTGTGGTAATTTTTCTGTCCGATTTGCGAAGGCGCAAACATTAACAAATAACAAAGTCATTTTTGGAACAAGTGATGTCACATTACAAATCGGAAACACAAGTATTATTGAAACCGTGGGCGTTCTACTTACTAATTACGTGCCGCCACGCGTCCCCTTTTTTTATTGGCTAGGAGGTGTCGTGTGGGATAGCTATTTGAGTACCGGAGGTGTGCGATCAGACCCCTGCGCGTGCTCATCAGGAGGAGAGCCCTTTGACCGCTACCCGCCGCGCACCTCCTTCCTAACGTCTCCATTAATGGTTCCCGAGCCCCTGTTCTACGGCGTAGCTATATGTCTCACTGGACTGAGATTTAAGAGAGAAAAATGAAAATCTGAAAAGAAAGTTTGCACGGATCTTGATGTAAGACCCGACGGACCTATATAGCATCGGCTGCGACTTATAGCAACCATGATGAACATAAGGACGATGACAGTGGATAATAATTGTCTTACATATTTAGAAACATAATTAAAAAAAGCCACATGCGGCAACGCCCGAAATACACAAGGGAAAAAGAAGAAGGAAGATAACGATCTGGCTCGCTGATCCACTTTGTTGATGTGTTGCTACAGGCCGTGGTAACTAGTGTCTGCCACGAGCGGCGATGAGCTCTTTCTTGTCCTCAAGATGCTGCTTGAGAGCATCCACAGATTCCTCCACCAGCCTTCTGCGCTTGATGCGCAACATGGCATTCTCGTCCATAAGTTTCTCGACGATGACGTCGGTCCTCTTCAACAAGGCAGTGGTCTCCTCCTGCTGCTCCACACTTCCGACGATCTTCGCCCTCAGCAGGTCGTGCTTTGCCCGGAGCTTCACATTGCTCTCATTTAGTTGACGGATGATGCCGGTAGCCTATTCAAAAGAGGCTTTCATGTCGTCCTGCAACCTCACCCAGTTGGAGATCTGATCCATCTGGCTATGGACGATCGCATGCATGCGCCTGTAAGAGTCCTCGCCTGCCGGCGAGACATTTTCCCAGTCCGCCACGGCGCGGGAGGACATCTCTGCTGTATTCGCGGTGGGGCGGGACATCTCTTCTGCTTCCGTGGCGTGGTCGGACCAATCTGCTGCATCGATGGTGCGGCGGGACCTCGATGCTGCTTCAGCGGCGTGGTAGGACCTCTGTGCTACTATGGCCACACGGCGAGTCATGCCGTCTGCATTCACGGCGAGGCGGGACATCTCACGTGCTTCCGCTTCCATTCTTGCATCTCCCTGGTGGCAATCTCTTGACCCAGAACTCACGCTAACCATGGCAGACGCAAGGGAACGATGATGAATGACTTGTTTTGTTTTTGTGGATGAGGAGTTGAGGAGGAATGTGCGGCCATCTTGGAGTGGTAGTATTTATAACTGAGTACTAATACGCTCCAAAGTGGGAAACCGTTTAGGTTTTCATCGGTGTGAACAGGTTTGCAATTTGGAATGTGACGGGACACAGGCTCAAAATTTACTGACGGTTCTAAGTGTGGCAGAATTCCTGGAAGGCGTAACGTGGGCACGTACGCCTTCTCGGCCGCGTACGTGGTGTTTGCACCATAGGGTGCACCGCAATAGGCAACGTCCGCACACGTCTTGTTCCAACAACCATGCGCGCTCATTATTACCATCGCACACGTTTCGTTCAATTAGAATGTGTGTGCCCGTCTAACGCACACACGTTGATCTATCTAACTATTTCAGTTTGTTGTGGCTAATCGCAAAAAGTTCATCCATGTGAAGTTTATGCCAGCAATCGCAAACACTTTTTTTTGCTAATAATCACACACACTTTGATATGGCTGACCCGTTTCTGTTCTGTTGCCTAATCACAAACAGTTAAGCCTTCTGAAGCGTATGCCCTCAATTGCACACACCTTTATCTAGCTGCCCATTTCTATTGTTCCTCCTCATCAAAAATAGTTCATCCGAGTGAACCATATGCTGTATATCGCACACGCCTTCATCTAGATGCCCGTTTCTTTTGTTCCTCCTCATCGCAAACAGTTCATTGAACTCAACTGTATGCCCTGCATCGCACACACAACTAAAATCCGACGCATGTTTGATGGCTCCGACATCGCAAACGTTTTGCACCTTTTTTACGGTTGTTCTACACCATTGTTTGTGATTATTGCATCACACACAGTTTCGTCGAAGGGTCTCTGATCATAGTGTCGCGTTAGCAGCATCTTGTAGTAGTGCGTGTACACAGTTTAGAAGGGACTGCCTAAACTGCTATGTCAGGGGCTCTACTACTACACGTGTCGCTGCTTGCTCGGCTATGGTTCATCCTTGCAGAGGGACCGATCGACCAGTATGTCCCAGCTATATGTCCCAGCCATCAAGGAGGATAAGGAGGCACTCCCTTGCGTGCGAAGATATATGCGGTGGGTCCTAGCTGTCAGGGAGAGGAATCATTTTTTTGTGCGTAATAAGGAGGCACTTGCTTGCGTGAGAAGATGTAGGTGGTGGGTCCAACTGTCAGCCTCACTGTGTATAGTCGTCTTCCGATGGCTGTCGTTCATTGACAATGTTGACCACGCCGCGCTGAGAGCACCAAGGCGGTGGACAACGGCGAGGCCTGCTAAGGGAACAATGCGAAGTCAAGGAAGATGAAGCAATGGATGCCCACGCGGAGGGGAGTACGAGGGTTCACTGGTTCCACTGCGGTGTGAGGCTACTGTCATCGGAGAATAACACGAGGTGTGGGTGAGTAGAGGGAAGCCCTGGCCGACGGTGGCCTTATGTGTGGGGTGGTGAGGCCTGCGCGGCAGCACTGCCGCCCACAGGAGGCAGGAGCAGACGGTCCCGCCGCCGCTGGTTTGGGTGGCTAGATCAAGAATATCAGAGGTTGAAGAAGCAGCACGGCTTTTGGATTCAGATCCAACGATCCAGCTGGTAGAATCATTTATTGACTAAGTTGACAAACACATGCATACACGTCAGCTTAGTAGGCCCACAAGTCAGCCACCAAATCTGCCGGGTCCGAGCTGTCATCAGGAGGAATAGTTTTCTTCGCATAATAAGGAGGCACTTCCTTCCGTGCGAAGATTTTGCCGGTGGGTCCCAGCTGTCAGCAGGAGCAATCATTTTTTCGCGTAATAAGGAGGCACTTTGCTTGCGTAGGTCCCTACTTTCAGCCTCTCCACTTACATCCCTCTTACAATGGCTCTCGTTTGTTGACCATGTTGACCACGAAGCGCCGAGAGCACCAACGCGCTGGACGACCCATGTCAAAAAAACTCGGTGGACGATGGCAAGGCCCAGGAAGGGAATGGCCCAGAGCAAGCGAAGCCACAGAGTGGATGCCCATGCCGAGGGGAGTATGAGGGCTGACTGGTCGGTTGCCGGGTTGAGACTGCTGTTGCCGGAAAATAATAGGAATTGCGGGTGGATCGAGGGATGGCCTGGCCAGCGGTGGGAGTAGGATGGGCCGATGAGGCCTGCACGACAGCATTGCCGACCATGAAAGGAGGGAGCAGGTGGTCCTGTCAGCGCTGGTTTGGGCGACATGAGGATGAAGATCAGAGATTGAAGGAGCACGATGGCGGTTGTATGGACATCCAACATTCACTGCTCTATGTTGACTAAGTTAACAAAGCCTTGCGTACATGTCAAAAAAAATTTAGGACAACGTCATCGTCAACCTAGTAGACCCACAAGTCAGCCTCCAAATCTATGAAAACAACATACAACCCATTCGACATTATTTTTAATAACTTACAGCCCATTTGCTAATTCTTAAGGATATTTTGAAGCCCATATTCTTTTTGGTAGCATTACAGACCATATTCTGGCAACTGCTAAAAAAATCAACAAATTTTGTATATTCCGGTGGGGTCCGAACTCTCTAATCACGAAATTTTGAGTCACATTAAAAATAATTTTATTTTAAATTAAAATACAATGAATTTTTCCCGCAAAAAGACAATGAAATTTAAAATCTTGAAATGCTGAAAAAACGAAATTTGAATCTAGTTACCGGCTTTCTGTGTTTTTAAAATTTACATCCCATTTCTTACTACTTATAGCCATTTTCTGGGGAAGCCGAATACATTTTCTCGTCTTTAAAGATTTGCAGCTCAGCAGGGCTGAGAAAAGCAAGTAGGCCTGGGTTGGGTATTGTCCCAAAAAAATAGAACTGGGCTAGCCATTTTCAGAAAGAAAAGAAGATATCAACTCGGCTCATCATGTGCTTAAATAAAAGCCCGGGCTAACGGGTTACATCCCCCTCATAGCGCAGTTGATACCCTACTCCGTCTCTAAAACTAAAAAACAACTAGGCGAGCTGCTAGGTCCCTACGTATTTCTCTCTTTAATAAAGGAAATGGCAAGCCATTTGCCTTGTTTCAATGAAAATATGACAGTTGATATGTCTCCGCCGTATCTACTTTTCCAAACACTTTTGCCCTTGTTTTGGACTCTAACTTGCATGATTTGAATGGAACTAACCTGGACTGACGCTGTTTTCAGCAGAATTGCTATGGTGTTATTTTTGTGTAGAAATAAAAGTTCTCGGAATGACGTGAAAATCAACGGAGATTATTTTTGGAATTAATAAAAAATACCGGCGAAAGAATCAAGACCAGGGGCCCACAGCTTATCCACGAGGGTGGGGGCCGCGCCTACCCCCCTGGGCGCACCCCCTACCTCGTGGGCCCCCTGGTGCTCCACCAACCTCAATTCCAACTCTATAATCACGTTCGGGGAGAAAAAATCAGGGAGAAGGATTCATCGCGTTTTATGATACGGAGCCGCCGCCAAGCCCTAATCTCTCTCGGGAGGGCTAATCTGGAGTCTGTTCGGGGCTCCGGAGAGGGGAATCTGTCGAAATCGTCATCATCAACCTTCCTCCATCACCAATTCCATGATGCTCACCGCCATGCGTGAGTAATTCCATCATAGGCTTGCTGGACGGTGATGGGTTGGATGATATTTATCATGTAATCGAGTTAGTTTTGTTAGGGTTTGATCCCTAGTATCCACTATGTTCTGAGATTGATGTTGCTATGACTTTGCTATGCTTAATGCTTGTCACTAGGGCCCGAGTGCCATGATTTCAGATCTGAACCTATTATGTTTTCATGAATATATGCGAGTTCTTGATCCTATCTCGCAAGTCTATAGTCACCTACTATGTGTTATGATCCGACAACCCCGAAGTGACAATGATTGGGACCACTCCTGGTGACGACCGTAGTTTGAGGAGTTCATGTATTCATTATGTGTTAATGCTTTGGTTTGGTACTCTATTAAAAGGAGGCCTTAATATCCCTTAGTTTCCAATAGGACCTCGCTGCCACGGGAGGGTAGGACAAAAGATGTCATGCAAGTTCTTTTCCATAAGCACGTATGACTATATTCGGAATACATGCCTACATTACATTGATGAATTGGAGCTAGTTCTGTGTCACCCTATGTTATAACTGTTGCATGAATAATCACATCCGACATAATTCTCCATCACCGATCAATTACCTACGAGCTTTTCATATATTGTTCTTTGATTATTTACTTTTCCGCTGCTACTGTTACAATCACTATAAAACCAAAAATATTACTTTTGCTACCGTTACCACTACTATCATATTACTTTGCTACTAAATACTTTGCTGCACATATTAAGTTTCCAGGTGTGGTTGAATTGACAACTCAGCTGCTAATACTTGAGAATATTCTTTGGCTCCCCTTGTGTCGAATCAATAAATTTTGGTTGAATACTCTACCCTGGAAAACTGTTGTGATCCCCTATACTTGTGGGTTATCAAGACCATTTTCAAGCGCCGTTGCCAGGGGGCATAGCACTATTATTTGAGTCACTTGGGATTTATATCTGCTGGTCACTATGAGGAACTTGAAAGACGAAAGAACTAAGATTTTTCCCTCAACTACGAGGGGAGGTAAGGAACTGCCATCTAGCTCTGCACTTGTTCCACCTTCTGTTTTGAGTAAACTTGTGACACCTACACATGCTATTGATTCCGATAGGTCGCATCTTATTGATGATGCCATGTCTGCTTTGCATGATACTTATGATGAAACTACTTCTATGATTGATACTACTGTGGCACTAGGTGAATTTCTTGATGAACAACTTGCTAGGGCTAGAGAGAATGAAATTATTGAAACTGATAATATTGATGAAAATGATGATGAAGATTCTCTCCCTAGATATGAATTGCATGTTGTGCCTGAGGGTTATGTTATGAATGAAGAAACTGCTAGAGACTTTCTTGCCTGCAATGATAGAAGTGATCTTAAGAAACTATTAGGTAAGCTGAAAGAAAAATCTCTGAATGCTAGAATGAAATATGATCCTGCTTATGCTACTTCACCTATCTTTATTACTGATAAGGATTATGATTTCTCTGTTGATCCTGATATAATTACTTTGGTTGAATCTGATCCTTTCTATGGCTATGAATCTGAAACTGTTGTGGCACATCTTACTAAATTAAATGATATAGCTACCCTGTTCACTAATGATGAGAAAACTCGCTACTATTATATCCTTAAATTATTTCCGTTCTCATTAAAGGGTGACGCTAAGATATGGTTTAATTCTCTTGATCCTGGTTGTGTGCGTAGTCCCCAGGATATAATTTACTACTTCTCTGCTAAATATTTCCCCGCTCATAAGAAACAAGCTGCTTTAAGGGAAATATATAATTTTGTGCAAATTTAATAAGAGAGTCTCCCACAAGCTTGGGGGAGGCTTCTCCGATTACTTAATGCTTTGCCTGATCATCCTCTCAAGAAAAATGAAATACTTGATATCTTTTATAATGGACTAACCGATGCTTCCACAGACCACCTGGATAGTTGTGCTGGTTGTGTTTTCAGGGAAAGAACTGTTGATCAAGCTGAATTGTTATTGAATAATATGTTGACTAATGAAAATAATTGGACACTTCCTGGACCAACTCCTAAGCCAACTTCGAATAAAAGGGGTATTCTATTTCTCAGTCCTAAAGATATGCAAGAGGCAAAGAAATCTATGAAAGAAAAAAGGTATAAAAGCTGAAGATGTTAAGAATTTACCTCCTGTTGAAGAAATAGATGGTCTTAATTCATCACCTATTGAAGAAACACACGGTCTCGATAACCCTACACAGCTAGTAAAGGTAAACTCTCTCTATAGATATGATAAAGCTGAAATCCCTCCTGCTAAGTTTGCTAGCCAATGTTTGGATGAATTTGATAGCTTTATGGTTAAGCAAGAAGATTTTAATGCTTATTTTGGTAGACAACTAAAATGCAATGCTTATATGGTTGAACACTTGGGTGATTATATGTCTAGATTTAAAGGTGAACTTAAACTCATTAGTAAACATGCTTCTATGGTTACCACTGAAGTAGAACAAGTACTTAAAGCTCAGAATGGTTTGCTCAATGAATTGAATAGTAAGAATAATGACTTTGTTGTGAGAGTTGCAACTAGAGGAGGTAAAGTGACTCAGGAACCTTTGTATCCTAAGGGCCACCCTAAGAGAATTGAGTAGGATTCTCAGAGAAATAACGTTGATGCATCTAGTCCTTCTAAGAGGAAGAAAAAGAAAAATGATAGGACTTTCAATGCTTCTAGTGGACCTGTTGTAGACACACTTGAGAATCCTAATGATATTTCTATCTCTGATGCTGAAACACAATATGGTAATGAACATGAACCTAATGATAATGTTAATGATGATGTTCATGTTGATGCTCAATCTAGCAATAATAATGATGTAGAAATTGAACTTGCTGTTGATCTTGATAACCCACAATCAAAGAATCAACGTTATGATAAGAGAGACTTTGTTGCTAGGAAGCACGGCAAAGAAAGAGAACCATGGGTTCAGAAACCCATGTCTTTTCCTCCTAAACCATCCAAGAAAAAGGATGATGAGGATTTTGAGCGTTTTGCTGAAATGATTAGACCTACCTTTTTGCGTATGCGTTTGACCAATATGCTTAAAATGAATCCTTATGCTAAGTATATGAAGGATATTGTTACAAATAAGAGAAAGATACCGGAAGCTGAAATTTCCACCATGCTTCCTAATTATACTTTTAAGGGTGGAATACCAAAAAAAATTGGAGATCCAGGAGTGCCAACTATACCATGCTCCATTAAAAGAAACTATGTTAAAACTGCTTTATGTGATCTTGTAGCCGGTGTTAGTGTTATGCCTCTCTCTTTATATCATAGACTTGATTTGAATAAGTTCACGCCTACTGAAATATCTTTGCAAATGGCTGACAAATCAACTGCTATACCTGTCGGTATTTGTGAGGATGTTCCTGTTGTGGTTGCAAACGTTACTATTTTAACGGACTTTGTTATTCTTGATATTCCCGAGGACGATAGTATGTATATTATTCTTGGAGGACCTTTTTTGAATATTGCAAGGGTTGTTATTGATTGCACCAAAGGCAATGTCACTTTTGATGTTAACGGTAATGAGCATATGATACACTTTCCGAGGAAACAACCTCAAGTCCACAGTATCAATTCTATTGGAAAAATTTCAACAATCACTATTGGAGGTTTTGAATTCCCTCTTCCTACTGTCAAGAAGAAATATGATATTCTTATTGTTGGGGACATGCATATCCCTGTTGAGGTAACATAGTGTTATTCGAAATTTCTCCGGTTCCATGTTATTCGGAATGAGTTTGTTAACAAGACTTGATCAACCTTGTTAGTGGATTCCTTTTGAAGAACATGAGATGGGTGAATTTAGAAAACACAACTCTGTGTACCCTCTTTTTACTTTCTGTTATTTATATTAAATAAAGCAAAAATAGTAATTTCTGTCAGTTTTCTGAATTATCCGTGCAATAAAAAATACCTCGAAAACAAAAGTTCTCCAAATGCCTTGAAATTTTAATATGATTTTTTCTGGAATATTTGAGAATATCTGGCACTGATAACACATCAGGGGGAGCCAGCACCTAGCCACAAGGGTTCATGGCGCGCCCTACCCCCTGGGCGTGCCCCCCTGCCTCGTGGGCCCCTGGTAGGCCCCCTTCACTTATTCCAGTCACTACACACTCCTTCCTCCAAAAAAATCACCAACCAGCTCAAGCACGAGTTCTAGCTCATCTTGCTGCCGTTTTCGATCTCCTAGCTCAAAGCTCCATTCACAAAACTGCTTTGGGGGATTGTTCTTTGGTATGTGACTCCTCCAATGGTCCAATTAGTTTTCGTTCTAGTGCTTTATTCATTGCAAAATTTTGCTGCCTAGGTGACGCTGTTCTTGAGTGTGGCACCCCGGCTCAGAGAAACCGGAACGCCCCGTATTCCAGCCCAGAGATCGAGGAGAAGTCTTCTGGAATACGACACTGCTTAGCATAGAACAAACCATCTTTCTATTATTACACGAATATGAGTACAAGGTCTCCGATATTACAAGGAATAACATCGGCACGGCGACACTACGCCATCCTCAGTTGCTCTATGCAAACAGCAGAACAACTCGAAGCAGCGGAAAAACTTCTAGCAGCGGAACAACGACGACGGTGGTGAACTCCACTCCGCAGTGACTCTGGCTGGAACGTTTATCCTAGCTCGCGAACATAGGAACAACACCAAACAAGCAGGAAATCTAGGCACGACCTGCAAACTGGCATGACACGTCAGGTTAGTACATTGAATGTACTTGCAAGCTCAGAATAACCAGAAGCATTCAAGACAAACAACAACATGGCAATTACAGGTTAAACAGGAATTATCATGAGATCATCAGGATAACATAACATGTACATAATATCGCTAGAACAATATGATCATGGCATGAACGTATAAATCTGATGATACTAGCATGCGACATGATGACACTACATGCACCATTTATTCTACTCGGGTTACCTCGTAACCATCACATGCATCACTTACCAACTTCAGACATTACACGATCATCTCAGGATCAAATCAAGCTTGGTATAAAAAATACCATAGAAATCATCAAATGACCACAAGGAGCTTGATCCTTACCCACGATTCTCGCACAACATCACGAATATCAAAAAACTCAGTATCCTCGATAACACGGTGATCATTCCGGCGATCACATCCATGACCAACACTTGGTCCCAAATCGTGATCCTTCCGGCGATCACAACCAACTTATCTCCTCATTGAGCACATTATTATTATTATTATTATTATTATTATTATTATTATTATTATTATTATTATTATTATTATTATTATGACTGTTGACTCATAGTGTGACCAACTACGAACTGGGCCCTTATCCGCGGGCACGGCTATTGATAGATTTCATATACATTCTGCAGAGGGTAGTACACTGTACCCACACTACGGAACCTATGGCCTCGCACTCCCATTCGGGTGGAACAACGACATTCCCACAAAACCGATCTACTGCCATGACACTCTCCCAGCCACTCCAACACACTCCCCACTGGGCTAGTCCTGGGTGGCCCCGTGTCTACCAAAGACACAACGACCACCGTCATGGCCAAAACGTCCGTCATGGGGACCGGACCCATAATAACAACAACGGGCACACAATGCTTATGTCCGCCTACCTGATTAGGGTAGCGCGTGCCCATAACCTTCCCTAGTTGGAGGCACTGGCGAGAGGCACGACAATAGACCCAGTTAGGACCATCCCATAAAGGTAAGCGTGGTTGACTGGTGAGTTCGATATGGTGGCACCATGACTCAGCCAACAGTTGTTCAAGTTCAATTTAATCCGGCTAAACTTTAATGCAATATGCTGAGCCATGATAAACTTAAGATGATGCAATTACAAAGCATGAGCATGATATCAACATAAGCACGGGATGCAACATAACTATCCACCATATCAACAATGAATCATCTCCAACTGACCATGGCATAATGATGAGCATGAATATTACAAGTACAACAATACTCATAGCATAACATGACCATTATCATCAACCATAAATAACATGCAAGAACTCATCAATAACATTACCGAGTAAACACTTAACTAGCTAGTAGTAAAGGAACAATGCATATTAACAGTACTCGGTAACCGACGTTAGTCATGCACTGAAGAACATGACCAACCCAACATGTATTACTATTAAGCATGGCAATATGGAAGTAATACTAGCATGTAGTTCATGATAACAAGGTGCGAGAAGCATAGCATGACGGTAATCACCGATCCATAAACATAACCAACATAACGACAGTAGTAGCACAACAAGCATATAGTTATTAAAGATTCAAGTTGAAAACCAATGCTACTGCATGGCTATCATGCAAATGGTGGTTGTGGCTTGCCTGGGGTGGAAGAAATCACCGGGGAGAAGTGCGATGAAGCCGCAGAAAGAATCACCGGAAAACTGTTCTCTCTTGGAGGGGCTGTTTACGGGCAAGGGCAAAGTGGTCATTTCCAGTATGTCAAACCATAGTGAAAATGAAACCAACAGAACGGGCTCAAAGACGTGGGCTTTGGATTCACCTTAATCGGAGTCTCGAGCAAAAAGATATGATAGTTTTTCTGCCATGGACCTATCTGTAATACAAATTTTTATAGACAAGGCCAAAACAGAAAAGCTGAAAGCGCATTCTAGGAACTACGCTTTCGGGACAGTGAAGGCGTATTTTCGGCCGAAGCCGCGACTGTTTATGCTTTCACTGAAATGAAAGTGTATTCGTGAGATTACGCTTCCACTTAACTAACATGGCAACGCGCGGCCGTTGACAGGTGGGGTCGAGATGCGATGTGGGGCCCAGCTGGCTCACGGTTGTCTTCTTCCTCACCCTGTCCCTGCATGGGACAAAGGAGGAGCAGGGGAGGGTTTTTATGCCACCGGCGATGGCCCGGCCGGCTCAGGCCGTCTCCGGCCAAATGGAGGCCACCGGCAGGCTCGGCGTGGCCTGCCGCATGCATCCCCGCACAGAGGAGACGCCGGAGAGGAGCGGAGCGACCATGGCGAAGGGTAGAACAGAGGCAGCTCCGGCGGCCATTGTCTTGGGGCGAGGTGCTCCGGCGACGGGGTGGCGAGGTGAGAGCTTGGGAGGGTTCGCCGGAGGGTGGAGGAGGCGCTGGTGGAGTCAGGGAGTGGAGGGGAGGCGAGGACGGCCAGAATCAAGGACGAGGTCGAGAGTGGATACGACAGCCATGGGGGCATAGGGCAGCGAGGAGAGGCTCTGAAGCTCGAGGGGAGGCCGGGCAGGTTGCTGGAGGTAGTGTGAGGCTGGTGGTGTGCTCAAACGGCTCGGGGGAGGCATATATATAGGCGGGGCGACATGCCCGAGCTGGTCACCACCGCACGAACTCGACCAAGGTTCTGGCGATGCTCAACGATCACGGGGAGGCGCGAGATCATGACGAAGGGGGAGCAGACGAGCTACATAAGCGGATAGGGTGAGGGGGGCCGAGGGCGCAATGGAGAAGTGGCCGAACTCCATTAAAGCCTCGGTCGGCCATAGTGTGTCCGTGCGCGCGCGGCGACGAGTGTGAACGGAGGGGCTGAAGGAGGGGGAGAAGGCTCCAGGAGGACGGCGCCGACGCGGGCTAGCTGTTGGACATGTTCACGAGCTCAAAGACGAGGAGAGGGAGAGGGGCCGGAGCTAGAATCCATCCTAGACGCGGCCAACGCCAGCAGAGCGCGCGCATTGCATGCCAAAGCTCATGATCACCGCGTGCACTAGTGCACATAGTGGCACACGGCCGGCCAAACAATGTCTGGGGGCTTGTCCTTCCTGGGAAGGTTGCAACTGCGGTGGTAGTTTGGTTAAAAGTGCTCTGGTTTAATGGTAATTAACCTCTGAAGTTTACTGCAGTAAAATTGGGTGAGCACTGGTGATCAACAGGAAGGTGATTGGTAGAAATGGAGTTGTCTGTGAGGTTTAGGGTAAGAAGGACTTTCATCCTGGTAACTTTGAGGTGATTAGGATCAAGATTTAATGTAGTTGCTTAACAACCACATAAACTGGTCCTGAAACTAGATTAGGATGATGCACTCTGATGAAGCATCAACTTGAGCTGAAATATGGCAAGGCCTAATGATTTGGTCATAGTAAGATGCTGTAAAAATTTCATACCAAATGGATAAACCAAAGTGGTACTTGCTTCACAAATATCTTCACTAACCAGAATCTTGCAAAAATTCTAGAGAAATATTGGCTAGGTGAAATGGTGCCAAATTAGGTGGAGAGAAGTCATTTGGGTAGGAGAACAATCTGTTAATTTATCAGGATTTTTGAAGCAATGTAAATTATACTTGCTTCACAACCTGTAAATATTGCCAGAATCAAAGATTTGGTACTGTGCTCACATAGATGATTGGATGGGGCTGAAATTTGAAGGAGTGTCAAAATATGAGCACATGAAGGAGCGTGCAAAATTTCAAATCATTTCGATAACCCTAGCTAGTACTTCCTTCACAATGCCTCCTGTCTAACAGAAAGTTTGAACAATTGCTGAGGAAGTTTGGCTAGGCAAATAAAGTTGAATTTTGGCACAGGTCAATTATTTGGATGGGAAAAGATGTCCAAAAAGTTTGGGGTCAAATGGGCAAAGATAAATGACACTTGCTTCACAATGTGCCATTTAGGACAGAATAGGAAATGAATTTATTGAGCAAGATGAGAAATATGCCCAATGACATATTTTGCCATATTTGAGGAAGATATTACTGAAACAATTTATGAGAGTTATTTGGGTATTTTTGGGTGGACAGAAATATAGGTTGCTTCACAACCTAGGGCACATAGGGTTATTCCTTTAATAGGAAAATGAATGTTCCTGAGAAAAAGAAATTAGGGTTTGGTCATGAAGTCAAGTGACATGATCTTGGCAAAAAAATTAGAATCATGAGTCACTTGGGAGAGGAAATGAGGATGAGTTCCTAGGTGACATGGCCACAGAACCACTCCAAAAGGAAAATCGGAGCAAAAACCAAATAAATTAAAAGAAAAAGGGCCAAAATCCAGGCTGTTACATTGATCTTGCATGCCAAATTTATATGGTCCCAAGTAGTTCTAATGCATGATATAGTCTCTAGGCACTTGTGGGAGTAGTTGCTATCAATTTTGTGGAGTTTGGTTCACTTTTATTTTGATTTGCTAAAAAAATCGGAAATTTTCAGAAAAAGATGAAGAGATTTTTGAGGGGCTCATCGAGCCGAAGCTCGAAGGATAAACAAAGTGAAGAGAACAAGAAGCCCAAGTATAATCTCCCTCGTACTGCGGAGGTTCGGCCGTGTGAATAGCCTTGTGATGATTGCTTGAGCGAAGCCGGGATTTATGAAGATTTTTATTATTTGGCTGAGAATGCAGGCCTCACCGCCTTCCTCCACGACCAACGCGAACAATATCTCTTACTCACCAATATCTTTGTGCAGTCTTCGGTGGAATTTTATTTATATGATGAGCATAAGGAGATGTCATTTGATGATTTTTGTCGGGTTTGTTTGATACCTTTTGAGGGCAGCATAGAGGAACCACATCGTGATGATGTGGAGGGATTTATTAATATGATTGTTGTAGGGGAAACGAGGAAAGTTTTCGATGCAAGAATCACTAGCATACATTTTTCCTGTTCTACGTTACTTTTCAATATTTGCTAGTAGATGCTTAATTGGTTGCGGGAACTGTGGGAACCTTAGTGCTCCTGATATTGTTATTTTGCGCCATGCCTTGTTTCAAGATACTACCTTCAGTTTAGGCGCTATTGTTGCTAAGCAGTTAAACCTGAACCATACTAAGGGCCCCGTCCATGGAGGCATCTTTGCCTCGCGCCTAGCTGCACACTTCAACATACCCATCAAACATTATGAGAAAGAGGAAAAGTTGCTGCCTACTATTTTTCTAGATTATAAGAGCATGGTAGCACATGATTTTATTGTTAAGAATAAGAAGAAGTTGCTTAATTATAGACTGATTTTTGAGAATAATTTTGAGACTATTACCTTGCCTGCTCCCTCTTTGTTTAAAATATTTTCAGGCAAGTACCTTGTTTTACCGGAGGACGTTTATGCATATTGGAGTGTGACACCAGCTCCAGAGCCTGAGTCGGAACCACCCCAGGACCCTTATCGACAGTCAGTTTATCAGTGGAATCTGGAGGAGATTGCCAACCAGTGGCACCCAGAGGACACTCCCCCCTTACACCAAAGAGGGCTACTTTGATCCATGGGCATATACCAACTTAGGCCAAAAGCCTAAGCTTGGGGGAGTACGTATTTCTCCCCAACATTACATTCATGTTCACACACTCATGCTAGTTGTCGGTGCTCATACTTTTTCATGGTATCATCCATGCTAGTTTATTTTCTTTTTTTAGCTTACTTCTTGTGTGTTTGAAAAACCTTAAGAAAAACAAAAAAATAGTTGTAGCTTTTAGCTAGTTTACTTTCCATGCCTGTAGTATTAATTAAAAAGAAAACCCAAAAAGATTTCTCATTCTTCTTTTGCTTGTTGGGAGCTTTCCCGTGTAAATAGTTTTGTTTCTTTTCTTTCTTTCCTTTGGGGGTCGAGAGGAGAAGACCATAATGAAAATGTTGAGTGTCTCTCATATACATTATTGTTGATCTAACAAAGAGCCCATATTACCTTGTTTTCTCTCTTGGATTGAATGCTTGCAGATTCCAGCTTAGTCCAATGCACGTGCACTATTATTATTATTATTATTATTATTATCCACACTATTCAGTCATGCAAGTGAACGGCAATAATGATGATATATGATGAACTTATTGAGATGAGAAAAGCTGGTATGAACTCGACCTCTCTTGCTTTTGTAAATATGATCGGTCCATCGTTCCTGATTCACCCTATTATGAAAGAAACATATTTGCAATGACAATTAGAGATTATAGTTGCTTATGCCATGCTTAATTAGCTAGGAGTTTATAATGGTTTACCTTGCGTGCCAACATGCTATTAAAATGGTTGTGATGTGGTATGATAGGGTGGTATCCTCTTTTGAACAATTCGAGTGGCTTGACTTGGCACATGTTCACGCATGTAGTTGAAACAAAATCAACATAGCCTCTATGATATTTATGTTCATGGTGAATTATATCCTACTCATGCTTGCATTCGGTGTTGATTAATTTTAATGCATGTTCATCACTGTTGTCGCTCTCTAGCTGGTCGCTTCCCAGTCTTTTTCTAGCCTTCACTTGTACTAAGCGAGAATACTGCTTGTGCACCTAATTCCATGAACCCCAAAGTTATTCCATATGAGTCCACCATACCTACCTATATACGGTATCTACCTGCCGTTCCAAGTAAATTTGTATGTGCCAAACTCTAAACCTTCAAATAAACATTATGTTTTGTATGCTCAAATAGCTCATGTATCAACTAGGGCTGTCTGTATCCTCCATGCTAGGCGGGTTATTCTCAAGAGGAGTGGACTCCGCTCCTCACTCACGAGAAAATGGCTGGTCACCGGGATGCCCAGTCCCATGCTTTAAGCAAATCAAATCAAAATAATTGCAAACAAAACTCCCCCGGGATTGTTGTTAATTGGAGGCACCCGTTGTTTCGGGCAAGCCATGGATTGATGCTTGTTGGTGGTGGGGGAGTATAAACTTTACCATTCTACTTGGGAACCGCCTATAATGTGTGTTGCATGGAAGATATCGAGATCTCTCGGTTGTTATGTTGACAATGAAAGTATACCGCTCAAAATATTATTCATATCTATTTCAAAACCGAGCTCTGGCACCTCTAAAAATCCCTGCTTCCCTCTGCGAAGGGCCTATCTATTTACTTTTATGTTGAGTCATCATCCTCTTATTAAAAAGCACCAGTTGGAGAGCGCCGCTGTCATTTGCATCCATTACTGTTAGTTTACATTGAGTATGACTGTGACTAGATCTCTTTTACCATGAATTCCAATGTCTAGTCAGTCCTTGATCTTTAAAGGTGCTCTGCATTTATGTTTTGCGGTCTCAGAAAGGGCTACCGAGATACCATCTTGTTATATCAGATCATGATTGTTTTGAGAAAGTGTTGGCATCCGAGATTTGTTATTATTGCTCACTAGCTGATTATGCCATTGATATGAGTAAACATGAGACCTAAATATTATTGTGAATATGGTTAGTTCATAATCTTTACTGAAAACTTGAATGCTGGCTTTACATATTTACAACAACAAGAGGAAACAGAGTTTGTAAAAGTTTTTCTTTATCACTTTCAGTTTATCAACTGAATTGCTTGAGGACAAGAAAAGGTTTAAGCTTGGGGGAGTTGATACATCTCCATCGTATCTACTTTTCTAAACACTTTTGCCCTTGTTTTGGACTCTAGCTTGCATGATTTGAATGGAACTAACCCGAACTGACGCTATTTTCAGCAGAATTGCCATGGTGTTATTTTTGTGCAAAAATAAAAGTTCTCGGAATGACCTGAAAATCAACGGAGATTATTTTTGGAATTAATAGAAAATACTAGCAAAAGAATCAAGACCAGGGGCCCACACCCTGTCCACGAGGGTGGGGGCGCGCCTACCGCCCTAGGCGCGCCCCCTGCCTTGTGGGCCCCCTTGTGCACCACCGACCTCAACTCCAACTCTATATATTCACGTTCAGGGAGAAAAAAATTAGGGAGAAGGATTCATCGCATTTTACAATATGGAGCCGCCGCCAAGCCCTAATCTCTCTCAGGGGGGGTGGATCTGGAGTCCGTTCGGGGCTCCGGAGAGGGGAATCTATCGCCATCATCATCAACCTTCCTACATCACCAATTCCATGATGCTCACCGCCGTGCGTGAGTAATTCCATCGTAGGCTTGTTGGACGGTGATGGGTTGGATGAGATTTATCATGTAATCGAGGTAGTTTTGTTAGGGTTTGATCCCTAGTGTCCACTATGTTCTGAGATTGATGTTGCTATGACTTTGCTATGCTTAATGCTTGTCACTAGGGCCCGAGTGCCATGATTTCAGATCTGAACCTATTATGTTTTCATGAATATATGTGAGTGTCGGCGTTCTGGGAGGCCCACAGAAACCGCCACCGCGGCTGAGGAGGATCAGCCGCCGCAGAGGAGTGCACCGGAGGCGGAAGAGGCCCCTCTCCTAGATGGCCAGCCTCCGGAGGCCTCGTCGCCTCAGGAGGCGCCATGGTCTGCGGAGGGCGCCACCAGCACTGACGCACCCAACCTCGTTGAGCACCCAGTGTACTTCGTCAGCACGGTGTTGCGGGACGCGAGGGCACGGTACCCCATGCCTCAGAAGCTCCTCCTCGCGCTACTGGTGGCCTCGCGCAAGCTGCGACACTATTTTCAGGGTCACCCCATCAAGGTTGTCTCGTCATACCCCTTGGAGAGAGTGCTCAGGAGCCCTAACTCAGCCAGAAGGGTCGCTGAGTGGAACATAGAACTGCAAGCGTTTTAGCTCGAATTCAACCCGACCAGAGTCATCAAGGGAGCAGCATTAGTGGATTTTGAGGCAGAATGGACGGAGGCACAAGGCCTCAAGGCCGACGAGGATCGGTCCCTCTCCCCGGGAAGCGAGGCGCCAGAAGGCTGGATCATGTACTTCGATGGGGCGTTCTCCAGGCATGGCGCTGGAGCTGGGGCGGTGCTTATATCGCCCACTCAGGACAAGCTCTACTACGCTGTACAACTCTGTTTCCAGCAAGGTGAAAAGGTCTCCAACAACATAGCAGAGTATGAAGGTCTAATAGCGGGCTTGAAGGCTGTAGCTGCCCTGGGGGTGAAACGCCTCACCATCAAGGGCGATTCGCAGCTCCTTGTCAATTTCTCCAACAAGATGTACGAGCCGAAAGATGAGCACAGGGAAGCCTACCTTGCGGAGGTCCGCAGGATGGAGAAACAGTTATGGGGGTTGGAGTTGCACATGTGCCCCGTGGCACCAATCAGGAGGCCAACGACATCGCCAAACGGGCGTCCAGGCGGTTACCTCAGGAGCCTGGCGTCTTCGAGGAGCGGCTCTTCAAGCCCTCAGCCCTGCCGTCATTGTCAAACACGGCTCAGCCTCGGGAGGAGCTCCACCAGCCACCTGCCTCAGGAGCCCCGGTCTGTGGCCCGGCCTCAGGAGCACGCCTGCTCCTGATGATGGAGCCTCAGGAGGGGGACTGGATCATGGAACTCCGGAGTTACTTAACACAAGGGACCTTGCCGGAGAAGGAGGAGGAAGCGGAGCGCGTGGCACGCCAGGCCACGGCATACTGCATCCAGGATGGAGAGCTCTACCAGAAGCGACCAAACGATGTATCCCTGCGCTGCATCTCCCGGGAGCAAGGAAAGGAGCTGTTGGAAGATATACATGGCGAAGACTGTGGACATCATTCATCATCACGGACCCTCGTCGGCAAGGCGTTCCGCAGTGGGTTTTATTGGCCCACCGCACTCAATGACGCCGTCGAACTGGTGAAGACTTGTGAGGCCTGCCAGTTCCACGCCAAGCAGATCCATCAGCCAGCAGGAGGCCTGCAGACTATACCCCTTTCGTGGCCGTTCGCAGTCTGGGGGCTGGACATCCTGGGCCGGTTTCCTCGGGCGCCAGGGGGCTACCGCTACCTCTACGTCGCCGTGGTCAAGTTCACCAAGTGGGCTGAAGTAGAGGCCGTCCGCACCATCCCCGCGGGTTCCGCGGTCAAGTTCATCAGGGGCATCGTGAGCCGGTTCAGGGTGCTGAACCGCATCATCACAAACAATGGTTCACAATTCACCAGTAACCTCTTCAAAACATACTGTGCTAACCTTGGAACGCAGATATGCTACGCTTCGGTGGCGCACCCCCGAAGCAACGGCCAAGCCGAGCGAGCCAACGCAGTGGTCCTGAGGGGCCTCAAGACCAGGACGTTCAAGAAGAAGCTGGAGGCCTGCGGTAGAGGTTGGTACGATGAGCTTCAGTCCGTGCTGTGGTCCATCCGCACAACCGCGACCAAGCCGACTGGAGAGACCCCGTTCTTCCTGGTCTACGGAGCCGAAGCGGTCCTCCCTCACGAGGTCAGACGTTGCTCCGCACGGGTCTTGGCGTTCGACGAGGCGCAGCAGGACGCCATGCGGGGGATGGACCTCGTGCTGGGGGAGGAACGTCGCCGAGAAGCCGCGCTGTGAGCGGCGAGGTACCAACAAGCACTGTGATGATATCACTGCCGCAACATCCGCCCCAGAACTCTCGAGGTAGGAGACCTCGTGCTCAGGCGGGTTCTCTCCAGGGAGGGACTGCACAAGCTCTCTCCCATGTGGGAGGGCCCGTTCAAGGTTGTTCATGTTTCCAGGCCTGGCTCCGCGTGCTTGGAGACTCAGGAGGGGGTGCCGGTCCAGAACGGATGGAACATCCAACACCTCCAGAGGTTCTACCCCTAAAAAGGCCCAGAGCCTGTGAAGAAGGCGAATGCCTGTGAAGCTGTCGCGTTTTGGAAAAGGTCCAGAGCCTGTGAAGAAGGTGAATGCCTGTGAAGCTGTCGCGTTTTGGAAAAGGCCCAGAGCCTGTGAAGAAGGCGAATGCCTGTGAAGATTATCTATTTTGGAAAAGGCCCGGAGCCAGTGAAGAAGGCAAATGCCTGTGAAGCAGTCGCGTTTTGGAAAAGGCCCAGAGCCTGTGAAGAAGGCGAATGCCTGTGAAGATTATCCTTTTTGGAAAAGGCCCAGAGCTTGTGAAGAAGGTGAATGCCTGTGAAGCTGTCGCATTTTGGAAAAAGGCCCAGAGCCTGTGAAGAAGGCAAATGCCTGTGAAGATTATCTATTTTGGAAAAGGCCCGGAGCCAGTGAAGAAGGCCAACGCCTGTGAAGCTCGCCACCCGTGACACTCTCACGTAATAATGAGTTGGGGCTGTACACGCTCCGGAGTCTCAGGAGCGCCGGCCTCAGGCCCTGGGGCTCCCTCCCACGCCAAGTGGCAGCACTTAGCTCCGCGCTGCTGAGAAGACGTCGAAGACTAGATTAGGTGCCGGACGCGGCTTTTTCATTTGCTTTCCGCAGTTGGCTTGTTCATTCTCATTCGAAGTTTTGTTGAAGCTGTTGCCGTCTTTGACTTGTGGTTCTTTGACTTTTCACTCTCCTGCCTTGATTTCTCTTATGCAAGGCCTCGCGAGGGGGGCAGCCGAGCGCCTAGTGTTTCTGTCCTAGTCGTTCAAAGGTTTCGCGACCCGAGTCCATTATAGGAGCAGCCCTCCAGTCTGTGCCCCACGGGCACCGTGACACGAGCATAGGGCTTGGGTCGGTCGCCCCCCCCCACGGTTGGGGCCGGGAACTATCCACGCGCAGGCACGTAGCCGAAAGGCATGATAACGGAAGCAAAGCGATGATTAACGGCAATAACCCAAACACGCCCCTGCGGGGCTCCACGCTACTGTCTTTTTACGCAGGGAAAAGGAAAAGAAAGAGCAAATCAGGCGCAGCTCGCCTCACACCGGCCTGCAGGGAAGACTCGGGCTGCCTCCGGGGCTCAGGCAGACTCCCTCTCACGCTTCACCGAGGCGCGACGGTGGCAAACGCGCTACCACCTTCCAAGAAGGTGCGACGGCGTGGAGTCTAACAGCGGCCACCGCTAGAAGAGTCACCGCCTGAAGAAGAACCGGTGAAGCTTGGGGAACCCTGAGCGCCGCTAATCATGCGAGCGCTGTCCTCTCCATCATCGCCGGGGTTGGGTCCCCGGCCGCGGTCATCGTCCTCAGGGAAGCACCCTGCGCGGCGACCATCTTCCCCAAACACCCTCACGTAGAGGGTGGCATCGCCGTCAAACTTGAAGTGCAGGGTGCACCGACGGCTCAGGCCATGCGCGCGGGCAAACGTCTGCCAACCGCGGGTCAAGGCCAGGCTCCTGGCTGTGGAGACCTCCAATGAAGCCCATGAGGCCTAGCTGCAGCAACCGTCAGCCTCAAGCCAGAGGCCTCCCGGGGCGCCGGCCGGGAGCTCGCCGAGGAGGAAGCGAGGAAGTTGAATCCGGGTGCTAGTCGGCTCCGTCGACCACACGACGAACTCCGGCAGCACCTCTGCAGCGCAAAAGCGCGGCCTAGGGGAACGCGCGACCGAAGCGCGCCCCCCGGCCGCAGCAGTCCACCCGTCACCGAGCTGGAAATCATCTCCACGGCCGCGGGGAGCTACCGCGATGGCCACAGATGTTTGCGAGGGCGACCTCGGCCGCGCTTGGGCGGGGGAGAGGCAGGCTCAACCTGGCAAGCCTTCCCCTTCTCCGTGGCCGAGAACCTCCTCGACGGAGCCATGAAGAAGGAGAAGCAAGGGGGGATGAACTGGAAGGGCACGAGCCGCTCCGTACTTATAGCCGGCGAGGGCCAACCGTCGGCCTCCATGATCGCAAGTAATCATCACCCGCTTTGCATGCAGGGACTTGACCAGTCCGTGCAGTTGCCGAGGCGCCATGGGGAAGTGGAGGCGCCTACGTCCAACCAACTGCCACGCGGCACCCAAGGCCGCAGGCTGTTAGGGCCCGCGGCGCTTCACCCTTGCCCTTTCGCCTCCCTGCACGACCAAGTCCGGGCGCGCCTTGGGCCTGGGGGCTACTATCGGCGTTCTGGGAATGGGGGTCCCCAGACTTGCCTGCCTGCGGCCTGTGGCGTGGCTCAAAGGGGGGCCCAGCGCGGCCCATCTTCATCAACACAGACCCAAGACCCTCGTGAGGGGCCAAGCCTCGCGGGGCGGATGACACAAAGCTTCCTCAGGCACGGCCTCATCAGGCTGGCTCGCGAGGAGGCGAAGAGATCAAGGCGGGGTACCTCACGAGGTGCCCGTGACGCAAGCCATGACGACCAAGGGCGCTAGGCGGGCGCCAGCCCGCGCAGTGTCCTCCTTTCCTCTTTGGTGCAAAGGGAGCAAGCGCCGGCGAGAGCATCAAGCAAAGGCACCTGTTTCGGTGCAACAAGACCAAGACCAGCCCAACGGCAGGGAGGAAGTCATTGTGGAGCCCAAGCCAGCGTCACCACCCGAGCCTTTGGCAGGCGAGGACCAACTTTAGTCAGGATAAGTGTACCCGATGTTCCTCTTTGAAATGGCCAATTGTTGGCGCCCTTCCTGCTCAATATTTGGGAAGAGGCCCAGGGCCTTTGCCTATAAATAGGACTAGCCACCCCTAGGGTAGGGAGGATCGGCCAATCCAGAAACAAGCTGGGATCGGATCAGATCAGATCAGAGAGAGAGAGAGAGAGAGAGAAGGGTGACTGAACTCCTCCTAGCAGTTCATCGCCCCAGCCAAGAACAGACCCTCGCGAGGCTGTTGTTCCTTGCATTGCTCATCATCATCAGCCCAAGAGGCAATCCACCACACCACAAACTAGAGTAGGGTATTACACCACAATGGTGGCCCGAACTATTATAAACCCTGTGTCTCTTGTGCTGTTCTTTCCATAGCTTAGATCTTAGCATGGCGGTGGGGTGCAGGTAGGTAGAAGGCGAAATCTCCGCGCGCACCCCAGTGTTCGAACCTCAAGGGTCTGCCGGAACCCGAAATCTGACAGTGAGTTCTTGATCCTATCTTGAAAGTCTATAGTCACCTACTATGTGTTATGATCCAGCAACCCCGAAGTGACAATAATCGGGACCACTCCCGGTGATGAACGTAGTTTGAGGAGTTCATGTATTCACTATGTGTTAATGCTTTGGTCCGGTACTCTATTAAAAGGAGGCCTTAATATCCCTTAGTTTCCAATAGGACCCCGCTGCCACGAGAGGGTAGGACAAAAGATGTCATGCAAGTTCTTTTCCATAAGCATGTATGACTATATTCGGAATACATGCCTACATTACATTGATGAATTGGAGCTAGTTCTGTGTCACCCTATGTTATAACTGCTGCATGAATAATCACATCCGACATAATTCTCCATCAGCGATCCATTGCCTATGAGATTTTCATATATTGTTCTTCGCTTATTTACTTTTCCGCTGCTACTGTTACAATCACTATAGAACCCCAAATATTACTTTTGCTACCGTTACCACTACTATCATATTAATTTGCTACTAAATACTTTGCTGTAGATATTAAGTTTCCAGGTGTGGTTGAATTGACAACTCAGCTGCTAATACTTGAGAATATTCTTTGGCTCCCCTTGTGTCGAATCAATAAATTTGGGTTGAATACTCTACCCTCAAAAACTATTGTGATCCCCTATACGTGTGGGTTATCAATAGTCACAACCGAGTTAAAAAGGGCAACAACATCTAACTCAAGCTTACAAATGGTACAAAAGCCAAAGGATTAATTGTTCATCAAAATTAGACAAAACCCAAATTGAACATGGCAATAACATCTAAGCCAACCACTATTTTTGGCAGTCACAAACAAATGGATCGGTCTGATCCATAAAATCAACATCATGTGCGAATTTTTTTACTAGAATATGACGACAAGTTGTTGTAAATAGAAGCCGAGCACGTTCAGAAGCCCATTTGTCCACCTGAAACTTCTTTTTTGCTGTTCAACATATCCATCTGTGAGAAACTTCTTGTTGAAAAACTTAAGCCTCATGGACAATAATAACCTCACATTCAATAGGAAGAATGTGACAAAGCTTCTATTTTCCTGGTTGGATGCATATCCTTTCATCGTTATTGTCCTCAAACAAGTGTCATGAGAAATGAGAAAATGCCGATGCTTATTATGCCACCGATTGGTTATATGTTTTCCTCCATGTGTTAGTGCCTAAGTAGACATGAAGATTGAAAATGGTTAAGGTCTAAAAAAGAGTATGTCGAAAGAGCGACAGCTGAACGGTTAATTATAGTACAATATATATGGGCTTTCAATCTGCATGAAATCATCACCTTTATATACAAATTCTCTAGACATGGAAAGCATCGCAGCAAGCCAATAATTGTGTTCAGATCATAACTAAACATTCTGATATATAAAATCTTGAGAGAATCCAGCACCATTGATAGTCTATCCATGGACGAACTCTTCATTGAGCATATAACATAATATTAGTACCCAATGTGTACTCCAAGATGATATAAAACTTATGCCCACAAATGAAAGATGCAGCTTATGATTACAAATGTGGTATACGGTACCTAAATAAGTGTGGAGCCAAACACCAACTTATGATAATTAAATGGATCAGGAATTACACCAAGGTCTCCAGTTTAGGCGCAGAGACGACATTTATTTGCGAAGGTATATAACAATAATGAAGGAGCAACCTTTGAAGTGAAGGGGCATCTTTGATGGTGAGCTGATGTCCTTCAAAAAAAATTTAAATGCTTTTAAGGTGAGGTGACTTTATTTGGAGACAACTGATATGGATTTCTATTCCCAAAACAATTAGCAAGCGCTCGAGGGTAGGGCAACTGGAGTGGATGATGATGTGCAGTGAGGCCTCCGACAGATAAACCACCATAAGCGAAAGTTTTTTTAGAAGTGGGAATCGAAGCATTTGTACCACATCTTCTGGTAGATGGCACTGGGCGAAGGTGGCGTTGTGGAGAGAGGAGGAAAACCACGACATGGACGATGGTGGTGTGGGCATAAATTCTTGGCCTTCGGTTCATGGTATGTAATTTTTGTGGTAATTGTAGAACTCAAGCTGTTGGAGTTTTTCGAATTCAGGGGATGTCAGCCAGGCGTCCACCATGCAGGGTATGGACATCAGGTAGCATGTCGGGATGCAGAGACATTGAACATAGCTCTGGTGGGAGGAGATGATGGCTTTAATTAAGTAATTTGATTAATTGAACTTCATTTATCATGAACTTAGTCCTGATAGTATTTGCATATCTATGTTATAGATCAATAGCTTGCGATATAGCTCCTATATATTTTTGATATGTTCCTATAGAAAAGTTGAAAGATGCATGATAGTAGCAATGATGCAAACTGGGTCCATGATCTAAGGATTATCCTCGTTGCTGCACAGAAGAATTATGTCCTTGATGCACCGCTAGGTGACAAACCTATTGCAGGAGCATATACAGACATTAAGAACGTTTTGCAAGCTCGATATCATGAATACTTGATAGTTTAGTGCGACATGCTTTACGGCTTAGAACTGGGACTTCAAAAATGTTTTGAATGCCACAGAGCAAATGAGATGTTCCAAGAGCTAAAATTGGTATTTCAGACTCATGCCCGTGTCGAGAAGTATGAGACCTTTGACAAGTACTTTGCCTACAAGATGGAGGAGAATAGCTCAACCGGTGAGCATGTGCTCAGAATGTCTACGTACTATAATCACTTGAATCAAGTGGGAGTTAATCTTCTAGATAAGATAGTGATTGACAGAGTTCTTTACTCACTATCACCAAGCTACTAGAATTTCGCGATGAACTATAATGTGCAAGGGATAACGGAAAAGATACCCAACCTCTTCGCGATGCTGAAATCGGCGAAGGTAGAAATCAAAGAAAGAGCATCAAGTGTTGATGATTAACAATACCACTAGTTTCAAGTAAAATGGCAAATGAAAAGAAAGGGAACTTTAAGAATAATGAGAAGCAAGTTACCACTCCCGTGAAGAAGCCCAAAGCTAGACCTAAGCCTGAAACTGAGTGCTCCTACTGCAAAGGTGTCGAATTTCGGGTTCGGGCAGACCCTTGAGGTTCGAACACTGGGGTGCGCGCGGAGATTTCGCCTCCTACCTACATGCACCCCTCCGCCTTGCTAAGATCTAAGCGATGGAAAGAACAACACGAATGACACAGGGTTTATACTGGTTCGGGGCACCGTTGTGGTGTAATACCCTACTCCAGTGTGTGGCGTGGTGGATTGCCTCTTGGGCTGATGATGATGAACAATACAAGGAAGAACAACCTCGCGAGGAACTGCTTGAAGGAAATATACCCTAGAGGCAATAATAAAGTTATTATTTATTTCCTTATATCATGATAAATGTTTATTATTCATGCTAGAATTGTATTAACCGGAAACATAATACATGTGTGAATACATAGACAAACAGAGTGTCACTAGTATGCCTCTACTTGACTAGCTCGTTAATCAAAGATGGTTATGTTTCCTAACCATGAACAAGGAGTTGTTATTTGATTAACGAGATCACATCATTAGGTGAACGATCTGAATGACATGACCCATTCCATTAGCTTAGCACCCGATCGTTTAGTATGCTGCTATTGCTTTCTTCATGACTTATACATGTTCCTATGACTATGAGATTATGCAATTCCCGTTTGCCGGAGGAACACTTTGTGTGCTACCAAACATCACAACGTAAATGGGTGATTATAAACGTGCTCTATAGGTGTCTCCAAAGGTACATGTTGGGTTGGCGTATTTCGAGATTAGGATTTGTCACTCCGATTGTCGGAGAGGTATCTCTGGGCCCTCTCGGTAATGCACATCACATAAGCCTTGCAAGCATTGCAACTAATGAGTTAGTTGCGAGATGATGTATTACAAAAGGAGTAAAGAGACTTGCCGGTAATGAGATTGAACTAGGTATTGAGATACCGACGATCGAATCTCGGGCAAGTAACATACCGATGACAAAGGGAACAACGTATGTTGTTATGCGGTCTGACCGATAAAGATCTTCGTAGAATATGTAGGATCCAATATGAGCATCCAGGTTCCGCTATTGGTTATTGACCGGAGACGTGTCTCGATCATGTCTACATTGTTCTCGAACCCGTAGGGTCCGCACGCTTAAGGTTTCGATGATAGTTATATTATGAGTTTATGAGTTTTGATGTACCGAAGTTAGTTCGGAGTCCCAGATGTGATCACGGACATGACGAGGAGTCTCGAAATGGTCGATACATAAAGATTGATATATTGGACGGCTATATTCGGACACCGGAAGTGTTCCGGGTGATTTCGGAGAAAACCGGAGAGCCGGAGGGTTACCGGAACCCCCCCGGGAGAAGTAATGGGCCATATGGGCCTTAGTGGAGAGAGAGAGGGGCTGCCAGAGGTGGGCCGCGCGCCTCCTCCCCCCTGGTCCGAATTGGACTAGGAGAGGGGGGGCGGCGCCCCCCTTTCCCTCTCCCTCCCCACTTCTTTCCCCCTCCTAGTAGGAGTCCTACTCCTACTAGGAGGAGGACTCCTCCTGGCGCACCTATATGGGCCGGACGGCCTCCTCCCCTTGCTCCTTTATATATGGGGGTAGGGGGGCACCCCTAGACACACAAGTTGATCTTCGTGATCGTTCCTTAGCCTTGTGCGGTGCCCCCCTCCACCATATTCCACCTCTGTCATATTGTAGCGGTGCTTAGGCGCAGCCCTGCGACGGTAGAACATCAAGATCGTCACCACGTCGTCGTGCTGACAGAACTCCTCCCCGACGCTTTGCTGGATCGGAGCCCGGGGATCGTCATCGAGCTGAACGTGTGCTAGAACTCGGAGGTGCCGTAGTTTCGGTGCTTGATCGGTCGGGCCGTGGAGACGTACGACTACATCAACCAAACTCTTCCGTTGTTGATCTACAAGGGTACGTAGATCACACTCTCCCCTCTCATTGCTATGCATCACCATGATCTTGCATGTGCGTAGGATTTTTTTTGAAATTACTATGTTCCCCAACAGTGGCATCCGAGCCTAGGTTTTATATGTTGATGTTATATGCACGAGTAGAACACAAGTGAGTTGTGGGCGATATAAGTCATACTGCTTACGAGCATGTCATACTTTAGTTCGGCGGTATTGTTGGACGAAGCGGCCCGGACCGACATTACGCGTACGCTTACGCGAGACCGGTTCTCCCGACGTGCTTTGCACATAGGTGGCTTGCGGGTGACAGTTTCTCCAACTTTAGTTGAACCGAGTGTGGCTACGCCCGGTCCTTACGAAGGTTAGAACAGCACCAAGTTGACAAACTATCGTTGTGGTTTTGATGCGTAGGTAAGATTGGTTATTGCTTAAGCCCGTAGCAGCCACGTAAAGCTTGCAACAACAAAGTAGAGGACGTCTAACTTGTTTTTGCAGGGCATGTTGTTATGTGATATGGTCAAGACATGATGCTAAATTTTATTGTATAAGATGATCATGTTTTGTAACCGAGCTATCGGCAACTGGCAGGAGCCATATGGTTGTCGCTTTATTGTATGCAATGCAATCACGCTGTAATGCTTTACTTTATCACTAAATGGTAGCGATAGTCGTGGAAGCATAAGATTGGCGTGATGACAACGACGCTATGATGGAGATCAAGGTGTCGCGCCAGTGACGATGGTGATCACGACGGTGCTTCGATGGAGATCACAAGTACAAGATGATGATGGCCATATCATATCACTTATATTGATTGCATGTGATGTTTATCTTTTATGCATCTTATCTTGCTTTGATTGACGGTAGCATTATAAGATGATCTCTCACTAATTATCAAGAAGTGTTCTCCTTGAGTATGCACCGTTGTGAAAGTTCTTCGTGCTGAGACACCACATGATGATCGAGTGTGATAGGCTCTACGTTCAAATACAACGGGTGCAAAACAGTTGCACACGCGGAATACTCAGGTTATACTTGACGAGCCAAGCATATACAGATATGGCCTCGGAACACGGAGACTGAAAGGTCGAGCGTGAATCATATAGTAGATATGATCAACATAGTGATGTTCACCAATGAAACTACTCCATCTCACGTGATGATCGGACATGGTTTAGTTGATTTGGGTCACGTAATCACTTAGAGGATTAGAGGGATGTCTATCTAAGTGGGAGTTCTTTAAGTAAATTAATTGAACCTAAATTTATCATGAAACTTAGTACCTGATAGTATCTTGCTTGTTTATGCTTGATTGTAGATAGATGGCTCGTGCTGTTGTTCCGTTGAATTTTAATGTGTTCCTTGAGAAAGCAAAGTTGAAAGATGATGGTAGCAATTACACGGACTGGGTCCGTAACTTGAGGATTATCCTCATTGCTGCACAGAAGAATTACGTCCTGGAAGCACCGCTGGGTGCCAGGCCTGCTGCTGGAGCAACACCAGATGTTATGAACGTCTGGCAGAGCAAAGCTGATGACTACTCGATAGTTCAGTGTGCCATGCTTTACGGCTTAGAATCGGGACTTCAACGATGTTTTGAACGTCATGGAGCATATGAGATGTTCCAGGAGTTGAAGTTAATATTTCAAGCAAATGCCCGGATTGAGAGATATGAAGTCTCCAATAAGTTCTATAGCTGCAAGATGGAGGAGAACAGTTCTGTCAGTGAGCATATACTCAAAATGTCTGGGTATAATAATCACTTGATTCAATTGGGAGTTAATCTTCCAGATGATTGCGTCATCGACAGAATTCTCCAATCACTGCCACCAAGCTACAAGAGCTTCGTGATGAACTATAATATGCAAGGGATGAATAAGACTATTCCCGAACTCTTCGCAATGCTGAAAGCTGCGGAGGTTGAAATCAAGAAGGAGCATCAAGTGTTGATGGTCAACAAGACCACTAGTTTCAAGAAAAAGGGCAAAGGGAAGAAGAAGGGGAACTTCAAAAAGAATGGCAAGCAAGTTGCTACTCAAGAGAAGAAACCCAAACCTAGACCTAAGCCTGAAACTGAGTGCTTCTACTGCAAGCAGACTGGTCACTGGAAGCGGAACTGCCCCAAGTATTTGGCGGATAAGAAGGATGGCAAGGTGAACAAAGGTATATGTGATATACATGTTATTGATGTGTACCTTACTAATGCTCGCAGTAGCACCTGGGTATTTGATACTGGTTCTGTTGCTAATATTTGCAACTCAAAATAGGGACTACGGATTAAGCGAAGATTGGCTAAGGACGAGGTGACGATGCGCGTGGGAAACGGTTCCAAAGTCGATGTGATCGCAGTCGGCATGCTACCTCTACATCTACCTTCGGGATTAATATTAGACCTAAATAATTGTTATTTGGTGCCAGCGTTAAGCATGAACATTATATCTGGATCTTGTTTGATGCGAGACGGTTATTCATTTGAATCTGAGAATAATGGTTGTTCTATTTATATGAGTAATATCTTTTATGGTCATGCACCCTTAAAGAGTGGTCTATTTTTGATGAGTCTCGATAGTAGTGACACACATATTCATAGTGTTGAAGCCAAAAGATGCAGAGTTAATAATGATAGTGCAACTTATTTGTGGCACTGCAGTTTAGGTCATATCGGTGTAAAGCGCATGAAGAAACTCCATACTGATGGACTTTTGGAACCACTTGATTATGAATCACTTGGTACTTGCGAACCGTGCCTCATGGGCAAGATGACTAAAACACCGTTCTCCGGTACTATGGAGAGAGAAACAGATTTGTTGGAAATCATACATACAGATGTATGTGGTCCGATGAATATTGAGGCTCGTGGCGGATATCGTTATTTTCTCACCTCCACAGATGACTTAAGCAGATATGGGTATATCTACTTAATGAAACACAAGTCTGAAACATTTGAAAAGTTCAAAGAATTTCAGAGTGAAGTAGAAAATCATCGTAACAAGAAAATAAAATTCCTACGATCTGATCGTGGAGGAGAATATTTGAGTTACGAGTTTGGTGTACATTTGAAAAATTGTGGAATAGTTTCGCAACACACGCTGCCCGGAACACCACAGCATAATGGTGTGTCCGAACGTCGTAATCGTACTTTACTAGATATGGTGCGATCTATGATGTCTCTTACTGATTTACCGCTATCGTTTTGGGGATACGCTCTAGAGACGGCCGCATTCACGTTAAATAGGGCACCATCCAAATCCATTGAGACGATGCCTTATGAACTGTGGTTTGGCAAGAAACCAAAGTTGTCGTTTCTGAAAGTTTGGGGCTGCAATGCTTATGTGAAAAAGCTTCAACCTGATAAGCTCGAACCCAAATCGGAGAAATGTGTCTTCATAGGATATCCAAAGGAAACTATTGGATACACCTTCTATCACAGATCCGAAGGCAAGACTTTTGTTGCTAAGTTCGGAAACTTTCTAGAGAAGGAGTTTCTCTCGAAAGAAGTGAGTGGGAGGAAAGTAGAACTTGACGAGGTAACTGTACCTGCTCCCTTATTGGAAAGTAGTGCATCACAGAAACTGTTTCTGTGACACCTACACCAGTTAGTGAGGAAGCTAATGATGATGATCATGGAACTTCAGAACAAGATACTACTGAACCTCGTAGATCAACCAGAGTGAGATCCGCGCCAGAGTGGTATGGTAATCCTGTTCTAGAAGTCATGCTACTAGATCATGATGAACCTACGAACTATGAAGAAGCGATGGTGAGCCCAGATTCCGCAAAATGGCTTGAAGCCATGAAATCTGAGATGGGATCCATTTATGAGAACAAAGTATGGACTTTGGTTGACTTGCCCGATGATCGGCAAGCAATTGAGAATAAATGGATCTTCAAGAAGAAGACTGACGCTGACGGTAATATTACTGTCTACAAAGCTCGACTTGTCGCAAAAAGTTTTCGGCAAGTTCAAGGGATTGACTACGATGAGACCTTCTCACCCGTAGCGATGCTTAAGTCTGTCCGAATCATGTTAGCAATTGCCGCATTTTATGATTATGAAATTTGGCAGATGGATGTCAAAACTGCATTCCAGAATGGATTTCTGGAAGAAGAGTTGTATATGATGCAACCAGAAGGTTTTGTCGATCCAGAGGGAGCTAACAAAGTGTGCAAGCTCCAGCGATCCATTTATGGACTGGTGCAAGCCTCTCGGAGTTGGAATAAATGCTTTGATAGTGTGATCAAAGCATTTGGTTTTATACAGACTTTTGGAGAAGCCTGTATTTACAAGAAAGTGAGTGGGAGCTCTGTAGCATTTCTGATATTATATGTGGATGACATATTACTAATTGGAAATGATATAGAATTTCTGGATAGCATAAAGGGATACTTGAATAAGAGTTTTTCAATGAAAGACCTTGGTGAAGCTGCTTACATATTAGGCATTAAGATCTATAGAGATAGATCAAGATGCTTAATTGGACTTTCACAAAGCACATACCTTGACAAAGTTTTGAAGAAGTTCAAAATGGATCAAGCAAAGAAAGGGTTCTTGCCTGTGTTACAAGGTGTGAAGTTGAGTAAGACTCAATGCCCGACCACTGCAGAAGATAGAGAGAATATGAAAGATGTTCCCTATGCTTCAGCCATAGGCTCTATCATGTATGCAATGCTGTGTACCAGACCTGATGTGTGCCTTGCTATAAGTCTAGCAGGGAGGTACCAAAGTAATCTAGGAGTGGATCACTGGACAGCGGTCAAGAACATCCTGAAATACCTGAAAAGGACTAAGGATATGTTTCTCATATATGGAGGTGACAAAGAGCTCATCGTAAAAGGTTACGTTGATGCAAGCTTTGACACTGATCCGGACGATTCTAAATCGCAAATCGGATACGTGTTTACATTAAACGGTGGAGCTGTCAGTTGGTGCAGTTCTAAACAAAGCGTTGTAGCGGGATCTACATGTGAAGCGGAGTACATAGCTGCTTCGGAAGCAGCAAATGAAGGAGTCTAGATGAAGGAGTTCATATCCGATCTAGGTGTCATACCTAGTGCATCGGGTCCAATGAAAATCTTTTGTGACAATACTGGTGCAATTGCCTTGGCAAAGGAATCCAGATTTCACAAGAGAACCAAGCACATCAAAAGACGCTTCAATTCCATCCGGGATCTAGTCCAGGTGGGAGACATAGAGATTTGCAAGATACATACGGATCTGAATATTGCAGACCCGTTGACTAAGCCTCTTCCACGAGCAAAACATGATCAGCACCAAGGCTCCATGGGTGTTAGAATCATTACTGTGTAATCTAGATTATTGACTCTAGTGCAAGTGGGAGACTAAAGGAAATATGCCCTAGAGGCAATAATAAAGTTATTATTTATTTCCTTATATCATGATAAATGTTTATTATTCATGCTAGAATTGTATTAACCGGAAACATAATACATGTGTGAATACATAGACAAACAGAGTGTCACTAGTATGCCTCTACTTGACTAGCTCTTTAATCAAAGATGGTTATGTTTCCTAACCATGAACAAGGAGTTGTTATTTGATTAATGAGATCACATCATTAGGTGAATGATCTGATTGACATGACCCATTCCATTAGCTTAGCACCCGATCGTTTAGTATGTTGCTATTGCTTTCTTCATGACTTATACATGTTCCTATGACTATGAGATTATGCAACTCCCGTTTGCCGGAGGAACACTTTGTGTGCTACCAAACGTCACAACGTAAATGGGTGATTATAAAGCTGCTCTACAGGTGTCTCCAAAGGTACATGTTGGGTTGGCGTATTTCGAGATTAGTATTTGTCACTCTGATTGTCGGAGAGGTATCTCTGGGCCCTCTTGGTAATGGACATCACATAAGCCTTGCAAGCATTGCAACTAATGAGTTAGTTGTGAGGTGATGTATTACGAAACGAGTAAAGAGACTTGCCAGCAACGAGATTGAAGTAGGTATTGAGATACCGACGATCGAATCTCGGGCAAGTAACATACCGATGACAAAAGGAACAATGTATGTTGTTATGCGGTCTGACCGATAAAGATCTTCGTAGAATATGTAGGAGCCAATATGAGCATCCAGGTTCCGCTATTGGTTATTGACCGGAGACGTGTCTAGGTCATGTCTACATTGTTCTCGAACCCGTAGGGTCTGCACGCTTAAGGTTTCGATGACAGTTATATTATGAGTTTATGAGTTTTGATGTACTGAAGTTAGTTCGGAGTCCCGGATGTGATCACGGACATGACGAGGAGTCTCTAAATGGTCGAGACATAAAGATTGATATATTGGACGGATATATTCGGACACCGGAAGTGTTCCGGGTGATTTCGGAGAAAACCGGAGAGCCGGAGGGTTACCGGAACCCCCCCGGGAGAAGTAATGGGCCATATGGGCCTTAGTGGAGAGAGAGAGGGGCTGCCAGAGGTGGGCCGCGCGCCTCCTCCCCCCTGGTCCGAATTGGACTAGGAGAGGGGGGGCGGCACCCCCATTTCCCTCTCCCTCCCCACTTCTGTCCCCCTCCTAGTAGGAGTCCTACTCCTACTAGGAGGAGGACTCCTCCTGGCGCGCCTATAGGGGCCGGCCGGCCTCCTCCCCTTGCTCCTTTATATACGGGGGTAGGGGGGCACCCATAGACACACAAGTTGATCTTCATGAGCGTTCCTTAGCCGTGTGCGGTGCCCCCCTCCACCATATTCCACCTCGGTCATATTGTAGCGGTGCTTAGGCGAAGCCCTGCGACGGTAGAACATCAAGATCATCACCACGCCGTCATGCTGATGAACTCTCCCCGACGTTTGCTGATCGGAGCCCAGGGATCGTCATCGGAGCTGAACGTGTGCTAGAACTCGGAGGTGTTAGTTTCGGTGCTTGATCGGTCGGCGTGGAGACGTACGACTACATCAACCAAACGCTTCCGTTGTTGATCTACAATGGTACGTAGATCACACTCTCCCCTCTCGTTGCTATGCATCACCATGATCTTCCGTGTGCGTAGGAATTTTTTTGAAATTACTACGTTCCCCAACACTGCTGGGAGGAGTTCAGTCACCCTTCTCTCTCTCTCCCCTTCTCTTTTCCTTCTCTCATATTTTTTCTCTTCCCTCGTTCTCTCTCTCTCTCTTGTTCTATGGGTGGGTTGGTCCTATTTATAGAGGCCCTGGTCCTCTTCCCAAATATCGAGCGGGAAGGGAGCCAACAATGGCGGGCTAATTTGAAGGGGGACAGCTAGTACCAGCTATCCTGACAAAAGTAGTCTTCGCCTGCACAAAGCTCTGGTGGTGACGCCGTCTTGGGCTCCACAATGACCTCCGTCTTGCAGTCCTCCTGGTCTTGGTCTTGTTGCACCGAAATGGCAACCTTTGCCTGATGCCTCGGTACTCCGCGGCTGCGCTTGCTCCCTTTGCACCAAAGAGGAAAGGAGGACGACTGCGCGGGCTGGCACCCGCCTGGCGCCTTTGGTCGTCATGGCTTGCGTCACGGGCACCTCGTGAGGTACCCCGCCTTGATCTCTCCGCCTCCTCGCGAGCCAGCTGATGAGGCCGTGCCTGAGGAAGCTCTGCGTCGTCCGCCCCGCGAGGCTTGGCCCCTCACGAGGGTCTTGGGTCTGTGTTGGTGAAGATGGGCCGTGCTGGGCCCCCCTTTGAGCCACGCCGCAGGCCGCAGGCAGGCAAGTCTGGGGACCCCCGTTCCCAGAACGCCGACAGTAGCCCCCGGGCCCAAGGCGCGCCCGGACTTGGCCGTGCAGGAGGAGGAAGGGCAAGAGTGAAGCGCGCGGGCCCTAACAGCCTGCGGCCTTGGGCGCCGCGTGGCGGTTGATTGGACGGGCGTCTCACTTCCCCATGGCGCCTCGGCAATTGCACGGATTGGACAAGTCCCTGCATGCAAAGCGGGTCATGATTACCTGCGATCGTGGAGGTCGGTGGTTGGCCTTCGCCGCTATAAGTACGGAACGCGTGCGCCCTTCCAGTTCATCCCCCCTTGCTTCTCCTTCGAGGAGGTTCTCGGCCGCAGAGAAGGGGAAGGCTCGCCAGGTTGAGCCTGCCTCTCCCCCGCCCAAGCGCGGCCGAGGGCGCCCTCGCAAACATCCTGTGGCCACCACGGCAGCTCCCCGCGGCCGTGGAGACGATTTCCAGGCGGTGACGGGCGGATTGCTGCGGCCGGGGGGCGCGCTCCGGTCGCGCGTCCCCCTAGGCCGCGCTTTCGCGCTGCAGAGGTGCTGCCGGAGTTCGTCGTGTGGTCGGCGGAGCCGACTAGCACCCGGCTTCCGCTTCCTCCTCGGCGAGCTCCCGGCCGGCGCCCGGGCGGCCTCTGGCTTCAGGCCGACGGCTGCTGCAGCCGGGCCTCATGGGCTTCACTGGAGGTCTCCACAGCCGGGAGCCTGGCCCTGGCCCGCGGTTGGCAGACGTTTGCCCACGCGCATGGCCTGAGCGTCGTTGCACCCTGCACTTCAAGTTTGACGGTGATGCCACCCTCTACGTGAGGGTGTTTGGGGAAGATGGTCGCCGCGGAGGGTGCTGCCCCGAGGACGACGACCGCGACCGGGAGCCTAGCTCCAGCGACGATGGAGAAGATAGCGCTCGTGTGACTGGCGGCGCTCGGGGTTCCCCAAGCTTCTCCAGTTCTTCTTCAGGCGGCGACTCTTCCAGCGGTGGCCGCGGTCAGCCTCCATGCCGTCGCATTGCTTGGGGGGTGGTAGCGTGTCCGCCCGCCTGTCGTGCCCCGGTGAAGCGCGAGAGGGAGTCTGCCTGAGCCCCGGAGGCAGCTCGAGTCTTCCCTGCAGGCCGGTGTGAGGCGAGCTGCGCCTGATCTGTTCTTTCTTTTCCTTTTTCCTGCGTAAAAAGACAGTAGTGTGGAGCCCCGCGGGGGCGTGTTTGGGTTATTGCTGTTAATCATCGTTTTGCTTCCGTTATCGTGCCTTCCGGCTACGTGCCCGCGTGTGGATAGTTCCCGGCCCCAGCCGGGGGGGGCGACCGACCCAGGCCCTGTGTTCGTGTCGCGTGCCCGTGGGGCACGGACTGGAGGGGTGCTCCTGTAATGGACCCAGGTCGCGAACCCTTTGAACGACTAGGACAGGAACACTTCGCGAGGGCGCTCGGCTGTCCCCCCCCCTCGCGAGGCCTTGCATAAGAGAAATCGAGGCAGGAGTGAAAAGTCGAAGAACCACAAGCCAAAGACGGCAACAACTTCAATAAAACTTCGAATGAGAAGGAACAAGCCAACTGCGGAAAGCAAATGAAAAGCCGCGTCCGGCACCTAATCTAGTCTTCGACGTCTTCTCACCAGCGCGGAGCTAAGTGCTGCCACTGGGCGTGGGAGGGAGCCCCAGGGCCTGAGGCCGGCGCTCCTGAGACTCCGGGGCGTGTACAGCCCCAACTCATTATTACGTGAGAGTGTCACGGGCGGCGAGCTTCACAGGCGTTGGCCTTCTTCACAGGATCACGCATTCGCCTTCTTCACAGGCTCCGGGCCTTTTCTAAAACGCGACAGCTTCAGAGGCATTCGCCTTCTTCACAGGCTCTGGGCCTTTTCCAAAACGCGACAGCTTCATAGGCATTCGCCTTCTTCACAGGCTCTGGGCCTTTTCCAAGACGCAACAGTTTCACAGGCATTCACCTTCTTCACAGGCTCCAGGCCTTTTCCAAAACACGACAGCTTCACAGACATTCACCTTCTTCACAGGCTCTGGGCCTTTTCCAAGACGCAACAGCTTCACAGGCATTCGCCTTCTTCACAGGCTCTGGGCCTTTTTTAGGGGTAGAACCTCCGGAGGTGCTGGATGTTCCATGCGTTCTGGACCGGCACCCCCTCCTGAGTCTCCAAGCGCGGAGCCGGGCCTGGAAACATGAAACAACTTTGAATGGGCCCTCCCACATGGGAGAGAGCTTGTGCAGCCCCTCCCTGGAGAGAACCCGCCTGAGCACGAGGTCTCCTACCTCGATAGTTCTGGGGCAGATGTTGCGGCAGTGATATCGCCACAGTGCCTGTTGGTACCTCGCTGCTCGCAGTGCGGCTTCTCGGCGACGTTCCTCCCCCAGCACGAGGTCCATCCCCCGCATGGCGTCCTGCTGCGCCTCGTCGAACGCCAGGACCCGCGCGGAGCGACGTCTGACCTCGTGAGGGAGGACCGCTTCGGCTCCGTAGACCAGGAAGAACGGGGTCTCTCCAGTCGGCTTGGTCGCAGTTGTGCGGATGGACCACAACACGGGCTGAAGCTCGTCGTACCAACCTCTGCCGCAGGCCTCCAGCTTCTTCTTGAACGTCCTGGTCTTGAGGCCCCTCAGGACCTCTGCGTTGGCTCGCTCGGCCTGGCCGTTGCTTCGGGGGTGCGCCACCAAAGCGTAGCATATCTGCGTTCCAAGGTTAGCACAGTATGTTTTGAAGAGGTTACTGGTGAACTGCGAACCGTTGTCCGTGATGATGCGGTTCGGCACCCCGAACCGGCTCACAATGCCCTTGATGAACTTGACCGTGGAACCCGCGGGAATGGTGCGGACAGCCTCTACTTCAGCCCACTTGGTGAACTTGTCCACGGCGACGTAGAGGTAGCGGTAGCCCCAGGCGCCCGAGGAAATGGGCCCAAGATGTCCAGCCCCGAGACTGCGAACGGCCACAAAAGGGGTATAGTCTGCAGGCCTCCTGCTGGCTGATGGATCTGCTTGGCGTGGAACTGGCAGGCCTCACAAGCTTTCACTAGTTTGACGGCGTCGTTGAGTGCGGTGGGCCAATAAAACCCACTGCGGAACGCCTTGCCAATGAGTGTCCGTGATGATGAATGATGTCCACAGTCTCCGCCGTGTATATCTTCCAGCAGTTCCTTCCCTTGCTCCCTGGAGATCCAGTGCAGGGACACATCGTTTGGTCGCTTCCGGTAGAGCTCTCCATCCTTGATGCAGTATGTCGTGCACTGGCGTGCCACTCGCTCCGCTTCCTCCTCCTTCTCCAGCAGGGTCCCTTGTGTTAAGCAACTCCGGAGCTCCGTGATCCAGCATCTCTCCTGAGGTTCCATCGTCAGGAGCAGGCGTGCTCCTGAGGCCGGGCCACAGGTCGGAGCTCCTGAGGCAGGTGGCTGGGGGAGCTCCTCCTGTGGCTGAGCCGTGTTTGACAATGACGGCAGGGCTGAGGGCTTGAAGAGCCGCTCCTCGAAAACGCCAGGCTCCTGAGGTAACCGCCCGGACGCCTGTTTGGCGATGTCGTCGGCCTCCTGATTGGTGCCACGGGGCACATGCTGCAACTCCAACCCCCAGAACTGTGGACCTCCGCAAGGTAGGCTTCCTTGTGCTTATCTTTCGGCTCATACACCTTGTTGGAGAAATTGACAAGGAGCTGCGAATCGCCCTTGATGGTGAGGCATTTCACCCCCAGGGCAGCTGCGGCCTTCAAGCCCGCTATTAGACCTTCATACTCCGCTATGTTGTTGGAGACCTTTTCACCTTGCTGGAAACAGAGCTGTACAACGTAGTAGAGCTTGCCTGAGTGGGCGATATAAGCACCGCCCCAGCTCCAGCGCCATGCCTGGAGAACGCCCCATCGAAGTACATGACCCAGCCTTCTGGCGCCTCGCTTCCCGGGGAGAGGGACCGATCCTCGTCGGCCTTGAGGCCTGGTGCCTCTGTCCATTCTGCCACAAAATCTGCTAATGTTGCTCCCTTGATGACTCTGGTCGTGCTGAATTCGAGCTGAAACGCTTGCAGTTCTATGTTCCACTCAGTGACCCTTCCGGCTGAGTTAGGGCTCCTGAGCACTCTCTCCAAGGGGTATGACGAGATGACCTTGATGGGGTGACCCTGAAAATAGTGCCGCAGCTTGCGCGAGGCCACCAGTAGTGCGAGGAGGAGCTTCTGAGGCATGGGGTACCGTGCCCTCACGTCCCGCAACACCGTGCGGACGAAGTACACCGGGTGCTCAACGAGGTTGGGTGCGTTAGTGCTGGTGGCGCCCTCCAGAGTCCATGGCGCCTCCTGAGGCGATGAGGCCTCCGGAGGCTGGTCATCTGGGAGAGGGGCCTCTTCCGCCTCCAGTGCACTCCTCTGCGGCGCCTGATCCTCCTCAGCCGCGGTGGCGGTTTCTGTGGGCCTTCCTTGTTCCTGTTTTGCCTTGTCCCGGGCTTCTGCTGTGGTTTTGATTCGACGCTCCTCCCTAATCGCCACCAGGGCTGCGCTGGCGGAGTAGGGAGTGGCGGCGAGGTAAAGCACTAGGGGCTCTTGAGGGCACGGAGCCACCATGACCGGAGGGCTGGTCAGGTATCTCTTGAGATCTTGGAAAGCCTTGTCGGCCTCTTCGGTCCATTCAAAGGGCCCCTTTTTCTTCATTAGCTGGAAGAAGGGCAGCGCTCGCTCCCCCAACTTGGAGATGAAGCGCCCTAGTGCGGTCACGCGCCCAGTGAGCTTCTGCATTTCTCTGAGGGTCTTCGGCGGCCTCATGTCCTCGACCGCCTTGACCTTTTCCGGGTTAGCCTCGATGCCTCGGTGGGACACGAGGAAACCCAAGAGCTTGCCCGAGGGGACTCCGAACACAGACTTCTCTGGGTTGAGCCGCAGGTTCACTGCGTTGAGGCTCGCCAAGGTTTCCTCCAGGTCTTGTATCAGGGTCCTGGCCTCCCGAGACTTCACCACAATGTCATCGACGTAAGCCTCAACATTCTTCCTGAGCTGCGGGCCCAAAGTGATGTGCATCAGCCGCTGAAAGGTCGCCCCTGCATTACGCAGCCCAAATGGCATGCATGTGTAGTAGTACACCCCACACGGGGTTAGGAAGGCTGTCTTTTCAACGTCTTCTACCGCCATCTTGATCTGGTGATACCCAGAGAAGGCATCCAGGAAGCATAGCAGGTCGCATTCTGCAGTGGAATCGACGATCTCATCGATGCGGGGGAGCAGGAACGGATCTTGCGGGAATGCCTTGTTGAGGTTGGTGAAGTCGACACGCATGCGCTCCTTCCCTCCCTTCTTTGGCACAACGACAGGGTTGGCCAACCAATCCGTGTATCGGACCTCGCGAATGACCCCAACGGCTTCTAGTTTGCGGGTCTCTTGGATGATGAAGGCCTGCTTTTCTGTGGACTGCCGCCTTGCCTTCTGCTTCACGGGACGCACGTTGGGGCACACATTGAGGTGATGCTCGATTACGCTCCTAGGGATCCCCGCCAACTGGTCAGGCTCCCAAGCGAATACATTCTTGTTCGCGCGCAGGAACTTGACCAGGGCCTCCTCCTGCTCGGGTTCGAGGTTGGCGCCTATGGTGAAAGTGGCGTTGGTGGACCCGTCCTCATCGACGGGTATCTGCTTTGTTTCTGCCTTGTCTTGGGTGAACAACTGTTTCTTCTTGGCGGGTGCAGCCCCCTTGGGCTCGGGGGTCTCCAAGCCGGCGGGCTGTGCCGACGCCGCAGTCTTGAAGGCGAGCTTGAGTACCTGTAGCGCGTCTCCAGTGTCCCCGTGCACGGTGAGGACACCGCTGCTCCTGGGCATCTTGATGAGGTTGTACACCGGGTGCGTCGCGGCCATGAACTAGGCCAGCGGTGGGTAGCCAAGGATGGCGTTGTAGGGGAGGCCGATGGGGACGATGTCGAAGTCGACCAGCTCCGTGCGAAAGTTGTTGTAGGTGCCGAAGGTTACTGGGAGCCGGATCTGTCCCAGGGAGCTGGATGATCCGCCCCCAATGCCAGAAAAGGGTCGGCTGGGTTGCAGCCGTTCCAGGGGTATGCAGAGGAGGTTGAAGGCCTCGACCGAGAGCACGCTGAGGCCCGCACCGCCATCGATGAGAGTTCTGGTGACGGCCACCTGGCAGATGGTGGGTGTGCACAGCATGGGGAGCGCACCCGAGCAGGCCGAGTTGGAGGGGTGGCCCTCCGAGCTGAAGGTCAGGCCGGCCTTGGATGCCGCCTGGTCCGTGAGAGCCTCCTGCCGCGTGGAAGCGGCGCTGACCCCGCAGATGAACGGCTTGACGTGGTTACTTGTAGGCGGCGCCTGCGAGCCGTCCAGGAGGACCGCGACGACCGGGGGTGTTGGTGTAGCGCGATGGGCGGGGAAGAGGCTGCGGGGCTCTTCCCAAGAGGCCCCGGAGGTTTCCGGCAGGTGGAGCAGCCATGGGCGCGGAGCGCTGGTGAGGGCCATGGGGAGCCAGTTGGCCATGACCCTATCGTCACCTCCAGCTTTGAGTGGGGCCTCCTCGCTCGCCGACAAGAAGGCCAGCGGATTTGTCGCGCCGCCGTAGCGCGGCGGCGTCGTTGGCCTGAACTTGTCCGGCCACCGTACCCATTGCAGGGCTGGGGCCAGGGCTCAGGGCCCCCTGGCCCCCGTTCTGGCGCCGTCGGCCAGAGCAGGCGACGCTCTACTCATTGCGAGGCAGGCCGTGGCGATGGCGGAAGAGAAAACTCTGGTGCACCCCCTACCTGGCGTGCCAAATGTCGGATTTTGGGTTTCGGCAGACCCTTGAGGTTCAAACACTAGGGTGCGCACGGAGATTTCGCCTCCTACCTACCTGCACCCCTACGCCTCGCTAGGATCTAAGAAATGGAAAGAACAACACGAATGACACAGGGTTTATACTGGTTCGGGCCACCGTTGTGGTGTAATACCCTACTCCAGTGTGTGGCGTGGTGGATTGCCTCTTGGGCTGATGATGATGAACAATACAAGGAAGAACAGCCCCGCGAGGGTCTGTTCTTGGCCGGGGCAATGAACTGCTGGGAGGAGTTCAGTCACCCTTCTCTCTCTCTCTCCTTCCTTCTCTCGTCTTTTTCCTCTTCCCTCGTCTCTCTCGTTCTGTGGGTGGTTGGTCCTATTTATAGAGGCCCTGGTCCTCTTCCCAAATATCGAGCGGGAAGGGAGCCAACAATGGCGGGCTAATTTGAAGGGGGACAACTAGTACCAGCTATCCTGACAAAAGTAGTCTTCGCCTGCACAAAGCTCTGGTGGTGACGCCATCTTGGGCTCCACAATGACCTCCGTCTTGCAGTCCTCCTGGTCTTGGTCTTGCTGCGCTTGCTCCCTTTGCACCAAAGAAGAAAGGAGGATGCTACGCGGGCTGGCACCCGCCGGGCGCCTTTGGTCGTCATGGCTTGCGTCACGGGCACCTCGTGAGCTACCCCGCCTTGATCTCTCCCCCTCCTCGCGAGCCAGCCTGATGAGGCCGTGCCTGAGGAAGCTCCGCGTTGTCCGCCCCGCGAGGCTTGGCCCCTCGCGAGGGTCTTGGGTCTGTGTTGGTGAAGATGGGCCGTGCTGGGCCCCCCTTTGAGCCACGCCGCAGGCCGCAGGTAGGCAAGTCTGGGGACCCCCGTACCCAGAACGCCGACAAGAGGGAATGGTCATTGGAAGCGGAACTACCCCAAATACTTGGCGGATAAGAAGGATGGCAAAGTGAACAAAAGTATATTTGATATACATGTTATTGATGTGTGCTTTACTAGTGTTCATTGTAACCCCAGCGTATTTGATACCGGTTCAGTTGCTAAGATTAGCATCTCAAAACAGGAGTTGCAAAATGAATAGAGACTAGCTAAGGGCGAGGTGACAATGTGTGTTGGAAGTGATTCCAAGGTTGATAAGATCACCATCACACACTCCCTCTACCTTCGGGATTAGTTTTGGATCTAAGTTAATGTTATTTGGTGTTTGTGTTGAGCATGAATATGATTGGATCATGTTTATTGTGACACGGTTGTTCATTTAAGTCAGAGAATAATTGTTGTTTTGTTTACTTGAATAAAACCTTCTATGGTCATACACCCAATGTAAATGGTTTTTTGAATCTTAAAAAGATTTTATGTTTATCTTCCCATCCTCGTGGCATTTCCATCTTTCTAATCTAATTTGAAATTGGATTGAAAAGAAAGCGGTTAGAATTTACTTCCTGCATACATACTTCTCTAGAAGCGCATGCAATAATGCGTGGTAAAGGCGGAAAAATAGTATAGTATATTCAATCAAAATCAAAGGGCAAATTATCTTACCTACTATAGATCCCCTATCGTAGTAATACACATATTCATAATATTGATGCCAAAAGATGCAAAGTTGATAAGGATAGTGCAACACATTTGTGGCACTGCTGTTTAGGTCATATTGGTGTAAAGCGCATGAAGAAACTCAATACGGATGGATTTTTGGAATCACTTGATTATGACTCATTTGATACTTGCGAACCATGCCTCATGGGCAAGATGACTAAAATTCCGTTCTCCGGAACAATGTTGCAAGCCAATGACTTATTGGAAATAATACATACTGATGTATGCGGTATGATGAGTGTTGAGGCACGTGGCGGTTATTGTTATTTTCTGACCTTCACAGATGATTTGAGCAGATATGGGTATATATACTTAAAGAAACACAAGTATGAAGCATTTGAAAAGTTCAAGGAATTTTAGAGTGAAGTGGAGAATCATCGTAACAAGAAAATAAAGTTTCTACGATCTGATCGCAGAGGTGAATATTTGAGTTACGAGTTTGGCCTTCATTTAAAACAACGTGGAATAGTTTCACAACTCAAGCCACCTAGAACACCACAACATAATGGTGTGTCTGAACGATGTAACCGTGCTTTATTAGACATGGTGTGATCTATGATGTCTCTTACCGGTTTACCACTATCGTTTTGGGGTTATGCATTAGAGACAGCTGCATTCACGTCAAATAGGGCACCATCTAAATCCGTTGAGACGACACCATATGAACTGCGGATTGGCAAGAAACCTAAGTTGTCATTTCTTAAAGTTTGGGGTTGCGACACTTATGTCAAAAGGCTTCAGCCAGATAAGCTCGAACCCAAATCGCAGAAGTGCATCTTCATAGGATACCCAAAGGAAAGAATTGGGCACACCTTCTGCCACAGATCCGAAGGAAAGATCTTTGTTGCCGAGAATGGAACCTTTCTAGAGAAGGATTTTCTCTCAAAAGAAGTGAGTGGGAGGAAAGTAGAACTTGATGAGGTACTTGTACCTTCTCTCGAATTGGAAAGTAGCACATTAGTGAAATCTGTTCCCGTGATACCTACACCAACTAGAGAGGAAGCTAATGATGATGATCATGAAACTTCGGATCAAGTTAGTACTAGACCTCGTAGGTCGAACAGAGCATGTTCCGCACCAGAGTTGTTGGGGATATTACTACTGGAGGTAAACCGGCCTTGTGTAGCCGGGTTGACTCCTTGAAGATTAGAAGCCCATAAAGATGCAAGGATGATGGCGCTTCATGGAGGCCCAAGGCCCGAAGGCGGGTTAAAGCCTGTAAATGTAAACCGGCTTAGTCATGTAATTTGTATTGTAAGATAGGAAGGATAGAGAACGAACTGGATACGTTTATGATCCGGCTTCGGGACTTTGTAAACCGGCGGGCGTCAACCTATGTATAAAAAGGGATGACCCGGCAGCGATTTAGGGACAGACAACAACTCAAGAGCCAGACAAAGCGGATTCACTCCCTGGCCTTCGAAACCCTAGCAATACCAATCACAACTAGACGTAGGCTTTTACCTTCCTCGAAGGGGCCGAACTAGTATAAAATTCCCCGTGTCCCCTTGTCCGGTTTAAACCCCTTAAAGCTAACCCATAGTGATGGCTCCACGACTAAGTCCTTTCACAAGGACATCTGCCATGACAAACCCACGACAGTTGGCGCCCACCGTGGGGCTGTCGCACGATGGTTTTGAGTTGTTGAAGGGTAGCTTCTATGGACTTAAGGGATACGCTGTGGGCCGGATGACGAAGAGTCGTCTCAGCAAGCTCTACATCGACAACGCAGGATGGGGTCCCGAGGCCGATTCAATTGAATACAGGTACCGGGTCCCCTTTCGTGGGATTCACGTCTTCATCGGCAAGATCGGCGAACCGGCCCCTGAGCCGGACATCTGCACCGACATCATCGAAACGGCTCGGCGTGCAAGTCCTTCGCCGGTTCAGCCCGAGGCAAGGCATGTTTTTGTGGGTGTCATCCATGGATCGAGGTACGAGGATGGACCAGTGTCTGATGGAGAGACTGTGGTCTGTTCTGATGACGAGTCTTCTGGAGAGACCGAGTCACTTTACCAGTTGCAGGACGGCCGGATTGATGGAGGAACTGAGGGAAACCGTATTCCGGATTCCCCCGATCTACCAAACCGGGCCGCCATCTTCATGGCCGGCACACAATCGGCACCTCATTCATCTACCGCCGCAGCAATGCTCTCCAGTTCAACAACGGCCACACCAGCAGGGGCAGGAAGCTCGGCGCCGCCTCCGGCCCAAGTCCTGTCTGATTTGTTCGACGCTTTGGCAACGTTGATGGCCAAGGAGGTGGATGCAGCAGCCAGGGATCAGCACAATGCGGAGATTGCAAAGGTAAAAGATCAGATAGCCTAGGCTAAAGCAGACCTGGCAACAGAGAATGCTACAATGGCTACAGAGTGGGCTGAATTGGAAGCACATGCCTACGGGATTAGACTAGATCAGAATGCTTCAGATGAAGTCATGAGAAGAAGGTATCGATCACGTCTCCTGTCGGTTTATGAGCTGCAGAATCTCTTCAACACACCAGGAGCAGGAGCTGGTAGCCAACCCACACTCAACCGGGCGGGGGCGCCGGGAACAGGAGTGCTGGTTCAACCGCACACGGCGGACCCGCCTCGCCAGAACAACATTGTGCCACAGTATGTACCAACACCGCCCGGACATTATTCCAACCCGTTGGACAACATTGTGGCCACCGCTTCACGCCTGGCGGCCCTCCCAACCGACGGCGAGTCACCAGTTGCAGTGGAAGCACGTCGGGCCAGTGATCTCCTTCAAACAGCACTAAATCAACAGCAGGCGTATTTACATAGTCGTGAGAGGATTCATTCCACTCCCCGTCCAAGCTGGAGCTATAGCAGACACGTGGAGGACGAACCAGCCGTGTCCAGTAGTGCACGTCGCCGAAATTCACCATGAGGGAACAACCCGGCCGAGGGAGGCGCTAATGCGCAATATGTTGTGGACCATGGCCACGCACGTTGGGAGGCCGAGTTGGCGGCTCGACACGGAGCACGACAGCATACTCCGGTTCACCCCACGGCCTCCGTGGAGCCAGGAGTGATGTTCAGTTCCTTAGGGGTGCCATGTGAGGGAGTCCTTGATTAGGGGGTGTCCAGATGGCCGAACTATACCTTCAGCCGGACTCCTGGACTATGAAGATACAAGATTGAAGACTTCGTCCCGTGTACGGAAGGGACTTTCCTTGGCGTGGAAGGCAAGCTTGGCAATACGGATATGTAGATCCCCTACCATTCTAACCGACTCTGTGTAACCCTAACCCTCTCCGGTGTCTATATAAACCGGAGTGTTTTAGTCCGTAGGACAACATACAGAACAAAAATCATACCATAGGCTAGCTTCTAGGGTTTAGCCTCTCCGATCTCGTGGTAGATCTACTCTTTTACTACCCATATCATCAATATTAATCAAGCAGGACGTAGGGTTTTACCTCCATCAAGAGGGCCCGAACCTGGGTAAAACTTCGTGTCCCTTGCCTCCTGTTACCATCCGGCCTAGACGCACTATTCGGGACCCCCTACCCGAGATCCGCCGGTTTTGACACCGACATTGGTGCTTTCATTGAGAGTTCCTCTGTGTCATCGCCGTTAGGCTTGATGGCTCCTACGATCATCAATAACGATGCAGTCCAGGGTGAGACCTTCCTCCCCGGACAGATATTCGTCTTCGGCGGCTTCGCACTGCGGGCCAATTCACTTGGCCATCTGGAGCATATCGAAAGCTATGCCCCCGGCCATCAGGTCAGATTTGGAAGTTTAAACTACACGGCTAACATCCGCGGGGACTTGATCCTCGACGGATTCGAGCCACTGCCGAGCGCGCCGCACTGTCACGACGAGCATGATCTAGCTCTGCCGCCGAACAGTGCCCTGGAGGCCGCACCCGCATCGGCTTTGACCCTTAATTCGGAGCCAACCGCGCCGTTTGAGGATGCGTGGTTGGACACCGCCTCAGGGGCTGCGATCCCAATGGCGATCAAGCCGAACACCAGCCCCGCACTCCGCGAGACTCATGACTCCAAGGAGCCGGACTCCTCTCCGGACTCTGAACCCTCCGCGCCCCTGCCGATCGAATCCGATTGGGCGCCGATCATGGAGTTTACTTCTGCGGACATCTTTCAGCACTCGCCTTTCGGCGATATTCTGAAGACACTAAAGTCTCTCTCTTTATCAGGAGAGCCCTGGCCGAACTACGGTCAGCAAGGTTGGGATACGGACGATGAAGAAATTCAAAGCCCACCCACCACCCACTTTGTAGCCACTGCCGATGATTTAACCGACGGTATGGATGGGCCACCCACTTTGACTCTGAAGACATCGACGATATGGACGCCGATGCAGGAGACGATGAAGAACCAGCGCCTATCAGGCCCTGGAAAGCCACCTCGTCGTATGACATATACATGGTGGACACCCCAAAAGAAGGAGATGGCGACAGAACAGCGGAGGACGACCTCTCCAAGAAATAGCCTAAGCGCCAGTGTCAGCAGCGCTGCTCAAAATCCCGCCAAAACAAATACGGCGATTCCAGCACGGGAGATAATAATACCCCGGAGAGTGCCGAAGAAAACCCCCTCCAGCAAGATTCAGCACAGGAGGACGGAGAAGCCAGCCCTCATGAGAGAGCGACAGACAGAGAGGTCGAGGACGATAATTGTATACCTCCCTCCGAAGACGAGGCAAGCCTCGACGACGACGAATTCGTCGTGCCAGAGGATCCCATCGAACAAGAGCGTTTTCAACGCAGGCTTATGGCCACGGCGAGAAGCCTCAAGAAAAAACAGCAACAACTTAGAACTGATCAAGATTTCCTAGTCGACAGATGGACTGAAGTCCTTGCGGCTGAAGAGCATAAACTCGAACGCCCCTCCAAGAGCTACCCAAAGCGCAGGTTGCTACCCCGATTAGAGGAGGAAGCACTTGATACGGCCGACCGGCCACCTCGTGGCCGCGACAGAGAGCCTCTCGGCCCTCCACTCAAGCCGCACCCTGTACCAAGGCACGGGAAAATGCGCCTGACCTGCGAGATATGTTGGAGGACAAGGCAATGCAAACAAGATCGATCTATGGATCGCGTGGGCGCCCCATGACTCAAGACGGTAGCTGTCACGCCGGACACAAATCCGGTAGGGCCGAACACAGTAGACAAAGCTCATTGGAGCTACGTCGTGATATAGCCCAATACAGAGGCGCCACACACACACTATGCTTCACAGACGAAGTAATGGATCATCAAATCCCCGAGGGTTTCAAACCCGTAAACATCGAATCATATGATGGCAAAACAGATCCTGCGGTATGGATTGAGGATTATATCCTTCATATCCACATGGCCCGCGGTGATGATCTCCACGCCATCAAATACCTCCCACTCAAGCTTAAAGGACCAGCTCGGCATTGGTTTAACAGCTTGCCAGCAGGATCAATCAGTTGTTGGGAGGACCTAGAAGCCGCATTCCTCAACAATTTCTAGGGAACTTATGTGCGACCACCAGACGCCGATGACCTAAGCCACGTAATTCAGCAACCAGAGGAATCGGCCAGGCAATTCTGGACACGGTTCCTCACAAAGAAAAATCAAATAGTCGACTGTCCGGATGCATAGGCCTTAGCAGCCTTCAAGCACAATATCCGTGACGAGTGCCTTGCCCGGCACCTTGGACAGGAAAAGCCGAAATCTATGGCAGCACTCACGACACTCATGACCCGCTTTTGCGTGGGAGAAGACAGCTGGCTTGCTCATAGCAACAATATGACCAAGAACCCCGGTAATTCAGATACCAGGGACAACAGTGGCAGGTCGCGTCGCAACAAGCAGAAGCGACGCATTAACGGCGACAATGCTGAGGATACGGCAGTTAATGCCGAATTCAGAGGCTATAAATCCGGTCAGCGGAAAAATCCATTCAAAAGAAATCCTAGGGGCCCGTCCAGTTTGGACTGAATACTCGACCGCTTGTGCCAGATACATGGCACCCCCGAAAAGCCGGCCAATCACACCAACAGGGATTGTTGGGTGTTCAAGCAGGCAGGCAAGTTAACTGCCGAAAACAAAGACAAGGGGCTGCATAGCGATGACGACGAAGAGCCCCGGCCGCCGAACAACAGTGGACAAAAGGGTTTTCCCCCACAAGTGCGGACAGTGAACATGATATACGCAACCCACATCCCCAAGAGGGAGGAGAAGCGTGCGTTAAGGGACGTATACGCGGTAGAGCCAGTCGCCCCAAAGTTCAACCCATTGTCCTCCTGCCCGATCACCTTTGATCGAAGGGACCACCCCACTAGCACCCGTCATGGCGGATTTGCCACATTGGTTCTAGACCCAATTATTGACGGATTTCATCTCACCAGAGTCCTTATGGACGGCGGCAGCAGCCTGAACCTGCTTTACCAGGATATAGTGCGGAAAATGGGCATAGATCCCTTGAGGATCAAGCCCACCAAAACGACCTTTAAAGGCGTAATACCAGGTGTAGAGGCCAACTGTACAGGCTCAATCACACTTGAAGTGGTCTTCGGATCTCCGAATAACTTCCGAAGCGAGGAGTTAATCTTCGACATAGTCCCATTCCACAGTGGCTATCACGCACTGCTCGGGCGAACTGCATTCACCAAGTTCAATGCGGTACCGCACTACGCATACCTTAACTCAAGACGCCAGGCCCTCGAGGAGTAATTACGGTCAATGGAAACACCGAACGCTCCCTCCGAACGGAGGAGCACACGGCGGCCCTCGCAGCAGAAGTACAAAGCAGCCTCTCCAGGCTGTTCTCCAGTCTGGCGATTAAACGTCCGGACACCGTCAAGCGCGCCAGGAGTAACCTACAACAAGACCGCCTGGCACGTTCCGAGCAGGCGTAGCAATGCGGCCCCAACCACAGCCCTCGCAAAAATGCGACACCAGTGCTTCCGTACATAACTACGCTCTAGAAATACCATGGGTAAAGGTGGAGGGGCACCATCACGGCACGCCCGAAACACGGCTTAAACCGCACCAGGGGCTGCCGATTTTTTTAATTTTCTCTTACTTTCAGGACTCCATTCTTCGGAAGGCCTGTTCGGCAGTTCAATTGCCGCACAAATGATGCAAGAACCAGGGAAGCAGACAAGCCATGCTGCATTACGGAACTCCTAGGTGGTCTCTATCACGAGCAGTATACCTGTTTCGCATACCAGTCCGCAGCCTGCCCTGGAACGGACATGTTAAATAGTCCAACCTTTTGCTTATCGCATTATTTGTATCGTTCTGCTTTGATCGCAGCCCTTTTTAATAAACAATGCATAGATTTTGTCTATTTTTGCATTACTTTTTTTTACAAATATATGTTCCCTAACGACATGTTGCACCCGTACACTTTGCTACGGCCAAAATACGCCAGGGGCTTTAGTACCCCTCAATATGGTGTGAGAAGTCCGAACACTTTAACAAGTGCGGCACCCCGAACTTATAGCATTATATGCATCGGTTCCGAATCATGTCTTGGGTCAATAGTTGGGTTTGCCTGGCTTCTATGTTTTGGTGCCTTACGTTCCGCTATATCGGCTAAGGTAGCACTAGGAGAACTACTGCGATTGTGCCCCAGTTGAGCTGGGTGGAGCACCTCAGTAGAGAAAGCTAAAACTGAATGTCATGATGAAGCGAGAGATGGTCGCTGTTCGAGAGGTTTTTCGAGTCCCTAAAGACTTATGCCGCTTCGAGCGAGGAGTCGGCTCTGTCCGGCCAAGGCGTGGATAGCACCCCGAACTCGGTCTTCCGAATACCAGGGGCTTCGCTGAAATTTAAAATTATTGAATTATATGGCTAACTGAGAGTGTTCACGCATTATAGTCCGATTGCCTTGTCCGTTGTGCTGAGCGCCTCCCTCGAAGGACCCAAACATGGGGAAAAGAGCGCTCAGGTTTATCCCCGAACACCACAGCACTAGCGGCACGGGGGCAGAAGCCGACGACTCGCCATCTCTCAGAATTGATAAATAGCCGCACAAAAGGTAATAATTTAAATTCCAACAGCATTGCTTAGCGCATATGAACAAGTTTTTAGTGCACAGGATAAAACGAGCAAGTTTTACTCAAAAATTACATCCTTGGAACATTCATCCGCCACAAGGCGGGCACCCTTCAGAACATCCGTATAATAATTCTCAGGCTTGCGATGCTCTTTCCCCGGCGGTGGCCCATCCTTCACAAGCTTCTCAGCATCCAGCTTACCCCAGTGCACCTTAGCACGGGCAAGGGCCCTACGGGAACCTTCAATGCAGATGGAGCGCTTGATGACTTCGAGCCTTGGACAGGCCCCCACCAGCCGCCACACCAGCCCGAAATAGCTCCCAGGCAGAGCCTCCCAGGCCACAGCCGAACTATGAGGCCCTTCATGGCCTGTTCGGCCACCTTGTGGAGCTCGACCAGCTGCTTCAGCTGGTCGCTCAAGGGCACGGGGTGTCCGGCCTCAGCATACTGAGACCAGAACACCTTCTCTGTCGAGCTGCCCTCCTCGGCTCGATAGAATGCGGCGGCATCGGACACGCTATGGGGAAGATCTGCGAATGCTCCTGGAGAGCTCCGGATTCGGGTAATTAACAAGTAACTCACGTTTATGTGTTTGCTTTGCATAAAGAATTCCTTACCCGCCGCTATCTTTTTCACCGCATCCAACTCCTGGAGGGTCTTCTGGGATTCGGCCTTGGCAGACTTGGCATTTTCAATAGCCATCGCGAGCTCGGACGCTCGCGTCTTTGAGTCAAGCTCCAAACTCTCATGTTTTTTCATGAGAACCTGGAGCTCTTGCCGCACCTTGCCAACCTGGGCCTCATACTTCTGCCGCTCGGTGCGCTCCGTGGCCGCCCTCTTCTCGGCCTCGACCAGCGCTTGCTTAAGGGTCGCCACCTCAGACGTGGCCCCTACGATAGCCACGATAATCCTGTCATTTCTTGCAATTGCACCTTTTTTATATATATTTAAATAAGGTATTTCTTACCTTCCTTGTCCTCGAGCTGCTTCTTGGCCCGCCCGAGCTCTTGCTCGGACTGCTCGAGGTTCTGCTTTAGCGTGTCCACTTCCGCAGTCAGTGCGGCGGATGCCAACAGAGAAGCCTGCATATGCATATTGACTCTTTTTTGTTAGACTCCTGCGAATTTTATTGATCCTCTATTCAGCTTTTGTTCCTGAACGCCAAACAGAGCATCAGGGGCTACTGTCTATGCGGTAATATTATTTACACATTCTTTACTTACCTCAAAGCCTATTAAAAGGCTAGTACAAGCTTTAGTCAGTCCGCTCTTGGAGGACTGAACCTTCTGGACCACCGCACTCATAATGGTGCGGTGCTCCTCGTCGATGGAGGCGCCTTTAAGCACGTCCAACAGATTGTCCGGCGCCTCCGGTTGGACGGGGGTCACCGGCACGGCGGGCTTGCTCCTCTTGGAAGGAGGTCGCCCGCCGGACTCTGGAACCTTTGAAGGTTCCGAAGCGGTGTCTGGCCTAGAGCCGGACTTGGAGTCATAGGGGGTTTTATCCCCTTTACTCCTGGAGTCCGGGAGGTTGCCTTGCGGCGCCTCCAGGACCACCTACTCCTGGCTTGGAACCTGTTGGGACAACACTTCGGCATCGTCCATAGGGCGGGGGGAGGTAGCCGTCGGAAGCGAATTCACATCCGACGAGTCCAGTGAACCGCTCGATGATGCGTCGAGCCGGTCTTTGGGTGGGCTGCATAATCATATTCGACATAAGGGAAAGCTGTGCAATAAAGGAATACTATGAATTACTCTGCTATTCGGATACTTACGATTTCGCCAGGGGCTTGGCCGTGAGCGGCCACTCCTCTCCGCCGTCGGCGTCGGTGGAGTAGTCCGAAGGAAGGGTTTTCCCCTTCTTGGACCCTTCGGCCTCCCTAGTAAGGGCGGCCTTCCTTTTCTTATCTCCCCCCGCTGGAGGGGGAGAGGTCTCTTCTTCCTCCTCGTTTTCGCCGGAGGAATGCGCCTTGGAGCCCTCGGATGATGAACCCAACACCTCCTGGCGCCGAGCACTTTTTCGAGTCCCCGTGGCCTTTTTCGTGGCCTTCTTCTCCGACACCACATGGGGTGCCGGAACCAGCAGCTTCGCCAAGCGGGCATCGGCTGGGTCTTGGGGCAAAGGAGCCGGATAGTTGATCTGTCTGGACTTCGCCTGCCAAGCCTGTCAAAGGTAAGGGAGCTTAGATCCCGCATAGAGTCAAACTATGAAAAACTAATACCCTGTAAAAGGTACAAACAACTTACCGCGCTAGCGTGACGCTGTGTGCTGAATCCGCGATCCTCGGTAGCGAATGCGGGAGCCTCGGCGCCCTTGAAGAGCACCTTCCAGGCATCTTCGTACGTCGTGTCAAAGAGCCTGCTCAGAGTTCGGTGCTGCGCCGGGTTGAACTCCCACAGATTGATGAAGGCCCGTTGTTGACACGGGAGGATCCGGCGGATGAGCATAACCTGGACTACGTTGACAAGCTTGAGCTGCTTGTCCACCAGGGTTTGGAGGCATGTTTGCTGTCCAGTCACCTCTCCTTTGCTGCCCCACGACAGGCCCGTCTCTTTCCAGGACGTGAGCCGCGTTGGGGGTCCGGACCGGAACTCGGGGGCTGCGACCCACTCAGGGTCGCGCGGCTCAGTGATGTAAAACCACCCCGATTGCCACCCCTTCAGGGTCTCCACAACGGAGCCCTCGAGCCAAAAGACGTTGGGCATCTTGCCCACCATGGCGCCTCCGCACTCCGCCTGGTTGCCGCGCACCACCTCCGGCTTGACATTGAAAGTCTTGAGCCATTGGCCGAAATGGGGGTGGATGCAGAGGAAAGCCTCGCACACGATGATAAACACCGAGATGTTGAGGATGAAGTTCGGGGCCAGATCATGGAAATCCAAGCCGTAGTAGAACATGAGTCCCTGGACGAATGGGTGGATAGGAAAGCCCAGTCCGTGGAGGAAGTGGGGAAGGAACACTACCCTCTCATGGGGCCTTGGGGTGGGGAGGAGCTGCCCCTCTTTGGGAAGCCGGTACGCGATGTCGTTAGACAAGTATCCGGCCTTCCTCAGTTTTTTGACGTGTCCCTCCATGACGGATGAGACCATCCACTTGCCTCCCGCTCCGTACATGGCTGGAGAAGGTTGAGGTGGGAAGTATGGACTTGGGCGCTGGAGCTCGAGTGCGCGAAAATGGATAGGCAAAGGAGGAAGAAGGTGTAGGTGAAAAGGTGGATCCTTATCCCCTTATATGGGTGGACGCAACTACGTGTCCCCACCAGCCTGGTAAAACTCGCTTATCTCCAAGCGCCGTAATCAATGGCGCGGTTGGGTTACCCACGCCCGTATTGATGAGAATCCCGGAATAAGGGGACACGATCTCTGCTTCGACGAGACGTGCCAAGAAAACCGCCTCGCATGACACGCCGAGGTGGGACAATAAAATGATTCGAATAAAGGCTTGGCCGTGGTGCGACGTCACACTACGGAATACGTCAGCAGATTAGATTTGTGTAAATATTATTCTCTCTATGGCAATTTGTGGAAACTTATTTTGTAGAGCCAGACACTATATTTGTGTTCAAAATCTTCTATGAAGTACTTGGAGGAGGAACCCGCCTTGCAATGCCGAAGACAATCTGCGCGCCGGACTCGTCATCATTGAAGCCTGGTTCAGGGGCTACTGAGGGAGTCCTGGATTAGGGTTGTCCGGATGGCCGGACTATACCTTCAGCCGGACTCCTGGACTATGAAGATACAAGATTGAAGACTTCGTCCCATGTCCGGAAGGGACTTTCCTTGGCATGGAAGGCAAGCTTGGCGATACGGATATGTAGATCTCCTACCATTGTAACCGACTCTGTGTAACCCTAACCCTCTCCGGTGTCTATATAAACCGGAGGGTTTTAGTCCGTAGGACAACATACAGAATAACAATCATACCATAGGCTAGCTTCTAGGGTTTAGCCTCTCCGATCTCGTGGTAGATCTACTCTTGTACTACCCATATCATCAATATTAATCAAGTAGGACGTAGGGTTTTACCTCCATCAAGAGGGCCCGAACCTGGGTAAAACTTCGTGTCCCTTGCCTCCTGTTACCACCCGACCTAGACGCACAGTTCGGGACCCCCTACCCGAGATCCACCGGTTTTGACACCGATACCGTGTCTAACCCCCGCTTTGCGTAATGTGAGACTGCCCAAGGATTTCAAGGGAGCTTGTAAGGTACCAAATTACATCGCCATTTGCAACCGGAGGCATGGGTGGAGAGCTATGAGATGGCAATGGAGATGTTAGATGTGGATGGGGCAGTGTGTGCTAAATATTTCACCATGATGTTGGAAGGAACAACTCGCACTTGGTTGAAGAGCTTGCCAACCAACTCTGTTGGATCATGGGCCGAATTGAAGCATCGGTTTATCAAGAACTTCAAGGATACGTGCAAGCAGCCGATGTCAATCGTGGATCTGGCCGCTTGTGTCCAAGAGGAAGGGGAGTCCACGACCCATTGGGTCAAACGGGTCTCAGCAATTTTGCATTCATCAGATCGTATCAATGCAGACACTATAGTGTTAACATTAGAGGGCAATTGTCGTTTCAAACCGCTAAAACAGAAATTGGGAAGGCTCAAATGTCACTGCAATGATATGTCAACACACATGGCCGCTTTGGTTAAATATGCCGATTCAGATAATACCAAGGATCCAGATTCAGAGGAGGACAACTCAGAGAAAGGTAAGAAGAACGACAATGCCAAGGGTCAACAACATAATCCGGCAGGCCATGGAAACGGTGGTAAGCGCAAGGCCGATAGTAGCTTGGACTTTGTTGCAAATACCAACGCGTAGGAGAATGGCCAGCACTGTAAGGGCAAGCAGCCCCAGAGGGGTGGAGGTTCAGGCCCCAATTTGGAGCGCTTGTTAAATCAGCCCTGTCCAAAGCATGGATCGAAGGAGAAGCCGGCATCACATCTTTGGAAGGACTGTTATATCATGCGGGATTTCAAGAATTCCAATATGTTCCAATATGACAACGGCCCGCTCGGCGGTTCAGGAGGAGGTTTCCACGGGCCGGGTTACAGAGGCGGTGGTTCCGGTTTAGGGTTTCAAGGCAACCAAACCGGACACGTCAGTCAAGGGCACCAAGGCAACCAGGGAAGTTACAACCATCAGGGGAATCAGCAGCAGCAGCAGTCGGGTTATCAGAGCAATCCCAAACAGCTGAACAGCGGGCAATATTATGTCTTCACTACTAGTTTGTGCAAACGTGATCAGAAGCTTCACAAAAGGGCAGTAAACTCTGTTGAGCCGGCAGTACCTCAGTATTTACGCTGGTCTGAGCAACCTATTTTGTGGAGTAGATATGATCACCCACCCCGGGTTGATAATCCAGGTCACTTGGCCCTGGTGGTGGCCCCTCTTGTTGGGGGATACAAGTTTACCAAAGTACTCATGGATGGGGGAAGTAGTATCAATATTTTGTATTATGATACATTCCGCCGTATGGGGTTGACAGATAAGGATCTTAAACCGTCAAATACGGTCTTTCATGGTGTGGTGCCTGGTAAGTCTGCATATCCTATTGGCAAGATAGCTTTGGAGGTAGCTTTTGGAGATGACTATGATTCAAGGTCAGAAACATTGACATTTGAGGAGGTAAAGATCAAAAGTCCGTAACACGCCTTGTTTGGGCGGCCGGCTTATGCTAAGTTTATGGCAAGGCCATGTTATGTTTATCTACAGCTTAAAATGTCAGGTCATAAAGGGACTATCACAGTACATGGAAGTAGAAAGATTGCTTTGGAGTGTGAAGAAGGTGATGCGCGTTATGCTGAGTCGATTTGTGCCACGGAGGAGTTGAAATTCTATAAGGAGCAAGTTGATCCGGCAGACATGACCTCTTTGAAAAAGCCAACTACAGAACATGATCCAGCATTGAAGTTCAAATCGGCTACAGACACTAAGATGGTTGACTTTGTTCCTGGCGATTCATCCAAACAGTTCAGCATCAGCGCTAACCTGGATCCCAAATAGGAAAGCACGCTCATCGAGTTCATCCGTGGGAATCGGGACATCTTTGCATGGAAACCTTCTGACATGTCAGGTGTACGGAGGGAACTCGCTGAGCACAAACTCAACATTGATCCTAAGTTTAAACCGGTCCGGCAGTTCCTCCGCTGTTTCAATGAAGAGAGACGTAAGGCTATAGGTAAAGAGGTAGCCCGTCTGTTGGTCGCAGGGTTTATTGTCGAAGTTTTTCATCTAGAGTGGTTAGCTAATCCGGTGCTGGTTCTTAAGAAAAACGGCACTTGGCGCATGTGTGTGGACTACACAGATTTAAACGAGGCTTGCCCTGCAGACCCCTTTGCTCTCCCTCGCATTGATCGGATAATTGATGCTACGGCGGGTTGTGACCGTTTGTGTTTTCTGGATGCTTACTCTGGTTATGATCAGATCAAAATGGAGGTTAAGGACCAGGTGAAGACAACTTTCATAACTCCCTTTGGAGCCTTCTGCTATGTTTCCATGCCTTTTGGACTCAAGAGTGCCCAGGCAACTTACCAGCGATGTGTTCAGAATTGCCTTCATAAACAAATTGGGCACAATGTTCATGCATATGTGGATGATATTGTGGTCAAGTCCAGAAAGGAGGAGACATTGATAGATGATCTACGAGAAACCTTTGACAATCTCCGGGTTTACAAGATGATGCTCAATCCGGGGAAGTGTGTCTTCGGTGTCTCGGCAGGCAAGCTCTTAGGCTTTCTGGTATCAAACAGAGGCATTGAGGCTAATCCGGAAAAGATTGCATCAATTACATCCTTGGCTAAACCGGCATCAATTACAAGATAACTTTGTCTGGAGCAAGACAGATGATAAGGCGTTCGAGGATCTAAAGAGGCACCTAGCTGAACCGCCCGTGCTTGCAGCGCCGATCGATAAAGAGCAAGTATTATTATATGTGGCTGCTAATGCCCGGGCTGTTAGCGTAGCCATTGTGGTAGAGCGCAAGGAACTTGGCAAGGAATATCCGGTTCAACGGCCAGTTTATTATATCAGCGAGGTGCTCATTAAGTCAAAGCAGAGGTATCCGCATTAGCAGAAGCTGGTGTATGGGGTGTTTACGGTGAGCCGGAAGCTTAAACATTATTTTCAGGGCCATCCTATCACAGTGGTCAGTTCAGCTCCTCTAGGCGACATCATTCAAAACAGAGAAGCAACTGGCCGGATTGCCAAGTGGGCTATTGAGCTTGGACCTCATGGGCTCAAATATATACCCCACATAGAGTTCAAATCCCAGGCACTCGTGGATTTCATCAATGATTGGACGGAGTTACAGGCACCTGAAGAGAAACTAGATAATACATATTGGACTATTCATTTTGATGGATCGAGACAGTTGGTGGGCTCGGGGGCTGGAGTCATACTAACTTCCCCACGAGGTGACAAGTTTCGTAATGTCCTCCGTTTAATGTTCCCTTGTACCAACAATGCAGCTGAATATGAGGCTTTGCTTCATGGTCTTCAGATGGCTAAAGAGATGAATTTGATCCGGGTTAAGTGCTTCGGCGATTCAGATGTAGTGGCTCAGTAGGTGTCTGGCACTTGGGATTCTAAGGACCCACTCATGGCTGCATATCGGCGAGAGGTGATCGCAGTGGCTGGTCACTTTAAAGGTTATCAGGTGGACCATATAGACCGGCGGAAGAATGAAGCGGCAGGCGCTTTAAGTCGTCTTGGTTCCCAGCGTAAACTAGTCCCGCCCAATGTCTTTCTTGATGTGTTGCATAATTCGTTAGTCAAAGTACCAACCGAAGAAGATTTGGCTATTCCTGATCCAGAGGCTCAGTTGGTGGCAGCTCTGCATGCCATACCGGATTGGACGATCCCATATCTGGCTTACATGAACCGGGGCGAGTTACCATATGATGAAACGTTGGCTCGACAGATAATCCGGCGTTCCAAGTCCATGACCATACTCAATGGGGAGTTACATCGTTACAGTGTTTCAGGAGCAATTCAGCGCTGTGTTTCTCCTTAAGAAGGTTGTGAGATTTTGCAAGAAATCCATGAAGGGGATTGCGGTCACCACGCCGGTTCAAAGTCGTTGGTTGCCAAAGCTTTTCGCCACGGTTTTTACTGGTTGATGGCGCATGCTGATGCAGAGGATTTAGTCAAGAGATGTGATGGATGTCAAAAATTTGCCCGCCGTGCACACGTTCCGGCTCAAGAGTTGCGGATGATTCCGATTACGTGGCCATTTGCAACTTGGGGGCTTGATATGGTTGGACCCTTCAAGCGTTCTAAGGACAAAAAGACCCACATGTTAGTAGCAGTTGATAAATTCACTAAATGGGTGGAGGCAGAGCCAGTCAGCAAGTGTGATGCAGCCACGGCGGTTCAATTCATCAAGAAGGTGATATTCCGGTTTTGTTTTCCACACAACATTATAACAGATAATGGTACTAATCTGTCAAAAGGGGAGATGGAAGAATTCTGTCAACGTGAGCACGTCCGACTTGATCTAACGTCGGTGGCTCACCCCCAATCTAATGGTCAAGCAGAAAGGGTAAATCAAGAAATTCTACGGGGTATCAAACCAAGGCTTATGGTTCCCTTAAAGCGGACACCGGGTTGTTGGGTTGAGGAGCTACCTTCTGTGTTATGGAGCATCAACACCACACCCAATAGGTCTATGGGTTACACACCTTTCTTCATGGTCTATGGAGCGGAGGCGGTTCTTCCTAGTGACATCCGTCACGATTCGCCCTGTGTGGCAGCTTATGTTGAAGCTGATAATGAGAAGGCACGTCAGGATTCACTGGACCTGTTGGATGAAGAGCATGATTTTGCAGCAGCACGATCGGCGATTTATCAACAAGATCTCCGACGTTATCACAGCCGCCGGGTTAAAACCAGAACCTTTAAAGAAGGTGATTTGGTGCTCCGGCTCATCCAGGATCAGACTGATATGCACAAGGTATCCCCACCTTGGGAAGGACCCTTTGTGGTCAGCAAAAATCTGCACGGCGGATCTTACTACCTCATTGATGTTCGAGAGCATGAAGACTCACGTCAATCGGAGGAGGAGACCAAGCGGCCATGGAACATAGCTCTCCTTCGGCCTTACTATACTTGAAGCCATAGGCTCTTCATCTGTACATATTTATGACAGTGTATATATCATATAATAAACCAGAGCCTCCGTTATAAGCGGGGTATCTATTCTTTTTATATCCTATGTGTGCTTTTACAAGTTAACTGACAAAGCGGAGTTTTTTTAATCCGGCTTTAGCAGCTGCATAGATATAAAGAAAATCACTAGCGGCTTGGTCATATTTGAACTACAGCTACACCTCTTGATCAGTTTTTAAACCACGAAGGGATATCACTAGGGGGCTTGGTTGTCCTCACACCATAGCTACACCTCTTGATAGGCATTTAAGCCACAAAGGGAAAATTTTGTGGAGCCAAAGAGAGTGTTGTACATAGTACAGACTCAAACATGGGCACACACTAAGCATCGCTCACAAAGTTACTTGGGGGCTCTTTTTGCAAAGCAACAAAGAGTTTGAAAGGACCCTCGTAATTGGCTATCAAGCCATGGCTTGGAAGCCTGGTGTATTCACCTAAAAACCCGGGTTAACCTGCCTTCATCAAGTAAGCCACTCCTGTCCAGGTAATCCTGGTATGACCCATCGAACGTTTGACAAGTCAATATTTTACAGACCCTGAACTTGTCACAGTTAAAACGATGATTGGTTAATTTGAGGCCCATCTTAAAAGGATTTGTTAAATGGTTTAACTCAGAGGCCTGGCAGCCCATGAAAAGCCTCGATTTGGAGCCTGGAAGCTCGTAAAAAGCCTTGCATATTTTCCTGTTTGAATTTTGTTTGTTGAAGATCATAAGTATTTTTTGATAAACCGGCGTCCTTGACCCGGCTTGCTTCTCAACTACAAGTTGTGGGTACATGATCAATTATAAACTGGTGTTCATTGACCCGGTCTGGTTTGACTAAATCGCCAGGGTTATAAAGAAAATCCGGTGGTTATCCCGGTCCGGTTTAATATATAGACCGGCATTATGAAGATGGAGTTATCAACATTTCGGATTGGTATTAACACCTTTGCCGTATACACGTTTGGTCAACCAATGAGGTATGTTATGTACATTACTTTTTGTACAAACACTTGATTATTCATCTAGGTACTATATACTTCTTGGACATCATGACACGTCTAGCGGTAAACCGCTAGATACTTTTAAGTTGTTGTACCCAGGAACGCAATTCATCATGGGTTATGCATACATATATACCAAAGGGCGGCACAGATTGTCACAAAGTATTACGAAACATGCTTGATGGCATGGCAGATAGCGGAGTTTCAGCTATCCTATTACATGAAGCTTCAAAGCGGCTCAAATAGTATCATTGTTTTTCACAGTAGCCATATAAACCGGCAACCGGATCAGGACTCTTCATCGCGACGGTTTGACGGTTGAGGGTCAGTTGGTGTAGGCACTTCTTCATCCCTCCCCAGACGCTGGAAATCAGCCGTTGACCAATCAATTCCAGTTAATGCTTGGAACACTGCTTCCTCATGGATAAGATTGGAAGGTTAATATCAGGGGCGTAAGTGTGCTTACGAATCGGAGGCACAATTTCTTCGACTTCATGGATGTCGGCCGGCTATCTTTTCCCTTCTACATCATAAAACGGTTGAAAATGGGACAAATCGGTATCACCATCTGTTTGGTCAGCCGCCGAAGATCATCATTGTTGAAGTTTGAACCGTCTTCTTTAACGCCTGGGTATCCTTTAATGATATCCTCCGCTTGAAGGTCTGGAATCCAGGCTTTGGCTCGAATAAGGGCGGTTAAAGCTCCTGCTCTGGCAGCTGCTCTCTTCAATGCGGCAATACGGGCTGGTAACATGCCCAACTTCTCAAGGGTCTCCTTAATCAAAGTTGGAGCCGGTTTGTTATAAGTTGCCGTGCTAATAACCCATTGAGACCCAGAGTATAGCTGTTCAACCAATGTATATGCCGCTTTGAGCTTCATCCGCATATCTGTACCAAGATGAGCGATCCGAGTGCCTGCCAAAGATTTTATCAAAATTTTGTTCAGTTATAAGATTCATCGTCTGGCGCAACACACATAAGCAGACACTTACCAAAGATAGCAGAGGTCATAGCATTGATTTGGCATTTCAAACCGGCTAGTTCTTCAACCACTGGCTTCAGGGCTGCCTCGGCGTCTACAGCTCTTTTGGTTAAACTGGATTTCTCCGTTTCCCATTCAGCACGCTCTTGGTTGAAGGATTCTTTCAGCTTTTCCATTACGGCCAGGGCCTGGGTCAGCTCCTCTTTGGCTTTTGCAGCCTCGGCTTGTTGTGACTTCACATTCTCTTGCAAGTCAGAATTTCGGGCATCTTTTCTTCTCAGTTCAGTCTGCCACGTTGAAGGTATGTTAAACAAATAGCATATATATGTGCTAAAGTACAAAGCACATAACAAAGTTATGCACTTCATACTTGGGGGCTAATGCCTATTTGCTCTCAAGTACTACACTTTATACAAGTCTCTAGAACAATGCAAGCATTATCCTTGACACTTGGGGGCTAATGTGTGTTTGTTCTAAAATGGATGTGTGGTTTAAAAATCGGATTAACTTGCCAAGTTAAACCGGCCTTTGGGGGCTATGCTGCAGAAAGTTATCTAATTTTTTCAAGATGAGTCTTAACTATTGTTAGCGACCTGCCATTGCAAGGATCAATGATGGGATGCTTAAAGTGTTACAAAGACCCGGTTTGTGATTAACAATCATAAAACGGCCCTTGGGGGCTATTTGGGATAGTGTTTCAGCTATAAATCAATACACAAAGGGAGAGGAATTTACCTCATATTTCTCTTTCATCAAGTTAACCAAACCGGCTTCATAATCCCGGTTTGAGTGCAGACGGTTCAAAAAGCCAGAATGGAGCTCATCAGCGTTAAGATGAGCATAGCTTGATAAATCACTGCTCCATTTACCTTTCTCCCTGGCAGCTTGCTCTTCTTTGGCACTATGTTGAGCCAAAATGACGGGACGGCTAGGAGAGCTGTGGCCCATTCCAGTAATAATAACGTCATCACCTTGGCCTTCAGGGTTTTTGGTTGATGATATTGGAATTTCAGCATCTTTCACAGGGCTAGCCCAGTTTGGTTCAGCCGGTTCAACATCAGGCGCGGTAGGATCAGCGTCTGCTGGTTCATCAGTATTTTGGCCTTCAAGGGGCGGGTTATCAGAAGCAGCTTCAGGATGAGGGCTTTCTGGTTCACGAGTTTGTTCCGGTTCACCTCTTGGTTCTCCTTCTTCGGCGACCGGATCTTCGAGCGGATTGGTGGTCCGAGCTTTCTTACTGGGTCTGGCTTTGGCCCTGCAACAGAATAAAAGAGGATTAACATTCTTTTAAAAGGATTTATGGAGCATTCAAAGGAAAGGTTTTTACAACTTACCCGGCCATAGTTTTCAAAGGGGGGAGTTGAGTTGTTGTCGATTCACCAGAAGATGAAGGAGGTGTCACCTGATAATTTGCATCAGACGGATTAAGAGGCTGTCTGAAATAACCTGCCCTGGGGTAAGAATGGTCAGAAGTAGGAGAGACCTCAGACCGGCGCTTCCGAACTGGAGTATCAGGTAAACTGGCTGAAGTGACCTGTTGGCCACTGTGCCGGGTTGTCCGGTGAGCTTCATGCTGCTGAGTCTTCAAAATAAATGTTGGATCCAAGTGAGCAAGAGGATGAGAAAAGCTTACTTTCCGGACTGCTTGGCAAGTTTTTTGTGTCGGCATAGAGTCTGAACCGGAGGAAAGGGTAATTACCTCTACGTCATCAGCTTGACTAGCTTCTGCGTCCTCCTGAGGAAGATCATTGTTAATGAGACGCATGAAAAGAGAGCCAAGTGATTCAAGTTCTACCTCAACTTCTGGATCATCGGTGTCATCATCAAGCTCCATGTTAATCCGGTCAGTTGTTTTTCGTTTTGACGTGCGCTTTACGGCTTTGGTATTTGGGCGGGATGACTTGACCACTTTATCTCCAGTCGGCTTCGCCGCTTTCTCTACGGTTTTTCGTTTCCAGAAGGGGCCATCTCCCTGTATATAAAGAAGAAGGATTACATGTTGCATAAGCTAAAAACATCAAGAATGAGGGGGAAATATAATGCTTACAGCAGGCGGTTTGTTCTTGGCATAGAAGGGACTCAGACCGGTTTGACTACAGATCAGTTCTGACTCATTGAGAATCTTCTTTACACCTTCAGTGACTTCTTCCTCAGATAATTGGATGTTGCAATGGCGTTAAGGGTCGTCAACCTCACCGGTATATTCACACATTAAACCGGGACGCCGGCTTAGCGGCAAGATACTCCAGGATATCCAACAGCGCACAAAGTCCACTCCTGTTAAACCGTTTGCCATAAAGTCCCGAAGTTTGGCGAGTTGAGGAGCGTATTTCGCCCTTTCTGAAGAGCTCAGGCGTGGTGGCATGGGGTGAGTATTGGATAGTCTGTGATCATGAAAGTCGGGGAGGGAGTTTTCATCTTCAGGGGAAGTGTCTCTGCAATAAAACCAAGTTTGATTCCATTCCTTGGGGTGGCTATGATGTTTGGCATGAGGAAATTCAACTTCTTTCCACTTTTGAATAGAGACACCACCAAGTTCTGTGTTCGGGCGATTTACAAACTCTATGCACCAGTTTAGGTGAAAGAAATCCCGGAATAGTTCTGCAGTTGGTTCTTCTTGTAAATATACTTCACAGAAGACCTGGAAGTTGCATAAATTGGAAACCGAGTTGGGACCAATATCTTGCAGATGAAGTTGGAAGCTGGCAAGCACATCTCGATAAAACTTTGACCCTAGCAGTTTGAAGCCATGCCCTATATGGTCAACAAAGACCACCACCTCGCCTTGCCTTGGGGTTGGAGGATTTTCTGTTCCTGGAACTCGCCATTTGATTTCAGTTTTCTTAGGCAGGGAGCCGATACTAACCATCTCATTCAACCGAGTCTCAGTAACCCGGGAACGAGCCCAGTTGCAGGCAGTGAATTGTTTGGCCATTGCAAAACAAAACAGGCTGAAAATGAAAGGCCGTTTTATAAATTACGCATGATTATATGCAAGATACAAGGGAGTAAGAAACATACTGATATGTGAAATGGTGTAAACCGGAGACTAATACACTAAGGGAAAAAGGTAATACTAGTACAGGATTATTCAAGCACTGTTAAACTAGAGCATAATTATGAAGGTAAAATGCTCCTCCGGTTTATCAGAGGGCTAATGGCATAGACTGCTTATACAAGGTTAAACCGCCTATGTTGGTGTAAGGAGAAACAGATCTCACAGTGACATATGAAACTTTCGGATCTAAGATAAGACATAAAAGTAAAAATAATTGGATCTAGAAGGGGTGCAGAACCGAAGCAACTTATGAAGGACTAGATCAGTTCTTTGCGCATAAGGGTTTGTGGTGACAAGGGAAGGTTAGCTACAGCAAGGAGTACGTCAGATATGAAGTATTCACCTAAAGGCCATGAAATAGAAACAATGAAAGCTCTGATGAACCTCAAGAACAGCGAAGAACAAGGAAACCCTAATGGATCTAAGAAAGAAAGGGGAAAAGACTTACTGCGACGGCGGAAGCAGCGGAAGGGCGTTGTGGAACTCTGGTGCGAACAGGTTGATGCAGCGGCCAACGGCGAAGCAGAGGCGGAGTTCGAAGATGATGGCGGCGCTCGGGTGCGAGGTCGTGAGAGGAAGAAGAAGTGATGAATGGGTAGAGGAAAGAAAAGAAAAGGGATCCGATGTCCCTATTTATAAGGCGAAGAGATGAAACGGCAAGTGCGGGAATCGAGGAGCCCAAAAATGGATAAGTTAATAAGGGTGTCGCCTCGATGGCTGAAGACATATTAAATGAAGGTAATCTTCGACATCAACGGATGGATGACGTCAGGACGGTTTATCATAATCTTGAAGTATGATGTCATGGCGGTTTGCAAGATCGAGGTGAAGATATGAGGGAAGAAATTTTCTAATTATAGAAGATTGACATGAATGAGTTCAAACCAATCTGGGGCCTAATGTTGGGGATATTACTACTGGAGGTAAACCAGCCTTGTGTAGCCGGGTTGACTCCTTGAAGATTAGAAGCCCATAAAGATGCAAGGATGATGGCGCTTCATGGAGGCCCAAGGCCCGAAGGCGGGTTAAAGCCTGTAAATGTAAACCGGCTTAGTCATGTAATTTGTATTGTAAGATAGGAAGGATAGAGACCGAACTGGATACGTTTATGATCCAGCATCGGGACTCTATAAACCGGCGGGCGTCAACCTATGTATAAAAAGGGACGACCCGGCAGCGGTTTAGGGACAGACAACAACTCGAGAGCTAGACAAAGCGGATTCGCTCCCTGGCCTTCGAAACCCTAGCAATACCAATCACAACTAGACGTAGGCTTTTACCTTCCTCGAAGGGGCCGAACTAGTATAAAATTCCCCGTGTCCCCTTGTCCGGTTTAAACCCCTTAAAGCTTACCCGTAGCGATGGCTCCACGACTAAGTCCTTTCACAAGGACATCTGCCGTGACAAACCCACGACAAGAGTGGTACGGTAATCCTCTCCTAGAAGTCATGTTATTAGACCATCACTACTGGAAAACAGGTTATTAATGGCGCACCTATTTTGGCTACTAATGGCGCACATTAGGTGCGCCATTACTAGCACGCCATTAGTAAGTTTTAGTAATGGCGCACATTTGGTGCGCCATTACTATCCCAGACAGTAATGGCGCACCTAATAGTGCGCCATTACTAACCCTTAGGTGCCCCACTAGTAATAAAGCCAAGTGCGCCACTAGTAACCTTAGAGGTGCGCCACTAGCTAAAAAGCTAGGTGCGCCACCAATAAAGGCTGAAATGCGCCACTAATAGTATATTTGAAAAACAAAAAAAATACAAATTTACAAAAAACAACCTATAAGGAAAAATAATTTAAAAACAAAAAATGAAATAGAACCATAATTTTTATTATAGCAAGAATATTGCCATGTCTTTAGAAGTATCCAATAAAAATAAAATTGCACAGAAATAAAACAAAATCCTATAACTAATCTTCTACTCCCTCCGTCCAAGAATACCTCTCGCAAGGGGAGGAAATTTTGAACTGAAGTGCATTTTACATTATAACCCATCATATTTCAAATCAAAATCAATCGAGTCCACGTCCGGTCGGCAGCAGCGCCTCGTCCTGGCATCGAGGAGAGCCAGAACTCATCTCTTCGGTAGCTCGTCACCACCCTCCCGGCAGCCTCCGACATCACATACCCACCCTCCCGGCGTCGATCAACTGCTTTGAGGTAGCAGGTTCCTCCTCTGTGTCTGCTCCTGCAATTAACACTTTGAATGCAATTAACAATTTAAATGTTAACAAGGGGCAAAGACAAGATGGATCAATATATAACAATGGAGTACATGCACAATTAGATGTTCAAGCTGTTTAATGTCACTCCCATCATCACAATTTCATCTCAGGAAATGGAGTAGAATAGATTTAATTGGATCTTTGAATGATATGGTTACTTACAAGTGTCAGGGCTATTACCGTCAGTTAAGTAATTGCACCAGATTAAAGAGGAGCCAAAGAATTTACAAGTGGTCTAGTGCATATGCAAGTGCAAGTTACTCAGTTAAAATTCAGTACTCCATTGCCCAAAATAATTCAGTTAAAATTTTGTTAAAAGATCACTGAATTAACCAAGTACTCCAGGTCAGGCCCTAGTTACTCAATGCATAATTTCTAAACCTATCATCAATGGAAGGTCACCAATTATAATTGAGCAGTAGCTAATTGACCAAACACACCGAGCTTATGCATAACACATTAGCTGCAGAAAGTACTCACCTTGCGGTGATTATTTCACAGGGATAAACCTCCAAATATAACCACTATACCACACTATATAAATTGTGAATCAAGGAACTGCTGCAATTGACATGAGAAGATCAACAATATATGCTCACCTCGAGGAACAAAGTCAGCTCCATATATATGCTAGCTCCAGGGTAAATATGCCACAATATCACACCTTGTGAAAAGAGCATCTTATTAAACAGTCGGTCACAAACATTCTAATTTCTTAACATAAAAAATTACCTTGTTTGAGGTAAATTAATTGCTAAAGTTAACATAAAAAATGTAAATTAGATTAACTGTAAACTGTTCAAGGAAACAGAAAGTGCAAACCGCATAACAAACAAAAATAGCAAGATTAGCCTCTTGTTTACCATTAAGTTTGGACTCTGGACAAAACGTGTTTTGATTGATCATACAGTAGATTTACGGGGCATCTCGCCGAAGGACGGGTCCTTGGCGATCTACTCCGCCATCTCCTTGATGCTCGGGTCCTGCGCCCATGCCACAACAAAATCCATGATTCAAGTTAATTGTCACACAAATTCCCATGAAATCGAAACAAATTCACAGGAAATTCGAGCTTGTATAAATAAATCTTCCCAAGAACTCAACTTTGACAATGGAGAGAACAGAGCAGAGTATTTCTAGTTTTGCAGAAACTGTAAAATGCTTCAGTAGAGCTTGGTTACATTGAGCAAGTTCGAATATGTTAAAAATGGACGCGAATATCTTCAGTGAAACCCAACCAAATTAACAACCGATTCAAACCTGTAGTATATGTAAGTCCTCCAAGAACTCGCATATGAAAATGAACAGAACAAAACAGAGTATGAAACTGTAAACGCTTGTTTCAGATAATTCAGTATAAGCTCTTGGTTAAATTCAGCAAGTTCATCATGGTGGAGAAGTCGAAGGGGCTGGCCGGAGCAGCCGCCCTGCGCGCGGGCTGCCGCCTCTGCTCCTCCGCCGCAAGTTACAGTCATACACATTAAACTGATATTAAGTTATATTACCTCTCAATGAGTGTAACTATGAACTACTGAACCCCATTTAGATCAGTAATGCATTTTATTTCTATCATCTACCTACCACAGTTGGATATTAACCAATCATAACAATATCTATATGACATGGCTAAACAAATTGACGATCCCAAAAAATGCTCGAGAAACTCTGAGCGTACTCATTGACAGGGAGCAAAGTATTACATCATATACCTGTATATCCTGGAGACTCTGAAATGATAGAAAATGGGATGATTATGGCAACTCTAATACACTGGAAACAGGCATTGACTTTAAATTAAACCAGCTGGGCAAAATAATAAGCTGCAGGAAAGAACTCAACAGACATTTGGCAGTTCAAAAAGTTGTAATTGGGGCAATAGAAAACCAGGTCAGAGACTGACCAAAAGGCACAGCTGGTCCAGGTCGCCACAGGATGGCAAGATTACAGTTGGCACGCCGCCCGTCAATTACTTGATAGGGATCCATGCAGGCCATCCTCGCCGAATCTGGATCGCGGAAGGTCACCTGTTCGCATGTCCGCACAAAATTAAGACAAATTAACATCGTTGAAACACATTCCCCCAATTTTCCTTCCCCAAAACGAAATTGCTTCCGCATTCACTTCAAATAGTTCTGCAATTCATGATGAAACACCTAAATTTTAGTCCAATTTAGAGGCCTAAAAATTCCCAAGCAGCCAAAAAATGTTTTTACATGGACGACGCCCTAGGCCTCATGAAAAATTTCCCTGTTACCGCCCCAAAGCAATCAGCTCCGCGAGCTTGCTCTATTATTAGCACCGCAAACTCCCAAATTCACAAGCCTTGCAAGCCGATCACCGCCGTTGGTGGTCACAAACCATCCCAATTGAACCCCAGACCCCTGATCCCCACAAACCTCTGGCCAAAATATCACAAAACTCTAGCTTGAAAATCAAACCCTCCCCATGATCCCCACCCCGGAAGAACACACAGCAGGAAAGAAGAAACAGAGGAGGAGGAAGGAAGCGTGCTCACGAATCCGTATCCCTTGGACCTCCCGGTGGCGCGGTCGGTGATGACGACAGCCTCGAGGATGTCCCTGTGGCTGGTGGCGGAGGGGGTGGCACCTGTGAAGCTCGTGGGGAGGATCTGGCCGGTTCCCGGCGAGTGGAGACGGCGGCGGCTCCACCACTCCCAGATCCAGCGCCGACGCTGCCTTCCGATCCGTCGCCGCCGAGCTCGGGCTCCTTGGCTGCGACTGCCGCGAGGAGGCGCGAAGAGGACCGAAGAGAGAGGAGGGCAAGGGCCGCCGCGCAGGAAGAGGAGGGAGCACTGGGAGGCGGCATGGATCGGGGCCGGGTCGAGGCCGAGAGACGTGTGTGCGTGGGGTGAGGGAGAAGAGGATAGGGTTCCGTGCGAGAGAGAGAGAGAGAGAGGGGAGAGAGATGGTGGGCGGTCGGGCTGCGGCACTTGCCTACAAAACCACAATGGCGCACCGCATGGAAAAGTGCGCCATTAGTATCAAAAATAGCAATGGCGCATCAGGGGAAAAGTGCGCCATTACTATGTTCAGAAGTGGGTCAAAGCTTGGTCAAACATAGTAGTGGCGCACTTTTTACTAGGTGCGCCATTACTATTTTAGATACTAATGGCGCACTATGTATAGGTGCGCCATTACTATATAGTAGTGGCGCACCGTATGTATAATGCGCCATTAGTGTCTATATTATCTATAGCATGTTTACTAGTAGTGCATGGCGAACCTACAAACTATGAAGAACCTATGATGATCCCAGATTCCGGTAGATGGCTTGAGGCCATGAAATCTAAGATAGGATCCATGTATGAGAACAAAGTGTGGACTTTGGTGGACTTGCCCAATGATCGGCAAGCCATTGAGAATAAATGGATCTTCAAGAGGAAGACGGACACTGATGGTAGTGTTACTATCTACAAAGCTCGACTTGTCGCAGAAGGTTTTCGACAAGTTCAAGGTGTTGACTATGATGAGATTTCCTCACTTGTAGCGATGCTTAAGTCTGTCCGAATCATGTTAGGAATTGGCACATTTTATGAAATCTGGTAAATGGATGTCAAAACTGCATTCCTTAATGGGTTTCTTAAAGAAGAGTTGTATATAATGCAAACAAAAGGTTTTGTTGATCCAAAATGTGCTAACAAAGTGTGGAAACTCCAGCGATCCATCTTTATGGACTGGTGCAAGCATCTCAGAGTTGGAATATACACTTTGATAAGGTGATCAAAGCATATGGTTTTATACAGACTTATGGTGAAGCCTGTATTTACCAGAAAGTGAGTGGGAGCTCTGTAGCATTTCTGAAAGTATATATGGACCACATATTGTTGATTGGAAATGATGTAGAATTTCTGGATAGCATAAAAGGACATTTGAATAAGATTTTTTCAATGAAATACCTCGGTGAAGCTGCTTACATATTGGGCATCAAGATCTATAGAGATAGATCAAGACGCTTGATAAGACTTTCAATGAGGACATAACTCGACAAGATTTTGAAGTAATTCAAAGTGGATCAGAGTTCTTGCTTGTATTGTATGGTGTGAAGTTGAGTAAAGACTCAAAAACCGACCACGGCAGAAGATAAAGAGAGAATGAAAGTCATTCCCTATGCCTCCGTCATAGGTTCTATAAAGTATACCATGCTGTGTACCAAACCTGTTGTGTACCTTGCCATGAATTAGGCAAGGGGGTAAAATAGTGATCCAGGACTAGATCATTGGATAACGGTCAAAATTATCCTTAGTTACCTTAAAGAGGACTAGGGAAATGTTTCTCGGTTATGGAGGTGATAAAGAGTTCATTGTAAATAGTTATGTCGATGCAAGCTTTGACACTGATCTAGAGGACTCTAAGTCTCAATCTAGATACGTATTGGATGTAGGAGCAATTTTCTAGAGTAGCTCCATGCAGAGCATTGTAGACGTAGAAGTTTGCAAAATACATACGGATCTGAAATGTGGCAGACCCATTGACTAAACTTCTCTCACAAGAAAAACATAATCACACCTTAATACTCTTTGGGTGTTAATCACATAGCGATGTGAACTAGATTATTGAATGTAGTAAACCCTTTGGGTGTTAGTCACATGGCAATGTGAATTACGGGTGTTAATCACATAAAGATGTGAACTATTGGTGTTAAATCATATGGCGATGTGAACTAGATTATTGACTCTAGTGCAAGTGGGAAACTGAAGGAAATATGCCCTAGAGGAAATAATAAAGTTGTTATTTTATATTTACTTATATCATGATAAATGTTCATTATTCATTCTAGAATTGTATTAACCGAAACTTGATACATATGTGGATACATAGACAAAACACAGTGTCCCTAGTAAGCCTCTACCAGACTAGCTCATTAATCAAAGATGGTTAAGTTTCCTAACCATAGACATGTGCTGTCATTTGATGAATGGGATCACATCATTAGGAGAATGATGTGATGGACAAGACCCATCCATTAGCTTAGCATATTGATCGTTTTGTTTTATTGCTATAGCTTTCTTCATGGCAAATACACATTCCTTTGACTATGATATTATGTAACTCCCGGATACCGGAGGAATACCTTGTGTGCTATCAAATGTCACAACCTAACTGGTGATTATAAAGATGCTCTACAGGTATCTCCGAAGGTGTTTGTTGAGTTGGCATAGATCAAGATTAGGATTTGTCAGTCCGAGTATCGGAGAGGTGTCTCTGGGCCCTCTCGGTAATACACATCATAAGCTTGCAAGCAAATGACTAAGGAGTTATTCACGAGGTGATGTGTTATGGAATGAGTAAAGAGACTTGCCGGTAACGAGATTGAACTAGGTATGAAGATACCGACGATCGAATCTCGGAAAGTAACATACCGATGAACAACGGGAATTAAGTATGTTGTCATAACGGTTCGACCCATAAAGATCTTCGTAGAATATGTAGGAGCCAACATGGGCATCCAAGTTCCGCTATTGGTTATTGACCGGAGAGGTGTATCGGTCATGTCTACATAGTTCTTGAACCTGTAGAGTCCGCACACTTAACGCTCGATGACGATATAGTATTATATGAGTTATGTGATTTGGTGACTGAATGTTGTTCGGAGTCCTGGATGAGATCACAGACATGACGAGGAGTCTCGAAATGGTCGAGAGGTAAAGATTTATATATAGGACGATGGTATTTGGACACCGGAAATGTTCCGGAGGGTACCGGGTACTTATCGGCTCAGTGGAAAGGAGTTTCGGGCACCCCCGGCAAAGATATGGGCCTTATGGGCCAAGTGAGGAAACACACCAGCCCTAGTGCGCCCCTGTACAGGCCATCCCTATGAGGAGGAGAAGGAAAGAGGGGAGGGTAAGGAAAGTGTGGATTAGGATTCTTACTTCCTTCCCTCTGCCCCCTCTTTCCTTCTACCTCAGTTATATAGGGCAGGGGGCGCGCGGCTTGGGAGGGACTCCAAGTAGGATTCCTCCTACTTGGGCGCCTCCTATGGGTGATCCTCCCTCCCTCCCACCTTTATATATGAGGAGGAGCGCCTACTACAAAACAGACAATTGCCTTAGCCATGTGCGGCGCCCCCCCCTCCACAATTTACACTGTCGGTCATATCTTCGTAGTGCTTAAGCATAGCCCTGCAAGGATCACTTCACCATCACCGTCACCATGCCGTCATGCTGACGAAACTCATCTACTACCTCGACAGCTTGCTGGATCAAGAAGGCGAGGGACGTCACCGAGTTGAACGTGTGCAGAACTCGAAGGTGTTGTGCGTTCGGTACTTGATCGGTCGAAGCTAGAAGAAGTTCGACTACATCAACCGCGTTATCAAACGCTTCCGCTTATGGTATACAAGGGTATGTAGACACACTCTCCCCCTTGTTGCTATGCATATCCATGGATAGATCATTGTGTGTGCGTAGATTTTTTTTGTTTTCCATGCAACATTTCCCAACAAAACTTTCCCTTTTTGAGATAAACGGTGTCGCACAAAACAAGCATGCTCATCTAATGATTTTCCCTCAACTAAGCTAGTTGGGTTTTCAGCACGAGCACAAATGGATCGAAGATGATCCTAGTAGAAAGCTTCAGTAGTATGATAGATTTTGGGTGGTTCTTCAACCATTGGCTTAGTAGTACAACTAATTTTTTTGGTATTATGCATTTCCTACCCATAACTAATGATACTCCCTCTGTCCGGAAATACTTGCCTTAGAAATGGATAAAATGGATGTATCTATAACTAATTTAAGTCTAGATACAACCATTTTTAGGACATGTATTTCCGGATGGAGGGAGTAGAAAACAAGAGCACAAAACAAAAACTACTTAGTGATAAAGCAAACAAGCACACACGAGAATATTCACCGAACGCTATTGCTCCCCGGCAACGGTGCCAGGAAAAGGTCTTGATAACCCACAAGTATAGGGAATCGTTTGTAGTCTTCTTCGATAAATAAAAGTGTCGAACCCAACGAGGAGCTAAAGGTAGAACAACTATTCCCTCAAGTTCTATCGACCACTGATACGACTCTATGCACACTTGACGTTTGCTTTACCTAAAACAAGTATGAAACTATTTTGCAAGAATAAAACTACGAGTACTTTGCGAGAATAAAACTATGAATAAATTGCAAGGTAATAAAATTAGATAGCTTTTGTCAACAAGAAAGTCATTTGTCCCTAGGCAATCGATAACTAGGCTGGTAAATGATACGTCCATTTTGCATCATATTTTGCTACTGTTATTTATAATGCTTTTTGGAGTAATTCTAATGTCGTTTCTCTCATAATATGCAAGGTATACACAAAGAGGGAGAATTCTCGCAGTTGGAAATCCAGACCTAGAAAAGCTACGTCAGGGCACTTATTCTGCACAACTCCAAACAAGCTGAAACTTCACAGAGATTTTTTATCAAACATATGATGAATATTGGAGCAAATAACTACCAAAGGGGGCCCACCAGGTGGGCACAACCCACCTAGGCGCGCTAGGGAGCCCAGGCGCGCCCTGGTGGGTTATGCTCACCCAGGCCCACCTCATGTGCCCATCTTCTGATATATAATTCATTTTGACCTAGAAAAAAAATAAGGAGATGACTTTCGGGACGGAGCGCCACCATCTCGAGGCGGAACTTGGGCAGGAGCACTTTTTCCCTCCGGCGGAGTGATTCCGCCGGGGGAACTTCCCTCCTGGAGGGGTAAATCATCGTCATCATCATCACCAACAACTCTCCCATCTTGGGGAGGGCAATCTCCATCAACATCCTCAACAACACCATCTCATCTCAAACCCTTGTTCATCTCTTGTGTTCAATATTATTACCGGAACTATAGATTGGTGTTTGTGGGTGACTAGTAGTGTTATTACATCTTGTAGTTGATTACTATATGGTTTATTTGGGGGAATATTATATGTTCAGATCCAATATGCTATTTAATACCCCTCTGATCTTGAGCATGATTATCATTTGTGAGTAGTTACTTTTGTTCTTGAGGTCACGGGAGAAATCATGTTGCAAGTAATCATGTGAACTTGACATGTGTTCAATATTTTGATAGTATGTATGTTGTGATTCCCTTAGTGGTGTCAGGTGAACGTCGACTACATGACACTTCACAATATTTGGGCCTAAGGGAATGCATTGTGGAGTAGCAATTAGATGATGGGTTGCGAGAGTGACAGAAGCTTAAACTCCAGTTTATGCGCAATTCCATAAGGGACCGATTGGATCCAAAAGTTTAATGCTATGGTTAGAATTTATTCTTAATACTTTTCTCATAGTTGCGGATGCTTGCGGGAGGGTTAATCATAAGTAGGAGGTTTGTTCAAGTAAGAACAACACCTAATCACCGGTCCACCCACATATAAAATTATCAAAGTACCGAACACGAATTAAACCAACATGATGAAAGTGACTAGATGAAAATCCCGTGTACCCTCAAGGATACTTTGCTTATCATAAGTAACCCTTTTGGCCTGTCCTTTGCCTCAAAAGGATTGGGCTATCTTGCTGCACTTTACTACTACTATTGTTACTTGCCCATTACAAATTATCTTGCTATCAAACTACTCGGTTACTTGCAATTTCAGCACTTCCAGACATTACCTTTCTTAAAACCACTTGTCATTTCCTTCTGCTCAAAATTGATCCCGTATACTTGTGGGTCATCAAGGCTATTTTATGGCGCCGTTGCCGGGGAGTGAAGCGCCTTTGGTAAGGAAACATTTATATATATAGTGTGCTGAAATTTATTGTCACTTGTTACTATGGAAAACAATCCTTTGAGGGGTTTGTTCGGGGTATCTTCACATCGACCGGAACCATAATTAGCTACCCCTCAACCTACTGCACCTACTGAAAATATTGAATATGAAATTCCTTCGGGTATGATAGAACAACTGCTAGCTAATCCTTATGCAGGAGATGGAACCTGTCGCGGGACATCCACGCCCACCTATGGGACCAGGAGACCCCTTGCTGGTTCGGCAGGGGGACGACGCGTTGCACAAAGAGCAGACTAGCGCACGGCAGCACGACAGAGATCACACAAGCAATTTACCCAGATTCGGGCCGCCGTGAAGCGTAAAACCCTACTCCTGCTTTGGTGGATTGATGGTGGAATGGAGGTCGTGAGGCGTAGTACACTTGCCCGCCAGTGGTTGCCTATGGGTGGCAGCGACTACACGCGTATGGGTTTGTATACTTTCTAACCTTCTAACCCCTCCTACGGGTGCCATGGGCCTACTTTTATAGATTAAGGGGTCACCACAATGGCAAAATAGTCATTATCCACTAATATGATAGCAAACAGTGCTATCGTACCTAACTCTGCGGGCTGATAGGGTGCATTAAATGCACCGCTTAGTGTCACATCACTGGTTGCCTGACAAGGTTTGCCGGGCTATCTTGCCAGCTCCGCGCCTGTTCTTTTGACACGTCACAGGACGGGTGTCACTTGTGGGTTTCTTCTGTAGGAAATGACTGCCATGTGGCGAATGGCTGCCAAGTAATCATGTTGCCGCTTGACATTGCACTGATTGACGATGTGGGTCGCGCTTGAGTGGTTGGTGGGATGGTTCTGCCCCTGCAAGCCCCGGCAGGCCTTGCCGGGGTGTCTTGTCGCCAGCTTCTGGTGGTGGCCTTGCCCCTTGCCGGGCTCGCCTTCCTGGTAAGGGAGCCCTTCTCTTGCTGATACATTGCTCTTCTGCCTTGATCTTGGTCCCTCTGAACTGCATGTTGGTTCTTCAAATCTCTTTGTCCCTTGATCTCTGACTTGGGCTGGTGCTTCAATCTCACTCCCGTAAATGTGCATCGTCTGGGCAATGGACCCAGGGTCTGTTGCACCGAAAGAAGCCCCTAGGCCTGCCCTGAACGCGCTGCGGAGCGTCATCGGGGTAGGGCCTAATAAGTGCACACGCAGGGTTGCTGAAGGGGTTGGCCCCTTGAGGTTTCCATCGCTGCTTCATTAGCCTTGATTTCGGGCCAGTTTTCGGTTTCTCCACGCGTGGTGTAAAGCCAGTAGTGGTGGGCCCGCTCCAGTGATGGCCCATGAATGACTTCAACGCACGGGGTAGAAACTGCCAATTTACTCTTCCCACGGCGCATCATTATCCTTGACCATGCATGTTGCATGAATCGTGTGGGGTAGGTGACGGAGGCGCGTGGCGTGGGAGAGCATCTTAGATGGGGTCGGCCCGCCTTGAATTGGCGGAGGAGGGCGGTGGTCCCCCGTTGATGGATCGGCTGCCTTTCCTCGCCCAGCCTATAAAAGGGAGGGGCGAAGGAAGGCGGAGTCGTCCATGTTTGCATTCTTCCTCTTCTTCATTTGTTTTCTGCTTCCGCTAGCGATGCTGAAGAGAAGAGCCAAGGGCCAACCCCCGGGCTCCTGCTTGGTGTCATTATTGCCCCATGTTGGTGCTGATGCTCGGGGAGTTAGTCTCGTCCTTGGCATGGCGAATCTCTTGGTCTCTTCGAGGCTCAGTCGGGAGGCATGGTTGGAGATCGTCAGTAATCTAGCATTGCCCCTCCCGGAGGTCTTGGGGCGGATGTCGACGAGAGGCGTACCTTCCTGCCCGGTGAAGCGACGGTAGCGTTGCATGCTTGTTCTGGGCGATAACGCTACCGTCTCTGCCCCTTCTCCCTTCTCCCCCCATTTTTGTTTGGGAGGGGTGACGGGCCTTACTCGTCACCTTACGCAGCTCCTGAGTGTGTGCCGCCTGCGGACCGCAGCGGATGACCTCTCTGTTGGCCCCTTCATCGCCGCCCTCTCCTAAGCGCCCCTTTTATTCTCTTCTCCCTCTTGTTTCAATATCATGGGGAGGAGGAGCGGAGAAAGGAAAAGAGGGGTTACAGGGTACTTATCTTTTTTCAATCTTAAACTTGTAGGCAATCGCAAGATTTTAATTTGAATAATGTAATTTCTCGAGTCCATCTTTGTGTTCTGTAATGCTTGTACTTGTATTAGCATATGAATGAAAAAGATGAACCTTGCCGGGAACCCGTTGTCGTGGATCTAAGACTGGCAGTAGAATGGGGGGTAGGTATGAGGAGGCAAGATCCTAGCTATGGCGAAGTTGTAAACATGAGTTTTACGAGTTCAGGCCCTTCGCTGAGGAAGTAACAGCCCTACGTCTCGGTGCCCGGAGGCGGTCGACTCGATTATTGAAAGTGCGTTATATCGACTAGAGGGGGTGAATAGGTGATTTTTATGAAATTCTTCACTGAGAAATTTGTCGGTGAGGAAATTCCTTAGCGAAGAACTACTAGCAACGGAATAAGTACTCAAAAGTAAACATAACAGAATACAAGCATAGTCATCATGATGAAATGAAGACAGGCACAGAGTACAGGAAGCGTAAGCACAAGATAACACAGGATGAAGACAAACAAACTGAAGAAATTGAACTGAGGAAATTGAGAAAGTCTTCAGTCAAAGTCTTCAAACACAGACATGAACAAACACACAACACAGTTATGAGGAAATGAACAAGTTGAGGGAATAGAACCAGTAAGCTTGGTGAAGACAATGATTTGGTAGACCAGTTCCAACTGCTATCTCAGTTGTACGTCTGGTTGGAGCGGCTGAGTATTTAAACTCGAGGACACACAGTCCCGGACACCCAGTCCTGAACACGCAGCTCAGGACACCCAGTCCTCACCGTATTCTCCTTGAACTAAGGTCACACAGACCTCGTCCAATCACTCATGGTAAGTCTTCAGGTGACTGCCGAACCTTCACAAACTTGGTCACTCGGCGATCCACAATTCCTCTTGGATGCTCTAGACCATTACGCCTAACCATCTGGAAGAAGCACAATCTTCAAAGGTAACAAGGGTCGGATCCACGCAGGATCAATCTCTTCAGTGATGCTCAATCACTTGGGGTTTGTAGGTGTTTGGGTTCTGGGTTTTTCCTCACTTGATGATTTTCTCTCAAAGTCCTCGGAGGATGGGTTGCTCTGAAATGACAAGTGCCAGTTTCTCTCGAAGCAGCCAACCAGCTAGTGGTTGTAGGGGGCGGGTATTTATAGCCTAGGGAGCAGCCCAACATGATAAGACATAAATGCCCTTCAATGATATGATCGTCAGGTGGATAGATATTTTGGGACAGCTGGCGCATAGCACAGCAACGGTCGGAATTTTGAGTAGCAAAATCCTCGGGGCTATCATGTTCCTCACTCTGTAGGAAATCCGCACTGGCGAATTCCTAACTCCTCAGTCAGAACAAATTCCTCAGAGACCAGAAGAACTTCGTCTCTCTCGCTGAAGAATATGACTGGACTGTATGAGATTTCCAATGGCTTCACTCGAAGGGATTGGTAGGTGTAGGATTTTGAGTTGAGCGTCACATGGAAATTTTTCCTTCGTATTTCCTCGACCCCCTTTAACAGTATGGTATTTCCTATGACTCAAGAAAGAGAAAATGAAACTACGGAAACAAAAGTCTTGACGCTTCATGTTCCTCGAATGAATACCAAGTCTTCAAGGTCACACCAATTTCTTCACTTTCAAAGTCTTCAGAAAGTCTTCAGAGATTTAAAGTCTTCAGTCAAAGAACTTCATTTTTAGGGGTCGACTTTCTCTGTAAATATCAAACTCCTCATAGACTTATAGACCTGTGTACACTCACAAACGCATTAGTCCCTTAACCTATAAGTCTTCAATACACCAAAATCAGTAAGGGGCACTAGATGCACTTACAATCTCCCCCTTTTTGGTGATTGATGACAATATAGGTTAAGTTTTCAACGGGGATAAACATATGAAGTGTAAATACTTACATTGTGGAATTTGATTGCAAGATATAGAGGAACTCCCCCCAAAGATGTGCATAGTGAGGAATTTGCTTTTGAAGCAATGCACACTTGAAGAGTTGAATCATGGAGATCTCCCCCTATATCTTGTAATTCATACACGCATTTTACATATAACATTGAAGAATTTGAAATGCATGATGAAATATGGTGACGGATGTAATTCAGCATTCATGCAATAATATTAGCGAGGAATAAGCATGCAGAAAAACGTCTCAAAAGTATCAGAGCACCATCGGGTTTAAGTTTACAACTCGATCCAATAAAGTCTCAGAAGAACGAGAGTTGTAACTTGGAAAAAAACGCCCATATAGAAAGACCCGCTTGAAGACTAACTCAAAATTCTCCCCCTTTGTCATCAAATGACCAAAAGGATCGAATATGAGGACTAACGCCCCTGAAGAATATCAAGTTGATGAAGGAGCGCCAGCGTTGTTGGGGTCGTTTGTCATAGTAGGGCCTGCCGCAATGTCGTCCAAGTCTTCATTTTCATCAGTGTCGCGCGATGAAGAATATGAGCTGGCCACTAAGGAAGGAACCTTGACCTTCTTGAATTTCTTCGGTGGAGGTGTAGACCAGTCAAAATCTTCCTTGAGACCCATTTTCTTCAGATTGTCTTCACCATACAGATGTGACAGAATTGCCCAGGTGTGACCGAACACTTCATGGAGGTAGTAATGGTTTTTCTTCACTGCATTGTGTGTAGCAGTCATGTTGTGAAGAAATGAACCAAACTGACGCTTAACCGATTTATGATTTCGATCCACCTTCTGGTGAAGACTAAGCAGAAGCTCACGATCAGTCATCACATGAGGAGCAGTGGCTTGAGGAGTAGATTTGGGTGCATTGGCGGAGTCATGTGTGGCAGCGTCATCATTGGTGGAATAAGAGGCAGCTTTGCGAAACTGTCCATCCAATGGACGAATGCCTTCATCTATAACAGCTGATGCCTTGCCCTTTTCATCAACTGAGGAATAGGTATGCTTGAGGACTTCAATCAGGGGCAAGTAGCTGAGGTGATTCTGAAAATTAGCTTTGTAGTTGAGTGAAGACTTTGTCCTGAGGAATCTCATAATCCAAGGTGCATAAGGCTTCAGCTCAACCGGAGACAGTGCAACATTTGCCAGAGTCCTCATGAAGAAATCGTGATAATTGACAGGAATGCCATGAACGATGTTGAATACCAGATTCTTCATGATGCCAACAATTTCCTCATCAGATGAGTCGTGGCCTTTGCTAGGACTCATTGTTCTGGGCACATAAAGTAATTCCTTCACGAGGAATTTGGTTCGTGGGGCCTGACCCGGCTTCAAAGGTTTCATCAGAACTTGCATGTAGTGATTTGTAAGCTCAGGTTCACTGTAGATGCAATGAGCTTCATCAAGGGGAGGAATGAGTGGTAAGGCACGAAGCAATTCAGAAGCTGGTGCAGTGTAGTGAGTGTTTTCAGACATCCAGTCCAGCACCCATGAATTCACATCTTCAGAATCTCCTGTGATGTGCAGTGTTGCATAAAATTGAAGAATCAGTTCTTCATTCCAATCACAGATGTCAGAGCAAAAGTTTAACAGTCCAGCATCGTGAAGAACACAGAGGACTGGTGCGAAGCACGACAGAGATTCCATATCCACGTGAGGAATATGCTCATGGTAGAAGATTTTCTCTGTGTTGAATAGCACTGAGGAATAGAAATTGGCTTGACTAGCAGTCCAAAAATGCCTCTTCCTAATGCGAGCAGAGTTATAAGGGTTGTAGTCTTCGAAAAATACATGCTCGCCTAAGAAATCATCAGCCTTGAACTTTTGCTTGCGTGAGAATGGATGCTTTGGCTTTGGCAGAGGAGTGTCAGTGAGTTGCATCACGACCTCAGGAATCGCAATATTAGGTTCTTCAGGCTGAGGAATTTCTGGTTCCTCTTCAGTGGCAGTTTGCGTCTTCAGATGTTCAGCAGCAGCAGTTTCTTCAGCACTAGTGGCTGGAATTTCCTCATGTACAGATGAAGTGGGGTGAGTTTCTTCAGAGCCCATTTGAACAGTTTGTGCGGGGGACTGAGGTATTTGCTGCAACGGTGTGAACATTGGAGAGTTTGGATGCTGACTTTCCCAGAATTCATCACTTATTACGGGTGTGGAGCAGCCAACGTCCACATCTTCATCTTCCATTTCTTCAATGCCAGCCTCTTCAGCTGTGAACTGAGGCATAGGTGAGGAGATAACAGGTGTTGAAGGGATCACATCCACTTCAATTTCTTCATCAATCTGCTCTGACGAAGCAGCAGAATGATTTTCTTCATCAGATCCGCTAGGGATCTCATATTCTTCACCAAAAGGAACAAGGTCCTTTGATGGCATGGTTGAGATTGGAACAGCATCAATGGGATTAGCAAATGAACTGGTCAAAGGCTTCATCTTCTTCAGAGCTGAAGAATCTGAAGTAACTGATGCTTTCCTTTTCTTCACTGTTGCGCGCTCTGCAGCCTTGGTCTTCTTCACATCTGATGCAGATGGAAGGATCGGAGTTGGTGTTGGCGCAGGAGGAGCAGAGGAATTTGGTTGATTTTCTTCAAGCACAACTGATGCAGTTGCCCTGATTTATTCATTTCTTTAGGCGCACCACTAGTGGATGCCCTGGCAATTTCTTCAGCGGCTAGAATGCAGTCATCAGCCCTGGAACTCACATTTTCTTCAGCAGCCTGATTTTCATCAGCGGTGCTGAAAGTGCTAGTGATCGACTAGAGGGGGGGTGAATAGGCGATTTTTATGAAAGTCTTCAAAACATGGTTGTTTCGAAGACAAACGATAGAAATAAACCTATTACCATGCAGCGGAAGGTAGACTACACTAGGCAAACCATAGTCAAGTATTCAATGAAGTGAAAGCACAATGACTAATAGCAGCTAGGAAGTAAGGATCAGGTAGGAAGATATTGTGAAGCCAATCAAAACAAGAAGTCACTCAATGAAGACAAAAGATAATGCAATCATACAATGACTTCACAAGGAACAATAGTAAGTAAAGGGAAGGGAAGGATGAAACCAGTGACTTGTTGAAGACAATGATTTGTTGGACCAGTTCCAACTGCTGTGACAGTTGTACATCTGGTTAGGGCGGCTAGGTATTTAAACCTGAGGACACATAGTCCCGGACACCCAGTCCTGAACACGCAGCTTAGCACACCCAGTCCTCACCGTATTCCCCTTGAGCTAAGGTCACACAGACCTCGCCCAATCACTCTGGTAAGTCTTCAAGGTAGACTCCCAAACCTTCACAGACTTCGTTCACCGGCGATCCACAATGACTCTTGGATGCTCAGAACGCGATGCCTAACCGGCTGGAGGATTCACAGTCCTCAAGTGTAATAAGTCTTCAGATCACACAGACAGGAAGACTTAAGTGATGCCTAACACTCTTTGGCTCTGGGTGTTTAGGGCTTTATCCTCGCAAGGAATTCTCTCTCAAAGGCTTCGAGGTGGGTTGCTCTCAAACGACAAAAGCCGTACTCTAACTCTGAGCAGCCAACCGTTTATGGTTGTAGGGGGTGGGCTATTTATAGCCACTAGGCAACCCGACCTGATTTGTCCGAAATGATCCTGGGTCACTAAGGAACTGACACGTGTTCCAACAATCAGATTTCAAACAAACACATGGCAACTTTACTTGGGCTATAAGCAAAGCTGACTTGTCCAACTATGGACAAGATTCGCTCTCATAGTCTTCACTCGAAGACATAGGATTTTGGTTAAGCATCACTTCAGTCATTCTGACTGGTTCTCTTAGACCCCACTTAACAGTACGGTGGTTCCTATGACTCAACAAAGAAGAAAAAGAACTACGAAAGAGCTAAGTCTTCGCGCTCCATAGTCTTCATGCAATGTCTCCTCTTGTCATAGTCTTCAATGTGAATGTCTTCACATACCACCTTAGTCTTCAATGTCTTCTTACATATTTAGGGGTCATCTCTGGTAGGAAAACCGAATCAATGAGGGACTTTTACCTGTGTTATCCTGCAATTCTCACAAACACATTAGTCCCTCAACTAGGTTTGTCGTCAATATACTCCAAAACCAACTAGGGGTGGCACTAGATGCACTTACAATCTCCCCCTTTTTGGTGATTGATGACAAACTAGTTGAAGTTTTCAACGGGGAATATAATATGTGAAATTGTAAAGGATAAGGAATTGTCTTCATAAGTTGCAAGGGCTCCCCCTGAAGATGTGCATATAAGTAATTTGCTTTTGGAATGCAAATGCACATGGCAGGTTGTACTTGTGGAGATCCTCTTCAACTTATGATGACAATTCATCATGCATGAAAGTATGTGAAGATAATGACATGCATAATGAAAAATGGACGTCTGCAAAATGATCTAAGTGCGGAATTTATCGTCGCACATGCGGAATTTATCATCGCATCACAGAATAGCAAATAAGTAGCAGACGACCATCGAGTTTAAGTGTTACAACTCAAAGAACCAAATGTATCAAAACGAGAGTTGTAAACACTAGGCAAAACATAAAGCAACCGCCCATATGGACCCGCTTGAAGACTATCAAACTCATATGCTTCTCCTCCCCCTTTTGTCAGTAAGGACCAAAAAGGTTTGAAGACATAGAGCATCTACTCGTTCCCATGAGGAGTAGGTGAAGCAGCAAGGTCGTCGGTGTTGTTCGGCGGTGCAGACGAACTCGGGGCAGTGTCGATGCATGCAGAAGTAGGGGGCAGTGAAGTAGCATCATCTTCGTCATCGATCACTCTGGCATTCACAGTTGTTGCAGAGGAAGAGAACTCAGAGTCTTCAAGAGACGGAGTTCGTCGCAGCACAGTTCGTCTTGGAGGTGTGGAGTCAAACTTGAAGCGTTCAGAGAAGCCATCCTCTTGAAGATCATCTTCAGAACACATAAGCGTCAGCCCTTTCCATGTACGCCGACAGGTTTCATGGGCAACGAAGGCATTCTTGGTGGCAAGATTGCGAATGCAATTGACATCCACCAAGAGGCTTTGCATCTGACGCTTAAGCCAGTCATGATGCCTATCCTGTTTCTGATGAAGGGCAACCAGAAGCTCTCGGTCATTGAGAACACGAGATCGCTTCTTGGGCCATTAGGCAATGGTGCTTTCAGTGGCTTCAGTAAGGGCACGATGAGGTGCACGTGTAGTACCAGCCAGAGGATAAACACGAGTGACTGCTTCAACTCCTTCAATGTTTTGAGAGAAGCTTTGATGCTCAGTATTCTGAAGACTAAGAGGCTCCTTGGCAGGCTTTGGATAGATGGCTTCAATGGACATATCAACGTCAGGCAGAAAGATCCGATGATTGCAAGCAGAGGGCTGATATGACACATCTGAGTGTAGTTTGATCAGCCGCATTATCCATGGAGCGTAAAACTTCAAGCCAAAAAGATCAGATCCTGATGCAGCAAGTTGGCGGATGAAGAAGTCTTGTGCATTGAAGCATTTTCCATGAAGAATATAAAAGACCAAAGTCTTCATTGCACCTTCCAGCTTTGCATGTGGAGAATGTCCTTTGATGGGCCAGAGAGTTCGCCTTATAATGTGATAGATAGTGCGTGGCAGATACTCAAGGTCTTCAACAAAGAACTCCTTGGGATATGCAGCATCTGGAGGCAAAGGCTTCATCATGCTAAGCATCTGACACATGTTTGGTTCAGGCTTCTGAAAGATGCTCTCCATAGCTGCACTGTGAAGCTGACAATCAGGTTCATAAAGATCTCCAGGAGTGGGCAGACCAATGAGCTCAATGATGTCAAAGGCTTTGGCTTCGTGATGAACATTGTCGGTCATCCACTCAAGGACCCAAGTCTTTGGATCTCTGTTGTAGCCACGAATGTGAAGAGTGGCATAGAATTGGAGCAGTAATTCTTCGTTCTAGTGCTCTTTGTCGGTGACGAAAGGCAACAATCCAGACTCTTTGAAGCAATCCAGAGCTTCTTCCAAGCAAGGTAGACCAGTTATAGCTTCAGTGTCAAGACGCTTCTGAGGGAAAATGTGACCTTGATTGTACAGAATGCATGAGTAATAACTTCGCTGCGGATAGCTCCAGAACCGATCAGAAGATATTCTCTCTCTTGAGTAGGGGTTCTTGGCGCTGTTGAAGAAGGTGTTGTCTGCTTTGAAGCTGTTGACATTAAAAGATCCGGGTGCCGATGCAGGACCTGGAAACCTGGGCAACCTTGGCATTGGCTTCTGTACCTGAGGCCTGTGCTCAACATGATAGTCAAACTGAGGAGGAGCAGCAAGTGCAGGAACAGGAGCAGAGGCAGTTGCATCATTGGCTTCATTGACTTCTGGCATTGGTGCAGGCTCCACATTTGCTTCAGCCATGACTACGTCATTGGCTTCATTTGTGTTGGGGTTTGCACCCTCAAGATTTTCAACCTCCACTTGATGAGCTGGAGGGTCAGGCACTGACACGTTCTCCTCGAGAACAACTTCTTCAGTAATGGGGGGAGTAGGGACACATTCTTCTTCTTTTGTGTCGTCGGCTGATGCAGCCGGAATGTCTTCAGCAGCTTTAGCCTCAGACTCAGAGACATTCACAGTAGGAGTGGCATCTGGAAACACTTGACGTGCAACAGATTGGTGAGGCACTTCTCCTTATGGAACGTTGGAAGGAGGGACTTGAGACCTTGGTCCCTTGCGAAGCCTGCGTAACACTGGCGACGCCTTGAGAGATGGAGTTGGCTGGGCCTCAAAGTCATCTTCTTCTTTTGGCCGGGGTGGTGTGACTTGTTGTGAGTGATCAGCCCATGATGCATCCTGAGCAATTGGCGTCAGAGGACGACCAATGCTGATGAGTTCGCTATGCGTAAGCACATGCGATGATACCTGTTGGTGCTCGATCAGAGGAAGAACTACATCATCTTCAACATTGTCATGGTGACCAATGTCTTCAGCAGCGGTGGGATCAACTGCTGGAATGTCTTCAGCTGCATGAGCCTCTGTGGAAGCAGGCTCATGGACAATCAGTTGGCGCTCTTGGTGTGTAGAGGCAGGGCGAACCATTGAGATAGGTTCAACAACTAAGGGCTATGTGGGAGCAGCCCGATCCTTCTTGGTCTTGAGCTTCTTCTTGGAGGGAGCAGCATCAGAGGCGTCAGGATGTTTCCTCTTTCTGGCTTCAGCCTCAGCAGTCCTCGTCTTCTTCAGTTCTGAAGCGGTTGACCTAACCTTTGGCTTCGAGCCAGTCATGCTGGCTAGGAAGACAATTAGATGTGCTTCCTGCCTTAGTGTGTCGGGTTCGGCCACAGTTGGCTTCTTCTTCTTCTTTGCAGCCATCCTGGGATCGATGCCAGGACGACCAAGAGCCTTGCACTTCTCAGCCTCATTGTAGGCTTGCACACACTTCTTAGCCAGGCTCTTCATGCGTTCACGAGAACCTTGAGGTTCTGCATGTTTCTTGAGAAAGGCTTCCTTGAGCTCGTGCAGCATAATCTTGAAGTTCTTCACCTCTTGCACGCTGAGCTTGGCCATCTGCTTCTTGAACTGAGCTTTCTCAAAGTTGATCTTTTGCTTCAGTTCAACGATGCGCTGAGCTAGAGCTAGCTCTGAAGCAATGGCGCCATGGAGGCGACACTGAGGCCAATTGGAAGTTGCAGATCTTCAAAGCTGAGGTTGGGCGTGTCAAACCACTCATCAATGAAGTTGTGGATGATTACCACGTCAAAGAGAGGCAAATCATTGAGGATTTCTTCTTCTTCTTTGCTATTGATCAGTTGCTCAAGAGCGTCATCTACAAGATCTTCATCGCTGGACAGATCAATGTTGTCATTGCGTAGAATAGCAGAAGCAGTTAGTTCTTGGCTGGTGTGTTGCAGAGGCATCTTTACTCTCGAGGGCTTGGAGATGCGTGACAAATCTTCAGACTGCACACTGTCTTCAGGAGGTGCAGTAGCCAGTGGCTTCGTCCGTGAGATTTTTGGTGCTGAGGCAGGCTTTGAAGCTTTAGGATTCTTCAGTTTCTTTGGCTTCGGCGGTGCAGGCGCTTCATCAGATTCAGCGTCATCTGCAGGCTCATCCATGATTGTCCCTTGAACCATGATATGAGTGATGAGACCTTCCAGGTTGTAGAAGGGCCCAACAAGATTGGGTTCAGCTTCGCGGGTGCCATCGGCACGGGGAGCAGAAGGACCAGGGTTGAAGTCTAGTCCCAATGACTTCTTGTTTTGCTTGGACGAATTCTTGGCAAACTGGAAGTTGTGTTTGAACAGATTGTCATCACGACACCATAGCAATGACGATGGGTGTGCATCCGCAGGCTGTGGTCCGCGGACCATGCAGGGATAGAAGCCTTGTTCAATGGCTTCATCTCTGGACCTGGGTTGAAGATTTTTGTATAGTATGTCTCCCCATGGTCGCTTGATGGCACTTTTCTCAACATATTCCTGGGTCACATATCGGTACTTGAATCATTGTTCCGCCCAATATCTTCGAATCCATTGGATTCGGGTCTTGCGCTGATTGTAATCCTCTTCAGGATCTGTCTTGTAAAGCTCTGAGAGGTCATCAGGCAAATCTCTTGATGTTCCCCCACGACGTTGTCTGCCACCCTTCCTTACTGATTTCTCTGCAGCCATGAACAAGCTGAATGGCTTCAACATGTTCAGAGGCTTCAAAGGCTTTCGCTTGCTAGACAAACAGGAACTGGCTTCGGGAGAATAAATATGATGCTGTAAGAATTCTGCAAATGAATGCAGACTATGAGAACCAAGGGATTCTCCCACGGACATGTACCTGTGACAGCATTAAGGTGCGAGGGAAGGGGAAGAGGTCATATGCATTCTCAGAAGATTTTGAAGATAAATCAGTTTAGAAGACATCGACCTCATAGTGCAAAGACATTCACTCATAGATAGAGAGTTAGTTCCAGATTTGTACGAATCCACGAATAAGTACAAGTGAGGAATCTAACTACTTTGTGAAGCATAAGTGAACATACTAGGCATATTATGAGATGCAGTATGAAATAGATCCAACTTGTGTGAACAGAAACTGCTTGTGGTAGAAAGTGATGAATCTATAGGATCAAAGGGGCCGTAAAAAGGAAGTTTATTTACCACACAAAGAACTACTAGACAGAGTGGGAGAGGAGGCCGAGCAGTTCGATCGTCCGTGCCCTAACTTGGCGACGGAGGACACCTACGGCGACAGCGGAGAAGACGATATCCGCGGCCGGCGTGAAACGACGTCGGAGAGGTAGCGGCAGCTAAGCACTTCGTCTCCGGCGTCGTCGAGGGCTAGCGGTGGCGCTAGGGTTTGTGCGAGAGTGGAAGAAAGGATAATGACTGTGGTGAGGCGTGTATTTATAGGGACAGGGACGACACAGTGTTATTACACAGGTGCCCCTGGCGATTCACATCTGAAGGACACGTGGCCATCATGCAACATATCGGAGGTTGTTCCACGTTCCCACACACGCCTGGATTGTCGGGTGGTCGTTCCCACTTCTCCGGGTTTCAGGTGAAGGAATTAGCATTGAAAGCGAACTTAATGTTTGCCTCTGTATCTTCTGCTGACAAGGACGCAGAGAAGACATTCGACAGTTTCAAAAGAATGCATATGATTTGGAGAGATAGAGTTTGAGATAGAAAGCATAGAGAGGTTAGGGTCCGATCACATTCACTTAGTTCAAAAGATTCAACAAGAAGACATAGCTATAAGTGAATGCTGTAGAGGACAGAACACTAGTATATGTATGTATATATATATATGTGAGAAAGACAATCAAACCAACATAGTGAAGATAATCATGAAGACAAGTTGAGAATGAAGGCAAACAAAATGTGAAGACATAGCAAATGTAACGCCATGGGTAAAACACTTCAAACAGAAGAATTTGGTGGTGGCGTTACCCACCGTATAGGAAGTATTAGACCCAAACACGATGCACAATTATCGTGGCGCTCCGAAGTCAAATTCCACATTAATGTATTCACACTTAGAATGTATGTCTTCATTGATTGAAGATATACTTTACTTCGTGTGTTGCACATCTAAGTCATCAATATGCATAAGTGTTAGGATGTGTGCCTGATCACAGGACATTTGAGGATTCCAAGATATTTAGCTCACACCGTAACTTGCAAAATCTCTTCTCATCCAAGGGCTTGGTGAAGATATCTACCAATTGCTCTTCAGTGTTGACATGTATGATATCAATATCTTCCTTCACAACATGATCTCTGAGAAATTGATGATGAATTTCAATGTGCTTTGTCTTCGAGTGCTGAACTGGATTGTTGGCGATCTTGATGGCGCTTTCGTTGTCGCAGTAGAGTGGCACTTGCTTCAGATGAATGCCATAGTCTTTGAGTGTTTGCTTCATCCATAGAAGCTGAGCGCGGCAAGATCCAGCAGCAATGTATTCAGATTCAGCAGTGGAGAGAGATACACACTTCTGCTTCTTTGAAGACCAACATACAAGTGATTGTCCCAGAAAATGACATGTGCCTGATGTAGACTTGCGATCCACCTTGTCACAAGCATAATCAGCATCCGAGAATCCAACCAGATCAAACTCTGAGCCCTTTGGATACCATAATCCTAGTGTTGGGGTGTAAGCCAAATATCGAAGAATTCGCTTCACAACTAAGTGATGCGATTCCTTTGGTGCCGCTTGGAATCGAGCACACATGCAAACACTAAGCATAATATCTGGCCTAGATGCACATAGATAAAGTAAAGAACCAATCATGGAGCGGTATACCTTTTGTTCGAACTCTTTACCATTGTCGTCGGGACCCAGATGATGTTTGGCTGGCATTGGAGTCGTGAAGCCTTTGCAGTCTTGCATCCCAAATTTCTTCAGGCAATCTTTGAGGTACTTCTCTTGAGATATGAAGATGCCGTTGTGTTGCTGACGTATTTGAAGACCAAGGAAGAACTTCAGCTCACCCATCATGGACATCTGATATTGCTCTTGCATCATATATCCAAACTCTTCACTGTATTTCTGATTGGTGCAGCCGAAGATAATGTCATCCACATATATTTGGCACACAAATAGTTCACCATCATATGTTTTCGTGAAGAGAGTGGGGTCGAGGGAACCAGATTTGAAGCCTTTGCTCTTCAGGAAGTCTTTGAGTGTGTCATACCAAGCCCGAGGGGCTTGTTTGAGTCCATACAGTGCCTTGTTGAGCTTGTACACCATGTCAGGATGTTTTGGATCTTCAAAGCCAGGCGGTTGTGCAATATACACTTCTTCTTCAATCTTGCCATTGAGAAAAGCGCTCTTCACATCCATTTGATATAGAAGTATGTTATGATGATTTGCATAGGCCAGCAGTATGTGTATGGCTTCAAGTCTAGCCACAGGAGCAAATGTTTCATCGAAGTCAATCCCTTCAACTTGAGTGTATCCTTGAGCAACGAGACGAGCTATGTTTCTAACAACTTGACCATTCTCATCTTGCTTGTTGCGATATATCAATTTGGTGCCTATTATATTGTGCTTGCGCGGACCAGGACGCTTAACCAGTTCCCATACATTATTCAGCTCAAACTGTTGAAGCTCTTCCTGCATAGCTTGAATCCATTCAGGTTCCATGAAGGCTTCTTCAACTTTCTTGGGCTCAGAAATTGATACGAATGCGAAGTGCCCACAGAAATTTTCTAGCTGTGTTTCCCTTGAACGAGTGAGTGGACCCGGTGCATTGATGCTATCAATTATTCTCTCAATCTGTACTTCATTTGCAACACGAGGATGTACAGGACGAAGATTTTACTCTTGCTGATCATTGGCATCGTTAGAGGGATTGTCTTCAGGCTGAGCATTGTCTTCAGGTTGATCAGGTGCGGTGATGATAGGTTCCTCTTCAGGCTGAGATTCAGACGGTATGATTTCTCCAGTTCCCATAAGTTTGATTGATTCACTGGATGGAACTTCATCTAGCACATTTGGCAGGTGCTCTCTTTGTGAGCCATTAGTCTCATCGAACCGCACATCCACTGTTTCAACCACTTTATAGTGAAAAAGGTTGAAGACTCTGTAGGAGTGCGAATCCTTTCCATATCCAAGCATAAAACCCTCATGTGCTTTTGGTGCAAATTTTGAAGTGTGATGTGGATCCTTGATCCAGCACCTGGCGCCAAATACTCTGAAGTAACTGACATTTGGCTTCTTGCCAGTAAGTAGCTCATAGGATGTCTTGTTCAGAAGCTTGTGAAGATAAACACGGTTGATGATATGGCATGCAGTATCAATGGCTTCTGGCCAGAATTTTCTTGGAGTCTTGTATTCATCAAGCATCGTCCAGGCCATCTCAATAAGTGTTCTATTCTTGCGTTCGACGATGCCATTTTGCTGTGCCGTGTACGGAGCTGAGAATCCATGTGTGATGCCCAAGGTATCAAGATATGTATCTAGGCCAGTGTTCTTGAATTCAGTGCCATTGTCACTTCTGATGTGCTTTATCTTGGCGCCATAGTTGTTCATTGCTCGATTGGCGAAGCGTCTGAAGACATCCTGCACTGCAGTCTTGTAGAGGATTATATGCACCCAAGTATATCTTGAATAATCATCAACAATGACAAAGCCATAGAGACAAGCAGTAGTAGTAAGAGTTGAGTAATGAGTGGGACCGAAAAGATCCATGTGGAGCAGTTCGAAGGGTTGAGTCGTTGTGATGATTGTCTTCGAGGGATGCTTGGCCCTCGTCATCTTTCCTGCTTCACAGGCACCGCATAAGTGATCCTTCTTGAACTTTACGCCCTCGATGCCTATGACATGCTTCTTCCTTGCAAGGGTGTAGAGGTTCCTCATGCCAGCATGCCTTAGCCTCCGATGCCAGCGCCAGCATTCAGAAGCTTTTGCTAGAAGACATACGGCAAGTTGTGGTCCTGCTGAGAAATCTACCACGTACAAATCATCTTTCCGATACCCTTCAAACACTAGAGACTTGTCAGATTCCATTAGAACAAGGCAACGATATTTTCCAAATATCACAATCATGTTTAAATCGCAAAGCATTGAGACAGACATTAAGTTGAAACCAAGGGATGCAACAAGCATGACTTTATCCATGTGTTGATCCTTTGAGATTGCAACTCTACCTAGACCCAATACCTTGCTTTTACCAGTGTCAGCAAATGTGATGTGACTTTTGTCATATGGACGTAAGGTTGAGTCCATGAGAAGGCTTCGCTCGCCAGTCATGTGATTGCTACACCCACTATCAATAATCCATTCTGAAGCTGCTGGTGTCGTACCCTACAGTGCAGTTAGGGGGATAGTCTTCACGAAGAGAATTGTAAAGCAAAAACATTTGATGAACCAGTGGATTATTAAAGCTTAGATCAATATTAGGACTGATAGGGCAAGTAGCAAGCGACTCAGGAACAAAGTACATAATAAGACCATTTGGGCATTTGATCTTGCGCCCTACAAGATGTGTAAAGTCCCCAGCAATAGCATCAGACGATTTTGGTTTTTGTCTGGAGACCTTTCTCTACAAAAGAGAGTTAAGCTTTCTTAGCCACCCACATCTTCAAGGGTGGCTTCGAAGCAATGAGTCTAAGTGCAGCATCTGAGAACTTTGTCTTTGGAGCCCTAGCAAAAAGTCTTGCAAGTGGACAATAGTACTCATAAGAATAAGCAGAATAGTTCTTGGTCTTATGAACATGGTGGTTTGATGAACCGCGCTCATATTCATAGGCCTGAGTATGGCTTCCCTGCAAAACATTTGCATTAGTGCGACTCAGGTGAGTCCTTTGTCTATATGAAGCCTTTGGGCTGTATGAAGCCTGTGGTCTAGGATTTGTCTTCTTCACTTGTGGTGTCATGACGACATTCATAGGAAGATTCTCCAAACACCTTTTCGGCACCCAGATCTTCTTCATAGGCGGCCCATTCCTGCAGTTAGTACCAATATACCTGGCAAACACTTCACCATTCTGATTCTTAAACAGTTTATAGTTTGCATCAAAGGATTCATCAATAACAATGGGATTAGCACAAGTGAAGCCAGATAGGGTGGATGCATCCGCTGAAGGTTCCTTTGCAGCAACCCATGTGGTTTTGGGGTACTGCTCAGGTTTCCAGTAAGAGCCATCAGCATTCATTTTCCTTTCGAACCCAACACCCTCTTTCCTAGGGTTTCGGTTCAGGATCTGCCTTTTGAGGACATCACATAGTGTCTGATGCCCTTTCAGACTTTTGTACATCCCTGTTTCAAGCAGTGTCTTCAACCTAGCATTCTCATCAGCAATAGCAGTGGTATCCTCAGCAGAGGGGTTAGTTACCACATCAACAGTTGAAGATATTGCAATAGTAGCAGCAGTAGAACATTCAGCAACAGAAGTAGCGTTATCACGCTCAGTGCATTTAAGACATGGTGGTTCAAATCCTTCCTGAGCTGAATTGATCTGTTCGGCGCGAAGTGACTCGTTTTCCTTTTGAAGATCTTCATGAGCCGCTCTCAATTTCTCAAGATCTTGCTTCCTTTGAAGATAATCATAGGAAATCCTTTCATGAGTTGTTGAGAGCGTTTCATGACGACTTTCAAGTTCCTCATACTTAACGTGAAGATTTTTTATGTCTTCAATTAAGGACTGAGATTGAGTCATTTCAGCATCTAACAGATCATCGCTTTTGTCTAACAGTTTTTGAATGTGTTCCATAGCTTTCTGTTTTTCAGTTGCAATTTTAGCAAGTGTTTTGTAGCTGGGTTTGGAACCACAATCAGAGTCATCGTCACTAGATGTTTGATAGTGAGTAGTGCGTGTGTTTACCTTGGAACCGCGTGCCATGAAGCAGTAGGAAGGAGTGGAGTAGTCCTTGTCATTTGCATCGGTGTCGGAGATGAAGTCATTGTCTTCAGTGTTGAAGATGGACTTGGCAACATATGCTATAGCCAGACTCGCAATGCCAGAATCGGAGTCCTCCTCAGACTCCACCTCCGCCTCCTCAGAAGCGGACTCCTCCTCAGAATCCATTTCCTTGCCAACAAACGCACGTGCCTTGCCAGATGAGCTCCTCTTGTGTGATGAAGACTTTGAGGAAGACTTGGAAGAAGACTTTGAGTATTTCTTCTTATTCTTCTTGTCATCAGAGTCATACTCCTTTCTCTTCTTCTTCTTGTTGTTCTCATTGTCCCACTGTGGACACTCAGAGATGTAGTGGCCAGGTTTCTTGCACTTGTGACATGTTCTCTTCTTGTAGTCATGAGCAGAAGCTTCATCATTCCTTGAGCTTGATCGTGAAGACTTTCTGAAGCCTTTCTTCTTGGTGAATTTTTGGAACTTCTTCACAAGCATAGCAATCTCCTTTTCAATGTCTTCAGGATCATTAGAACTGCTATCAGATTCTTCTTCAGATGAGGAGACAGCTTTTGCCTTCAAGGCACGAGTTCGCCCATAGTTGGGACCGTAGATATCTCTTTTCTCAGAAAGCTGAAACTCGTGTGTGTTGAGCCTCTCAAGTATGTCAGACGGATCGAGTGTCTTGAAATCAGGACGTTCTTGAATCATCAGGGCTAGGGTGTCAAACGAACTGTCAAGTGATCTCAGGAGTATCTTGACAACTTCATGCTTGGTGATCTCAGTAGCGCCGAGGGCTTGAAGCTCGTTTGTGATGTCAGTGAGTCGATCAAACGTGAGCTAGACATTCCCATTGTCATTTCTCTTGAAGCAGTTGAAGAGGTTGCGAAGGACACTGATTCTCTGATCTCTCTGGGTTGAGACGCCTTCGTTGACCTTGGAGAGCCAGTCCCAAACTAGCTTAGATGTTTCCAAAGCACTCACGCGGCCAAACTGTCCATTGGTCAGATGACCACAGATGATATTCTTCGCAGTAGAGTCCAGTTGAACAAACTTCTTGACATCAGCAAGAGTGACACCTTCTCCAGCCTTGGGAACGCCGTTCTTGACGACATACCATAGGTCGACATCAATGGCTTCAAGATGCATGCGCATCTTATTCTTCCAGTAGGGATATTCAGTTCTATCGAAGACGGGGCACGCAGCGGAGACTTTAATTATCCCTGCAATCGACATAGCTAAAACTCCAGGTGGTTAAACCAAATCACACAGAACAAGGGAGTACCTAGCTCTGATACCAATTGAAAGTGCTAGTGATCGACTAGAGGGGGGGTGAATAGGCGATTTTTATGAAAGTCTTCAAAACATGGTTGTTTCGAAGACAAACGATAGAAATAAACCTATTACCATGCAGCGGAAGGTAGACTACACTAGGAAAACCATAGTCAAGTATTCAATAAAGTGCAAGCACAATGACTAATAGCAGCTAGGTAGTAAGGATCAGGTATGAAGATATTGTGAAGCCAATCAGAACAAGCAGTCACTCAGTGAAGACAAAAGATAATGCAATCATACAATGACTTCACAAGGACCAACAGTAAGTAAAGGGAAGGGAAGGATGAAACCAATGACTCGTTGAAGACAATGATTTGTTGGACCAGTTCCAACTGTTGTGACAGTTGTACGTCTGGTTAGGGCGGCTAGGTATTTAAACCTGAGGACACACAGTCCCGTACACCCAGTCCCGAACACGCAGGTTAGGACACCCAGTCCTCACCGTATTCCCCTTGAGCTAAGGTCACACAGACCTCGCCCAATCACTCTGGTAAGTCTTCAAGGTAGACTCCCAAACCTTCACAGACTTCGTTCACCGGCGATCCACAATGACTCTTGGATGCTCAGAACGCGACGCCTAACCGGCTGGAGGATTCACAGTCCTCAAGTGTAATAAGTCTTCAGATCACACAGACAGGAAGACTTAAGTGATGCCTAACACTCTTTGGCTCTGGGTGTTTAGGGCTTTATCCTCGCAAGGAATTCTCTCTCAAAGGCTTCGAGGTGGGTTGCTCTCAAACGACAAAAGCCGTACTCTAACTCTGAGCAGCCAACCGTTTATGGTTGTAGGGGGTGGGCTATTTATAGCCACTAGGCAACCCGACCTGATTTGTCTGAAATGACCCTGGGTCACTAAGGAACTGACACATGTTCCAACGGTCAGATTTCAAACACACACACGGCAACATTACTTGGGCTACAAGCAAAGCTGACTTGTCCAACTCTGGACAAGATTCGCTCTCATAGTCTTCACTCGAAGACATAGGATTTTGGTTAAGCTTCACTTCAGTCATTCTGACTGGTTCTCTTGGACCCCACTTAACAGTACGGTGGTTCCTATGACTCAACAAAGAAGAAAAAGAACTACGAAAGATCTAAGTCTTCGCGCTCCATAGTCTTCATGCAATGTCTTCTCTTGTCATAGTCTTCAATGTGAATGTCTTCACATACCACCTTAGTCTTCAATGTCTTCTTACATTTTTAGGGGTCATCTCTGGTAGGAAAACCGAATCAATGAGGAACTTTTACCTGTGTTATCCTGCAATTCTCACAAACACATTAGTCCCTCAACTAGGTTTGTCATCAATACTCCAAAACCAACTAGGGGTGGCACTAGATGCACTTATAGGTGCTGGCATGTTCTTCAGTCGGCTGAGCGGACGCTTCAGCCTGAGGAACTTCCTGTTGCGTTAGGGCAGCAACATGGGAAGTGAAGTTATCCGCAAGTTTCACAAAACGAACCTTGGCTACAAGCCAATCAGCATGGTATGCGTCAAATTCATCACTAAGTTTCTTGATCTCAGATTGAGTAGTGACAAGTTCTTCAGTTGTCATAGAGGCAACGTTTTTCTTCAGATAGCGCTCCTTTTTGTACTGCGCTTTCTTGATCTGCCTGACCTTCTCATATTTCCATTTTTCTTCTTGGATGAAATGGGTCAGCATGTGACTTTGGCCAGGAGTCAACTTGAAATCAGGCATGGGAGTGTTGGGGTCCTTGTGCCAAACATCAATGTATTCGAGGATTAACTTGGGATCCAAAAGCAGTGGCACATCTTTTCCCTTGGCTCTAGCAGGCCTGACTTGCCTATCTTTGATGATTTCAGCAAGTTCATCATCATCAGCTTCGTCTTCATCAGACGACACTTGGAAGGTGACTTGCTTCTTCTAAGGACTAGGGCGAGGACCTCGTCCAGCAGTGGCCTTTGTCTTCAGTAGAGAGGGTCCCACTGAGGAAGTTGGTGCAGCTGAGGAACTAGCTGAAGCTCCTGAGGCAATTGAGATGCCTGCAGTCCTTTGGCACGAGGCAAGATGCACAGGTGCTGAGGACTTTGTCAGAACAGTCGAGGACTTTGGAGGAGCTGAGGATTTTGAGGGAGCGGGAGCAGCATGAGGAATTGGCCTTGAGGGCTTTGAGGATTCTGGCCGTGAGGGCATTGCTGAGGAACTTGGCCTTGAGGGCACTGTTGGTGAAGCACTTGGCTTGCACGCAGGCTTCTTTGACATAGCCTTCTTCGGCTTGACAGCAGAGGCCTCAGCAGAGGCAGCATCAGCAGCATAGTCTTCATTGAATTTCCTCACTGCTTCTCTGGCTTGCTTAGCCAACTTGGCTTGGCGCTTGGCCCATTCGTCAGGATAGTCCTCACCGCGCTTGAGGCTGGTGGGATCAGCTATTTGGCCAGGTGCCAATGGAGGTCTTGGGCATGGAGGATTGAGTGCGAATTTTTTCATGTACTTGGGAGTGACATATCTGTACTCCCTCCACTCTCTAGCCCATCTCCTCTCTATCTTCTGAATGCGCACCTTGCGCTCATTCTTGGTTTCCTCAGTAGGTGTGCAGTACCCAGCATATATTTCATCAGGGATCTCAAACGCTGTATTGACCTCAGGCCTCTTTCCTCCTTTCTGTGGCTTCTTACCGTCAGCCATTTTCTTCAGTTGAGGAATTTGGACAATTGAATTCTCTGAAGAAGTATGCAACTTTTCTTCGAAGAACGCTGCAAATGAGTTAAGTTGATGAGAACCTAGTGATTCAGCAGCTGACATGAGTACCTGTGAACAGAGTATAGTTGCGAGGAATTTGGAGAGGTCATATGCGTTCTGACAAGGTTTTTCAAAAAGGAACAAGTTTGAGGAATTTGACCAGATGAGTCTTGAAGAATTTCACTAAGCGTTCTTTGTCTTAGGTTCCAGAGTTGTATAGATCGAAGATCCACACAATTGAGGAATCTTGAAGAAAAATGATGCTTAGAGAAATGAATCAAGAATAGATGACTTGTGAAGTGTTTAGTGTGTGAAGATATGAAGAGAAACACCTTTGAAGATTTTGTAGATAATCATTCGAATCAACGAGGGCAGTAAAAGTAACTTTTAATTACCCTGGATGAAGAACACAATGAACAGTGAAGTGGATAGGTGAAGTTCATCTATGTAGATCTTCCACGCCCTAACTCGACGGAGGAAGACGGCTACGATGGCGACGGAGTGAAGATTTCCGCGGACGACACGAGTACGACGGTGATGAGGTCGAGGCAATGAAGCTCTTCCTCATCGGCGACAATGAAGTAGCGGCGGTGCTAGGGTTTGAGAAGCTCGAGCTGGAGAGAGGTCGAGCGGAGTAAAAGAAGTGAGGAAGGGAAGGAGGGGTATTTATAGCCACGGTGAAAAACTGTTCGCCCGAAGAAATTGGACGAACGTGCCCTTGACATGTGTCACCCACGTACTGAGAGGTGGAGATCGTGTGGGATCGTGGGTGAATGGATAAGTGTATCGTGGGATGCGGAACGGTTTGAGCGGCAAAGCCGAAAATTAAGACAGGATAGGTTTTAAAGTTTCGTTCGCAATTTCTTCAGCTGACAAGGACACAATGAAGATTTTGAACGAGTTTCAAATAGAAAGCATATGAAGAATTTGTGAACAGATTGGGTTGAGTATAGCATAGAGGGGAAGGGTCCGATCACATTCACTTAGCAGAAAAATCAACTTGAAGAATTAGCAATAAGTGAATGCTGTAGAGGACATAAACTCATATATATATATATACAGCTAATGAAGAAAAACGACGGAAACAGTGAAGACAATGCAAAGTTGAAGAATATGAACAACTGAGGAATTTCAACTTTTGGTGGTGGCGTGACCCACCGTATAAGAATGATGATTTCACACACCGCGTACAATTATTGTAGGGTTCTGAGAATCAAATTCTTCGTTAATTTCTTCACACTAAGAGTGTTATTCTTCATTGATTAAAGAAAAATGTTTCTTCATGTGTTGCACATCTAAGTCACTAATTTTGCATAAGTGTTAGGATGAGTGTCCTTTTAAAAGAACATTCTAAGATTCTAGGATATTTAGCTCACACCGCAACTTGCTAAATCTCTTCTCATCCAAGGGCTTTGTGAAGATATCGGCTAGCTGTTCTTCAGTCTTCACATGCTCAATAGAAATGTCACCCTTCAACACATGATCATGAAGAAAATGATTACGAATCTGAATGTGCTTAGTCTTCGAGTGCTGAACTGGGTTGTGAGAAATCTTGATGGCACTCTCATTGTCACAGAAGAGAGGCACATTCTTCATGTTGATGCCGTAGTCCTTGAGAGTTTGCTTCATCCAAAGCAATTGAGCACAGCAAGAACCAGCGGCAATGTACTCAGCTTCAGGAGTAGATAGTGATACACAGTTTTGTTTCTTCGAGGACCAATAGACCAAAGATCGTCCGAGGAAATGACATGTACCAGATGTTGACTTGCGGTCCACACGATCACCAGCATAGTCAGAGTCAGAATATCCAATGAGATCAAAAGCCGAGCCCTTGGGGTACCATAATCCAAGTGTTGGTGTGTGAGCTAGATATCGAAGAATATGCTTCACAGCCTTATGGTGTGATTCCTTTGGTGTAGCTTGAAATCGGGCACACATGAAAACACTAAGCATTATGTCTGGCCTAGATGCACAATGGTACAATAAAGAGCCAATCATGGAGCGGTATACCTTATGATCGAAGTCAATACCATTTTCATCAGTGCACAGATGGCCATTTGTGGGCATAGGAATTTTGACGCCTTTGCAATCTTGCATGCCGAATTTCCTCAGTACATCCTTGAGGTATTTCTCCTGGGATATGAATATGCCATTGCGTTGTTGACGAATTTGAAGACCTAAGAAGAATTTCAACTCTCCCATCCTAGACATTTGATATTCTTCACTCATCATATAGGCAAATTCATCACTATAACGTTGGTCAGTATAGCCAAAGATAATATCATCAAGGTATATTTGGCACACAAACAATTTACCATCATAAGATTTAGTGAAAAGAGTAGGGTCGAGTGAACCGGGTTTGAAGCCTTTCTTCATGAAGAATTCCTTCAAGGTATCATACCATGCCCGTGGGGCCTTCTTGAGGCCATAGAGGGCCTTATTGAGTCTGAAGACTTTGTCAGGATTCTTTGGATCTTCAGAACCTGGGGGTTGAGCAACATATACTTCTTCCTCAAGATTACCATTGAGGAATGCACTTTTCACATCCATTTGATATAAAGTGACATCATGATGGTTAGCATAAGCAAGTAATATGCGAATAGCCTCAAGTCTAGCAACAGGTGCAAAAGTTTCATCGAAATCAATTCCTTCAACCTGTGTGTAGCCTTGAGCTACAAGTCGTGCCTTATTCCTCACCACAAGGCCATTTTCATCTTACTTGTTGCGGTAGATCCACTTTGTGCCAATGATATTGTGCTTGCGAGGATCTGGACGTTTGACCAGTTCCCAGACATTGTTGAGCTCGAACTGATGTAATTCTTCTTGCATGGCCTGAATCCACTCAGGCTCTAGAAATGCTTCATCTACCTTAGTGGGATCTGTAATAGAGACAAAAGCATAGTGCCCACAAAAGTTAGATAAATGTGAAGCTTTTGAGCGTGTGAGAGGACCTGACGCTTTGATGTCATTGATGATCTTTTCAACTTGCACTTCTTTTGCAATGCGAGGATGAGCTGGTTGTCGTTGAAGAATTTGATCAGCATTCTCTTCAGCACCATTTTCTTCAGTATTTTCTTCAGGTGCATTAGCTCGACGTTCTTCATGTTTTGGAATGAATTCTTCAGCAGATTCTTCAGTAGGAATGACATCCTCAGTAGCCTTGAACTTGATAGTTTCCTCAGGTCCTGGTTCATCTATCATAGTAGGTAGGTGCTATATTGGGTTTCTTATCAGTGAGGAGTTCATAGGCAGTCTTCTTGAAGAATTTGTGAAGATATACTCTGTTGATGATGTGGCACGCAGTATCAATTGCCTCAGTCCAGAAACGACGAGGCGTTTTGTATTCATCAAGCATAGTGCGAGCCATCTCAGCAAGAGTCATGTTCTTGCACTCCACGACGCCGTTCTGCTGAGGAGTATAAGGAGCAGATAACTCATTTGTAGTACCAAGTTCATCAAGATAGTCATCGAGACCAGAATTCTTGAACTCAGTGCCATTGTCACTTCTGATGTGCTTGATCTTCACACCAAAGTTGGTTGAAGCCCTCGAGGAAAATCGTTTGAAGACTTCCTGCACTTCATGTTTGTAAGTAACAAGGTGTACCCATGTGTAACGTGAGTAATCATCAACAATAACAAAGCCATATTGAGATGCTTCATTTGAAACTACAGAATAATGATTAGGACCGAAGAGATCCATGTGAAGCAATTCAAATGGGCGAGTAGTGGTCATGATAGTCTTCGCTGGATGCTTGGCCTTTGTCATCTTCCCAGCTTCACAGGCTCCGCATAGGTGATCCTTGAGGAATTTGAAATTTCTTGATGCCAATGACATGCTTCTTCTACGCAAGCGTGTGGAAATTCCTCATGCCCGCATGACCAAGTCGTTGATGCCAGAGCCAGCCTTCTGAAGCTTTTGCAGGTAGACACACGGCTGGTTGTGGTCCTGTAGAGAAATCAACAATATACAGGTCTCCTCTCCTAAAGCCTTCGAAGACTTCGGAATTGTCAGCTTCCATAACCACAACACAACAGTACTTGCCAAAGACAACAACCATATCAAGATCACAAAGCATTGAGACAGACATAAGGTTGTATCCTAAGGACTCAACAAGCATGACTTTGTCCATGTGTCGATCCTTTGTGATCGCAACCTTACCTAGAACCAATACTGACTTTTGCCTTTGTCGGCAAAGATGATATGCTTCAGATGCGACGGATATAATGGAGCATCCATCAATAGATTCTTGTCACCAGTCATGTGATTTGTACATCCACTATCGAGGACCCACTCAGTGGCTTTGGTTTGATCATCCTGCGATGAATTAGTGTAGCTTATAAACTCATATACTTCATCAGTGAAGAATATGACATCAATTCATCAGATCAATTTCATCAAGCAAGAGAACAGATAAAGCAATATGAGGACGTGAGAAATGAAAGTTCATTTCTTCATGATTAGCATGCGTCCTATTAGGCATGCTCAGGTCTCCAGCAAATTCTTCAGACGATTACGTACGTCTGGAGACCTGACCCTATAGAAGAGATTAGTTCTTTTTCTTCACCACCCACATCCGAAGGGGTGGCAAAGAGTTCATCATTCCGCGAGCTCCATACGAGAAGGATGGCATAGAAGCCAGTCCATTTCGTTTCACATAAGAGGGGTTAGAGTAAGCATATGAGTATGCAGAGAAATTCTTCGAGGACTTATGGACATAATGATTTGAAGAATAATGAACATATCCATAATCCTTGGATCTTCCCTGCGAAACAGACGGGTTAGCACGATGATGTTCGTATGAGGACTTTGATCCTTTTGAGGAATATGATCCATGTGAGGAGTTTGGTCTGTATGAGGACTTGGATCCATATGAAGAATTTGGTTCATATGAAGAATTTGATCTGGGGTTCCTATTCTTCACAGGTGGCGTCATGATGACATTCACCTGAAGATTTTCAAGGCATCTTTTGGGAACCCAGATTTTCTTCATAGGGGAACCGTTCCTGCAGTTAGTGCCAACATATCTAGCAAATACTTCACCATTCTGATTTTTGAACAGTTTATAGTTGGAGTCAAATGAATCATCATCAGAACGAGGAGATTCACATGCAAATCCAGATAAGTTAGATGGATCAACTGGAGGTCCCTTTGCAGAAACCCATGTAGTTTTGGGGTACTGCTCAGGCTTCCAATATGTACCATCAGCATTGAGTTTCCTCTCAAAGGCAATACCCTCTTTCCTAGGATTCCTATTGAGGATCTGCTTTTTAAGCACATCACAAAGAGTCTGATGCCCTTTGAGGCTTTTGTACATGTCTGTCATGTAGAATTCCTTCAGCCCTGCATCATCAGTGATACTAGCAATGTCCTCAGATGAGGAATTAGTGATAGCAGAGGCATGTGAAGAATTTGAAACATTAGCAGCATTTGAACATTCAGGTGAAGAATTAGCAGATTCACGTTCAATGCACTTCAAGCATGGAGGAACAAATTCTTCCTGAGAAGCGCTGATTTGTTGAACAAGTAATGAATCGCGCTCCTTCTGAAGATCTTCATAACTCACTCTTAGCTTCTCAAGGTCTTGCTTTCTTTGAATAAATCATAAGAAAGCTTCTCATGATCGGATAAGAGAGTGTTATGATGATCTCGAAGGGTGTCATACTTAGTATGAAGTATCTGAAGACTTCCAGCCAAAGCTTTTGACTGATCCATTTCTTCACCCAACATATCATTACTCTTATTTAGCATGTAATGAACTTTTTCCAAAGCTCTTTGTTTTTTAGTGGCAAGGGAAGCAAGTTTGACATAGCTGGGCCCAAATTCATCATCGGATTCATCATCACTAGACTCAGATAGGTAGCATTCAGTTACCTCAGCATCTTTTGCCATAAGGCATGATGAAGAAGATGATGATTCTGGTTCGAATGTCATTGCTTTGAGAGATGACAGGTTCGATGACCTTCATAAACCTCAGAGAGACGGTCCCAGATAAGCTTCGCATGATCGAGATGCATGATATTCCTGAACTAATTTTGAGACAGACAAGAGCAGATGACGTCCTTCGCCGTGAGGTTGAGAAGAATGTACTTGCGAATGTCATCTGCTTCCGCCATCTTGCATAGATCGATCAGACCAATCTCAGTGACGGTCCACAGCTCGCTGTTCATCGCCATGAGGCGCTTCTTCATCATGGCCTTCCACTTGGGATACTCATGACCGTCAAAGATGGGGCATGTCACTTTCTTCATACCTGCGGTCGACATAACTAAACTCTAGGCGGTTAAACCAAAATCACACAGAACAAGGGAGTACCATGCTTTCATACCAATTAAAGTGCGTTATATCGACTAGAGGGGGGTGAATAGGCGATTTTTATGAAATTCTTCACTGAGGAATTTGCCGATGAGGAAATTCCTTAGAGAAGAACTACTAGCAGCGGAATAAGTACTCAAAAGTAAACATAACAGAATACAAGCATAGTCATCATGATGAAATGAAGACAGGCACAGAGTACAGGAAGCGTAAGCACAGGATAACACAGGATGAAGACAAACAGACTGAAGAAATTAAACTGAGGAAATTGATGAAGTCTTCAGTCAAAGTCTTCAAACACATATATGAGCAAACACACAACACAGTTATGAGGAAATGAACGAGTTGAGGGAATAGAACCAGTAAGCTTGGTGAAGACAATGATTTGGTAGACCAGTTCCAACTGCTATCTCAGTTGTACGTCTGGTTGGAGCGGCTGAGTATTTAAACTCGAGGACACACGGTCCTGAACACGCAGCTCAGGACACCCAGTCCTCATCGTATTCTCCTTGAACTAAGGTCACATAGACCTCATCCAATCACTCGTGGTAAGTCTTCAGGTGACTTCCAAACCTTCAAAAACTTGGTCACTTGGCGATCCACAATTCCTCTTGGATGCTCTAGACCATGACGCCTAACCGTCTGGAAGAAGCACAGTCTTCAAAGGTAACAAGCGTCGGATCCACACAGTATCAATCTCTTCAGTGATGCTCAATCACTTGGGGTTTGTAGGTGTTTGGCTTTTGGGTTTTTCCTCACATGATGATTTTCGCTCAAAGTCCTCAGAGGATGGGTTGCTCTCAAATGACAAGTGTCAGTTTCTCTCGGAGCAGCCAACCAGCTAGTGGTTGTAGGGGCAGCTATTTATAGCCTAGGGAGCAGCCCGACATGATAAGACATAAATGCCCTTCAATGATATGACCGTTAGGTGGATAGATATTTTGGGACAGCTGGCGCATAGCACAGCAACGGTCGGAATTTTGAGTAGCAAAATCCTCAGGGCTATCATGTTCCTCACTGTGTAGGAAATCCGCACTGGCGAATTCCTAACTCCTTAGTCAGAACAAATTCCTGAGAGACCAGAAGAACTTCATCTCTGTCGCTGAAGAATATGACTGAACTGTATGAGATTTCCAATGGCTTCACTCGAAGGGATTGGTAGGTGTAGGATTTTGAGTTGAGCATCACATGGAAATTTTTCTTTTGTATTTCCTCGACCCCCTTTAACAGTACGGTGTTTCCTATGACTCAAGAAAGAGAAAATGAAGCTACGAAAACAAAAGTCTTCGCGCTTCATGGTCCTCGAATGAATACCAAGTCTTCAAGGTCACACCAATTTCTTCACTTTCAAAGTCTTCAGAAAGTCTTTAGAGATTTAAAGTCTTCAGTCGAAGAACTTCATATTTAGGGGTCGAGTTTCTCTGTAAATATCAAACTCCTCATAGACTTATATACATGTGTACACTCACAAACGCATTAGTCCATTAACCTATAAGTCTTCAATACACCAAAATCACTAAGGGGAACTAGATGCACCTACAATTATGTGTATGTGTGTTACAGGGGGTGCCAACCCTTGTGCCAGTAGAGGGGTGGCTTATATAGAGTGCACCCAGACCCGAGCCAGCCCACGTTACAAGGGTTTTAAGGTACATCAAGAAGGGGCGTTACTGGTAACGCTAGCAATAAAGTGACATAAATGCCCATTAAGTCTATGAAGTAAACCTCCCACCGTTGTCGTGCAGAGTGACTTTAGATCTTCTGTCTGTCGAGTGATAGTTATCGTGGTCGAGTGACTTTGAGTCTTCCGAGTGGAATGCTTCGTAGTCGAGTGGATGATGCTATCCCTCGAATGCTTCTGGTTTTTGGGTGATGTCCTAGCGGAGGGTGTCTATGTCAGGCCTATGACCCTACCCTAGGTACATAGCTTCATCATTAGCCCCCGAATGGTTTAGGGCTCGAGTGGAGGAGTTGAGAATATCTCCGATTCAATTTTTGCGCTTCGGAAGCGTCTTACTAGGATCAAATGAACAATCATGATGACTTCAACTTCTTTTTCAGTCGCCTTGATCCATTCTTGGTTTTACCGAGTGAACTTTTACTGCTAAGCTTCGAGTGTTGATATGGAAAAAATCTTCCGTCTGACAGGTTGCTCTGCTGCTCGCGGATCTCGCGGGATTCGGATTTTGGGAAGCGCGCGGGGCGGAGGAGGCCGCAGTAATCGGGTTGGATTAGGCAGAGCTGCCTTGATCACTGCGCCACCTTTTTCGCCATGTATCGCGCGCGCGACTGTTGCGGGATTTGATAGGATCGTCTGGGCCCACGGGTCAGCCACTCGTAAACGACCTCATATAAGGCACCGGATTAGGGTTTTCTGCACAGTGCATTTTCACTCTTCCCCTTTCTCCTCTGTTTCTCCATCGCATCCACCTCTGCTCCCGGCGCCGCTGCTTAGTTTGAGCTCCGCCCGCTGCAATGGGCAAGGAGAAGATGGTGTCCTTGGAGCACGCGAAGAAGGCAACAGCGAAGGCAAAGGTGAAGAAGTCCAGCCGGGGCGGATCGTCGTCGAGGTCTGGCCTGCCGCGCGGCTGGATCCAGGGCGATTGGATTCGGTCGACGATTAGTCAGGACGACATTGACGATCTGGCCGAGGGGGGGTCTGATTCCCCACAAGTCAGCGCGGCTCCCGGAGGATCAGACCGTGCCGCGGCCGCGGGAGGGTGAGTGTGTGCTCCTCGCCACCCACATCGACCGTGGTTTTCCTTTGCCTCCCCACCCTTTCTTCCGAGGATTCTTGAACTTCTTTGGCGCACAACTTCACCATTTTCCCCCAACACTATCATGTATCTTGCTGCATTCGTGTCCATGTGCGAGAATTTCTTGGGTTGTCGGCCACACTGGGGCCTCTTCAAACACATCTTCACTTGTCGTTCTCAGTCGGTCTAAAAGGCCAATCCGAGTGATGAGAGGACACATGTGATCCAGATGTGTGGGGGTCTTGGGATCCAAATGAGAGGTAAAAGCACTTTCCCAGCCATGATTCTTCCCGAGTCAGTCAGAGGGTGGCAGTCGACCTGGTTCTACTGCAAAGACCAGCCGATTCTAGGTCAGTCGACTCGACTTCCCCCCTTTTCCATGGCTCGAGTCGAGAAGCCCTCCGCCTTGAAAGTGACCCCAGAGGAGAAAGCGGAGGTGAAGGTGCTGGTCGAGCAAGTGGTCCAGCTCGTCCACGATGGCGTGACCGGCATGGATCTGTTGGAGGTCTTCCTCAGGCGACGCATTTAGCCACTTCAAGCTCGTGATCATCCAATGTGGATGTATTTCGGCATTGATGATTCCACTCGGATCCACCCAGAAGAGGTCGACGAGGATACGGTGGAGAAGTGGTTGAGGGGTATCACTAGCAACAAAGATAACCCCAGGGGGTCTAGGAGAGTCCTTCCACTCGACAACTCGTATGAACCAGACAAGGTCCAACTCTGAATTGCCGAGTGCTTTCTTGATTTATCATGTAACTACTTGTTGTCAACCGACTGACTTTTTGTTTTGCTTGTTGCCTTTCAGACCCTTACTGAGATGTACTCGATGCCCAACGGGGAGCAGGAGCAGGATCCACAGGGGGAGGCGAGCGGAGGCGACAGCGGCGAGTGGCACTCTGATGAAGAGGAGGACGAGGAGAGTGACGACCCGAGTGATGAAGAAGAGGTCGACTCACCTGCCCGTAGGGAAAGGCGATCCAAGCATACTCATGACCCGGCAAGCATCCGTGACAAAGCGACCACGCAGACCGGGCAGTCGTCAAAGCACCCTCGGACGTCTTATCCAGCGCCGACTGAGAAGGCACCAAAGCAACCGAAAGCTGCACCGTCAAAATCACAGAAAGCCTTGCCCAAGATCAAAGTAGCCATTCCCACTGTTTCCGGGTAATAATTGGACCTGATTTTGTGGTTTAGTACTAATCAAGTTTTGATCGTCCCGCCGTGATAGACATGACTGACTGAATCTTGAAATTTGCAGTGCTGCTACCTCCGGGACTTCTGCTTACAGGAATGAAGATGAAGAAATGGAAGATGCAGTCACCTCCAACCCGGGTACAGCTCTTGTAATCATGTCCTCAGTTACTTGGCCATTTTGTCGGTCGATTAAATTCTTGCAATTGATTCTTTCTGCAGCTCCTTCCAATGTCATTGAACTTCCAGACGACGATGAGGACGTGCCGCTGAGGCCCAGGAGGGACAAGTAGGCATCAGCTGGCAAGACATCCCAATCGGTGCTAGCGGCAGAGTCAGCGATTCAACAACCTGAAGATGTGACTCGATCTTCTGTTACTTTCACTGATCCAGTATCGAGTGAACACCCCACATCGTCGACTGCACCAGTGTTTGCTTCAACTGTCCAGCTTCATGCCTCGGAACTTCAAGCTGCTGCGTCTGCACCGTCAATCCCATTCTTAGCCACTCATCACGTTCCAGAAAGTCAGGCAGACGCCGCAGCAGAAGCCATTCGCCAAGCTGGAATAATGATGGAGCGAGTGAAGGTGGTGCATGAAAATAGTCAGGCTGCTTACGACGCCAGTGCGGCCCTTCAAGCCAATGTCCAGGTAATTTGGCTTCTGACTGAACTCTTATATTGTTGCTTGTTCTATTAGTGTATGCTACCTGAAAACTTCTCTTCGTGCAACTTCTTGTTATTATGCACTTCACATCAGTGCACCCAGTGGGTGTTTGACGTCTTTGTTGTTTCACTCTTCCACTCGTTCTGGGCGGACCATGTCGAGTGGAATCTGAACCAGTGGGGCACGCTAAGTGCACCCACTGGGTGTAGTCCCCGAGACCGCAGTCGACTGCTGGCAGTTGGTTGGGGTCTGAGTATGTCTTTCTCTCTTCTTCTTTTTTTCCTTCCACTCGGTCTGGGCAGACTATGTCGAGTGGAATCTGAATCAGTGGGGGCATGATAAGTGCACCCAGTGGGTGTAGTCCCTGATACTACTGTAGAATGTTTGATTCTGCGGTAGTCTTAAAGTTTTATTCACTCGGAAGCAAATGATCTTTGATCTTGTCCATTGACATATCTTGTCCAAGTTCGCTGAATTCGAGGAAAAACATAGACAACTCAACCTTGACTTGGAGCTGGCCCATCAGAACTTGAAAACGGCTAAAGATGAAGTGGCTGGTATGGAAGGTAACGACCTGTCGACTGTTTATCTTGACCATCCCTCAAGTTATCTCTTCGTTCTTTTGTCTGACCCAAGTGTATATCTTGCAGAGAAAATGAGGCAGGCTCTGGCGAAGAAGGATCTCAATCTTGCAGTTGCGCAAAAGGTGGCTCAGGAGAAGACTGCACTGGCTAACAAGAAGCTGGCTTCGGTCAGTGCGCTAGAGGAGGAAATCACCAAGCTGAAGACGTCTCTTGCCAAGTCCAACAGAGAAGCAACTCGTCTGAAGAAAGATAAGGTGACTTTGGACGAGAAGCTGGAGGGCATTTCTCGTAGGAGAAACGACCTGGAAGATTATCTGAAAGCACTCACCCAGAAGCTCTTCCTTATGCTCGAAGGTACTTTTCTGTATCCGACTGATTTACTATTTGCAAGTCACCCTGAACTGGTCAACTCATTAACTCCTTGAATCTGCAGAATTCTGCTAAAACTTTGAAGAAGAAACTGGACAGATCGAGACATGCTTGGACCCCATCCTTTCCCCTATCGGCGATGAGGCTGCCATGAACGTGCTCCGACTGGAATCTCGTGTTGCCAGCGTTACGAGCTATCTTGCTCGCCTGAAGGTGGCGGTGTCACGCATTGATACATCACTTTGGCCAAGGGCAACGCTTCAAAATGACCTCGAGTCATTGATGACTCGACTCAATGAGGTTCGTGGTCGAGTGCAGGAATGGAAGAAGACTTCTGCCCGATGCGGTGCTAACGTGGCTATGTCGCTGGTTCGGGTCCACTTCAAAGAAGCTCGAGAAGAGAAGCTAGCAGCGATCAAAGCTGCCAACACCAAAAGGCATGACTTCCAATCCTTCATGGAAACCTTCATTTCCGCTACCACTCAGATCGCCGACGGAATCGATCTGGACGAGTTCATTGAGCCTGCAAGCCCTCCTCCTGCAGAGTGAAAAAACTTTATACCTTGCCTTAAATTTGCCTTGGAATGCCGAGTGATTTTGTAACCGTTAAACTCCTTCGGGCCTGATGTCCGAGTACTTTTATCCGTGTTCTGGAACGTTAAGATTTATCTAAACCTGGTTTATGTTCTGAATATGCTTGTGTTTGCCTTCGAGTGGAACTTGTTCTTCACTCGGGATAATCTTTGTACTTGAGAGGCATCTCTGAGGAGGAGGTCCCGGTCGACCTGCACCTTGTCGTCCTTGCAGGTCAGGATAGAGCGCACGTTATGCTTGTGGCGCAACCCTGGAGAGAAGGTTGCAGTCGACCTCTGCCTCCTCGTCCTTGAGGAGGAGGATGGAGCGCACGTTGTATTTGTGGTGTAGCTCCGAAGAGAAGGTTGCAGTCGACCTGTGCCTCCTCGTCCTTGCGGAGGAGGATGGAGCACACATTGTATTTGTGGCGTAGCTCCGAAGAGAAGGTGGTAGTTGACCTGCACCTCGTCGTCATTGTGGGTAGGGACGTGTTTCAAACTTAGGCGGGTACTGGACTGCAGCTAAGCCTCCGAGTGAGAGGGTTGCTCACCACTCGGTAGGATTTTTTAAACTTAGGCGAGTACTGGACTACAGCTAAGCCTCCGAGTGAGAGGGTTGCTCGCCACTCGGTAGGATTTTTTAAACTTAGGCGAGTACTAGACTGCAGCTAAGCCCCCCGAGTGAGAGGTTTGCTCACCACTCGGTAGGATTTTCTAAACTTAGGTGAGTACTGGACTGCAGCTAAGCCCCCGAGTGAGAGGGTTGCTCACCACTCGGTAGGATTTTCTAAACTTAGGCGAGTACTGGACTGCAGCTAAGCCCCCGAGTGAGAGGGTTGCTCACCACTCGGTAGGGTTTTTTAAACTTAGGCGAGTATTGGACTGCAGCTAAGCCTCCGGAGAGGGTTGCTCGCCACTCGGTAGGATTTTTTAAACTTAGGCGAGTATTGTACTGCAGCTAAGCCCCCGAGTGAGAGGGTTGCTCACCACTCGGTAGGATTTTCTAAACTTAGGCGAGTACTGGATTGCAGCTAAGCCCCCGAGTGAGAGGGTTGCTCACCACTCGGTAGGATTTTTTAAACATAGGAGAGTACTGGACTGCAGCTAAGCCCCCTAGTGAGAGGGTTGCTCACCACTCGGTAGGATTTTCTAAACTTAGGCAAGTACTGGACTACAGCTAAGCCCCCGAGTGAGAGGGTTGATCACCACTCGGTAGGATTTTTTAAACTTAGGCGAGTACTGGACTGCAGCTAAGCCCCCGAGTGAGAGGGTTGCTCACCACTCGGTAGGATTTTTCTAAACTTAGGCGAGTACTGGACTGCAGCTAAGCCCCCGAGTGAGAGGCTTGCTCATCACTCGGTAGGATTTTTCAAACTGAGGCAAGTACTGGACTGCAGCTAAGCCCCCGAGTTTGAGGCTTGCTCATCACTCGGTAGGATTTTTCAAACTCAGGCGAAACGGATTCGCAGCTCAACCTCTAAGTGAGAGGCTTGCTCACCACTCGGTAGGATTTTTCAACCTTAGGCGAAACGGATTCGCAGCTAAGCCCGAGTAAGAGGCTTGATCACCACTCGGTAGGATTTTTTAAACTTACGCAAAACGGGTTCACATCTAAGGCACCCACTGGGAGATTTAGAACATATAAAAATGGAACAACAATAATTTAAGAGACTGTAAACTGTGTCTTTGATTATCAAATTAAAGGGTATTTCTTATTACATCTCAATAGTCTGAATGCTTAAGTGTAAAAGGGGCGGAGCAGCTCCGCATTCCAAGCGCGTGGCTCGTCTTTCTTGTGCTCGACATTGTATAAGTGGTATGCTCTGTTGTGGAGCACTTTGTGATAATGAAGGGGCCTTCCCAAGTAGGGGCAAGCTTGTGTGGTTTCTGTTGGTCCACTTGAAGAACCAAGTCTCCTTGAAATGACGACCCCTCACGTTTCTGGCGTGGAATCAACGCAGGTCTTGCTGATAAATGGTCGACCGGATCAGGGCCATCTCTCTTTCCTCTGCCAGGAGATCAACTGTGTCTTGCCGAGCCTGTTCTGCTTCATCTTCTGAGAACAGCTCGACTCTGGGTGCATTGTGAAGCAAGTCACTCGGAAGTACAACTTCAGCTCCATAGACCAAGAAGAATGGTGTTCGGCCAGTCGACCGATTAGGAGTTGTCCTCAAACCCCAAAGCGCCGATGAAAGTTCATTGACCCAGGCACCTGCCGCGTGCTTGAGATCATGCATCAGTCAGGGTTTCAGTCCTTTGAGAATCAATTTGTTTGCTCTTTCAGCATGTCCATTCGACTGGGGATGGGCGACTGAAGCATAGTCGACTCGAGTGCCTTGGGAAGCGCAGAAGGCTCTGAACTCATCAGAATCGAAGTTCTACCTATTGTCAGTGATGACGCTGTGCGGAACACCATATCTGAATGTTAAATCTCTGATGAAACTGACCGCAGTACTGGCTTCAAGACTTTTGATAGGTTTGGCTTCAATCCATTTGGTGAACTTGTCGACTGCCACAAGTACATGAGTGAAGCCGCTCCTACCCGTTCTCAGAGGTCCAACCATGTCCAAACCCCAAACAGCGAAGGGCCAGACGAGTGGAATGGTCTTCAGGGCTCACGCAGGCTTGTGAGACATGTTGGAGTAAAACTGGCAACCTTCACATCTGTCGACTATTTCTTGTGCCATCTCATTTCCCCGTGGCCAATAAAATCCCGCTCGATATGCTTTGGCCACAATGGTCCGAGAGGATGCATGGTGACCACAGGTCCCCGAGTGGATGTCGTTGAGGATCACTCAACCTTCTTCTGGTGTTATGCATTTCAGGATGACTCCAGTTACACTTTCTTTGAATAGTTGTCCTCTTATCACAGTAAAAGCTTTAGATCGGCGGACGATCTATCGGGCCTCTTCTTCGTCCTCTTGGAGTTCCTTCCTAAGAATGTACGCGATGTATGGCACTGTCGAGTCGGGAGTGATGACCAAAACCTCCATGATTAGGTCAAGCACGGTCGGGACTTCAACTTCAGTCGGATCAGTGGTGCTCTTTGGTTGTGGGGGCTCTTCAGTGAAAGGATCTTCCTGGAATGAAGGTGTATGAATATGTTCCAAAAACACATTACCGGGAATGGCTTCTCTCTTGGAACCTATCTTTGCCAAATCATCCGCTGCTTGATTTTTCAGTCGGGGTATGTGATGGAGCTCTAAACCCTCAAACTTCTTCTCTAACTTTCTCACTGCATTACAATAGCCAGTCATAGCTGGGCTTCTGACGTCCCACTCCTTCATTACTTGATTAACCACCAAATCTGAGTCGTCGTAGACCATGAGGCGACAGACGCCGAGTGAAATGGCCATACGTAATCCTTACAAAAGTGCCTCATATTCAGCTTCATTGTTGGAGGAATCAAAATGAATCTGGAGAACATAGCGGAGCTTGTCGCCTCGGGGGGATACCAATACTACCCCAGCACCAGAATCATTCGGCATCTTAGATCCATCAAAGAACATGGTCCAATGGTCCGAGTGAATCTGAGTCGGCAGTTGTTGTTCGATCCACTTGGCAAGGAAATCTACTATTGCCTGGGACTTGATAGCTTTCTTTGCCTCAAACTTGGTATCCAAGGGAAGGAGTTCAATCGCCCACTTCGCCACTCGACCAGTTGCATCTCTGTTCTTCAGAATTTCTGACAATGGTGCGTCGCTAACGACTGTAATGGAGTGATCAGAGAAATAATGTGCAACCTTCTTCGTGGTCATGTAAATCCCATAAACAAGCTTCTGATAATGTGGATAACTTTGCTTGGATGGAGTCAGAACTTCAGAAACACAGTATACTGGGCACTGAACTTTATAGGCTTTTCCTTCTTCTTCCCGTTGGACCGTGAGTACTGTACTGACAACTTGTCCAGTGGCTGCAATATAAAGCAGTAAAGGCTCTTTGCTGATTGGGGCAGCGAGCACTGGCTGGGTGGAAAGTAGGGCTTTGATTTCCGCAAACGCTGCATTAGCTTCGGGAGTCCACTCGAACTTGTCAAATTTCGTCATCAGTCGGTAAAGAGGCAATGCCTTTTCACCGAGGCGAGAAATGATCGACTCAAGGCGGCCAAACAACCAGTAAGCTTCTGGACATCATGCACATGCACAGGGCGCTTCATCCGGAGTATGGCACCAACTTTCTCTGAGTTCGCGTCGATCCCTCGTTCGGAAACGAGGAAGCCGAGTAACTTTCTGCCAGGAACTCGGAATGTGCACTTTGATGGGTTAAGCTTGATATCATATCTTCTCAGGTTGGCAAAGGTTTCAGGAAGGTCAGCCAGCAGGTCGGAACCTTTACGCGACTTGACCACAATGTCATCCATGTATGCTTCCACACTCCGACTGATTTGAGTGAGCAGACACTTCTGAATCATCCTCATGAATGTAGCTCCAGCGTTCTTGAGACTGAATGGCATGGTGACATAGCAAAAACACCCGAATGGTGTGATGAAAGTTGTATTTATCTCATCGGGTCCATACAGTCAGATCTGATGGTACCCGGAATATGCGTTTAGAAAAGATAAATGCTCACACCCCGCAGTCGAGTCGACAATCTGGTGGATGCGGGGGAGAGGAAAATGATCTTTTGGGCAAGCCCGATTGATATGCTTGAAGTCGATGCACATGCGAAGTGAGTCGTCCTTCTTGGGACCATGAAAACATTGGTGAGCCACTCGGAGTGGTAAATCTCTCGGTTGAACTCAGGTGCCAGGAGCCGAGCCACTTCCTCACCAATTGCTTTTCTCTTCTGTACGGCGGACCGTCGAAGATGTTCCTTGACTGGTTTTACTTTCGGGTCGACTCGCAAATGATGCTCAGCCAGTCCCCTGGGTACACCCGGCATGTCAGAAGGTTTCCATGCAAAGATGTCCTAGTTCTCACGGAGGAACTGGATGAGCGCTTCTTCCTATTTGCTGTCGAGTGATGTTGAGATATGAGTAGGAGCAGCATTAGGATCGGTCGGGTGAATATGAATCGGCTTGGTTTCACCGGATGACTGAAATGCAGAATCTATGGCAGGCTTCTTGGAGCACAGCAAATCACTCGGATCTGCATTTTTCTGGTATTCTTGCATTTCGACTGCTGCCATTTGTGCATCGGCGATTTTTGCGCCCTTCTGGAAGCACTCTTCTGCCTTCTGTCGGTTGCCAGTGATAGTGATCACTCCTCTGGGACCAGGCATTTTCAATTTGAGGTACACGTAACATGGTCGAGCCATGAAACGTGCATAGGCAGGCCTACCCAGAATAGCATGATAAGCACTCTGGAAATCCAATACTTCAAATGTCAACTTTTCCTTGCAGCATTTCTTGGAATCACCGAAAACCACATCAAGGGCAATCTGGCCGAGTGATTCAGCCTTCTTGCCAGGTATAACACCATGGAAACTCATATTACTTTCACTGAGCTTGGACATCGGAATCCCCATTCCCTTCAAGGTTTCAGCATAAAGGATATTCAGGCCGCTACCACCATCCATCAGCACTTTAGTCAGTCGAGTGCCTTCAACAACTGGGTCGACCACCAACGCTTGCCTCCCATGGGTGGCTATACGTGCTGGATGGTCAGACTGGTCGAACGTGATGGCAGTCTGGGACCACTTCAAATAACTTGGTGTTGCCGGAGCAACCATGTTCACTTCTCTGTTGATAACTTTCAATCGACTTTTTCTCTCAACAACAGCAAAAATCATCAGAGTGGAGTTGACGTTGGGAAAACCATCATCATCATCTTCCTTATCATCACCCTTGTCTGACTCTTTTTCCTTCTCCTTGGGTTGTTTCTCTCGGAACAGCTGGATTAGGAGACGACACTGCCGAGTGGTGTGCTTAGGATAAATCAGATTACCCTCTTCATCTTTCTTGGTGTGAATGTGGCATGGTAAATCCAACACATCATTTCCGTCTTGATCTTTCACTTTCTTGGGGTTCCAGGGCCCTTTGGGCTTCCCCTTGAACTTTCCTTGAGCCACAACTAAAGCCTCACCAGGAGCAGCTAGCTCGGCCTTACGCTTCTGTTTCTGATTGGAAGTACCTCCACTGGTGTCCTGGGCGACTGTTTTGTGCTTGCCACTCCAGAGTCGGTCTTCTTCTTCGCCGTTAGAAATCTCCATCATCCGAGTCAGGGACATATCTCCTATCCGACCGAATTTCCGATTCAACTCCCGATACTTAACGCCTTCTTTGAAGACACAAACTGCTTGGTGATCTGACACATTCTCCACTTTATGGTGTAACGTGATCCACCTCTGGATATAGTCTCTCAGGGTTTCATTCTGTTTTGGCACACAATGCTGCAATTCAGTCAACCCCGCCGGTTACTTGCAAGTACCTTCAAAAGTCCTAACAAACACTCGGGCGATTCCTCCCAACTGAATATACTGCCAGGTGCTAACTGGTTCAACCATGCTCTGGCTGAGCCTTCCAACATCGGAGGAAGGTGCTTCATGGCGACTTCATCATTGCCACCACCAATTTGTACAACCACTCGGTAGTCCTGAAGCCAAGTGTCAGGCTTAGGCTCACCCGTAAACTTGCTGACTCCAGTCGCCAACCAGAAATTGGGAGGAATCACTACGACCCTGATGGCTCTGCTGAAACACTCGGGGCCTGAAACATGCACTCTGCCGCCAGTCGCATAATCTATGTCATGGCCTTCTCTATGTGCTCTGTTCCTGTCAACCAGACCTTGAACGAGAATAGATCTCGCATCAAAGCCTGGCTCCCTTGAGTCAACTGGTACTCTTCAGTCGCCGTTGTGAGGGCGTCTGTCATCATGCCGCCGAGGCACATATGACCCACTCCTCGGAGGAGGCGTGGGCACTCGACGACAGTCATCGTGGTTTCTGTACTGATCTTGCCTGTGCCCACGTCCTTCACGCCACGGGGGCGATCTTGAGCTGTGGGCCAACTGTATTGTATCTGCCATCACAGACCTGCTATGAATCCTATTCCACGACTGAGAAACTTCTGTGTTCTACTCTCCGGCTGCTCGGAGCAAGGCCCGGATCTGCATCAAACCTCTGCTAGCTTCTGACTGGGAAGGCTGGATTGACTCTGCTATTCGGGTTGCAGCTGTGAAATTTTGAATCGGAGTGCAGTATACATGAGTTTGAGGCGTAAAAAGCTGTCTCGACTGGATTCAAGGATCCGCTGCCGAGCACGCTCATCGAGTGCATGCTGCAGGTTCTCCAGTCGAGTGCGCTCAGCCAAGTTGGCCAGGCACGCTTCCTCCAAGGCCCGGGCCTCGGGGGTTTCCCCAACGATAGGAGTGTGAAGTGCATCCATATTGCAGCGGCGAAGCTCTTCCCTTTGTTGCGAAGAAAGGGGATCGGGTGGTACTCCTCGTGAACGCGCAACGGATCGCCGCTGCCATCGCCACCGTCGTCGCGGGGGAAGCCAGGAGGACTGCGTGGTATGTTGACCATCAAGACTTCCGCCGCGGGATCGCTGCTGTCGCACTCGGTGCGGTCTCGACGGAGCCAGTTGACAGGTCGAACATGCCGTAGAGGGTTTTGTCCGGCTCGATTGCCGCGACATGTGAGGTGGTCGACTGGTGGGCCACCGCATGTCTCACCCACTGCTGGAGCCGCGACCGATCGGAACGCTTGCACTGGCGAACAGCGAGGGATGATGACACCATAGGAGCCGACCGATACTGGGTCGACGGTTGCCGGAGAAGGACGCCGCGGACGCACGCGCGAAAGTGCGTCACCCCACGGACGGGGAGCGCATCGACGTAGAGTGGAGCTTCCTGAAGCCAAGAGGAGTCGTCGGCAATGAAAACGAGCGCGCCGAGATGGATCTCGCGGCCCTCAACCAGTCCGCCGGCGGAAACCATGATAATGAGAATCGGAAAAAATCACAACTCCACCAAAAAGTCGCTAAGACACCTGCCCCACGGTGGGCGCCAACTGTCGTGGATCTAAGACTGACAGTAGAATGGGGGGTAGCTATGAGGAGGCAAGATCCTAGCTATGGAGAAGTTTTACAGACGAGTTTTACGTGTTTAGGCCCTTCACTGAGGAAGTAACAGCCCTACGTCTCGGTGCCCGGAGGCGGTCGACTGGATTATGTGTATGTGTGTTACAGGGGGTGCCAACCCTTGTGCCGGTGGAGGGGGTGGCTTATATAGAGTGCGCCCAGACCCCAGCCAACCCACGTTACAAGGGTTTTAAGGTACATCAAGAGGGGGCGTTACTGGTAACGCTAGCAATAAAATGACATAAATGCCCATTAAGTCTATGAAGTAAACGTCCGACCGTTGTCGTGCAGAGTGACTTTAGATCTTATGTCTGTCGAGTGATAGTTGTCGTGGTCGAGTGACTTTTAGTCTTCCGAGTGGAATGCTTCGTAATCAAGTGGATGATGTTATCCTTCGAATGCTTCTAGTTTTAGGGTGATGTCCTAGGGGAGGGTGTCTAGGTCAGGCCTATGACCCTACCCTAGGTACATAGCTTCATCAGCCGTGCATGTGTATGTCCATGCAGAGGTGGAGTACCTCTTCAATGAAAATAAACGAGTTTTCCCCGGTAGGATATCCTGCCAGCACCCTCTTTGTCTGCTGGAAAGCTACGTCTGACGGGGAACAGACAGAAGGGCCAGCCCCCCGCCAACTCCTTTTTACTAAAGGCCGCTGCAACCATCCTGACCGAAGCAACGTTCGAGTCATGGACGGGAGCACCTTAGTTTCAAAAGAGAGGCGAGGTTTTCTCATGTAAAGTTATAGCTTTACAGAACATTAATGGACAAGAGGTTAAACTTATATCTTTGGCTTGTGATGCGTCTCCGTCGTATCTATAGTTTTTGATTGTTCCATGCTAATATTCTACAACTTTCATATACTTTTGGCAACTTTTTATACTATTTTTTGGACTAACATATTGATGTAGTGTCCAGTGCCAGTTCCTGTTTTTTGCATGTTTTTTGTTTCGCAGTAAATCCATATCAAACGGAGTCCAAACGGGATAAAAACGCACGGATATTATTTTTGGAATATATGTGAAATATGGGAAGAAAATCAACACGAGACGGTGCCCGAGGGAGCCACGAGGCAGGGGGCGCGCCCCTGACCCTCGTGGGCCCCCATAAGTCGGTTACTGCTCTCCTTCGGCCGCAAGAAAGCTAATTTTCGGAAAAAAAATCACAGCGAAGGTTTCAATCCAATCAGAGTTACGGATCTCCGGATATATAAGAAACGGTGAAAGGGCTGAATCCCAGAACATAGAAACAGAGAGAGACAGATCCAATCTCGGAGGGGCTCTCTCCCCTCCCAGGCCATGGAGGCCATAGACCAGAGGGGAAAACCTTCTCCCATCTAGGGAGAAGGTCAAGGAAGAAGAAGGAGGAGGGGGGCTCTCTCCCCCTCGCTTCCGGTGCCACCGGAACGCCGCCGGGGGCCATCATCATCACCGCAATCTACACTAACACCTCCGCCATCTTCACCAACATCTCGAACACCTTCCCCCTCTATCTACAGCGTTCCACTCCCTGCAACCCGTTGTACCCTCTACTTGAACAATGTGCTTTATGCTTCATATTATTATCCAATGATGTGTTGCCATCCTATGATGTATGAGTAGATTTTCGTTGTCCTTTTCGGTGGTTGATGAATTGCTATGATTGATTTAATTTTCTTGAGGTTATGTTGCTTTCCTTTGGTGCCCGTCATATGAGCGCGCGTGGATAACACCATAGGGTTAGTTGTATGTTGATAGGACTATGTATTGGAGGGAAAGAGTGATAGAAGCTTCAACCTAGCATAGAAATTGATGCATACGGGATTGAAGGGGGACCAATATATCTTCATGCTATGGTTGGGTTTTACCTTAATGAACGTTAGTAGTTGCGGATGCTTGCTAATAGTTCCAATCATAAGTGCATAGAATTCCAAGTCAGGGATGACATGCTAGCAGTGGCCTCTCCCACATAAAACTTGCTATCGGTCTAGTAAAGTAGTCAATTCCTTAGGGACAATTTCGCAACTCCTACCACCACTTTTCCACACTCGCTATACTAACTTTATTGCTTCTTTACCTAAAACAGCCCCTACTTTTTATTTACGCGCTCTTTATTGTCTTGCAAACCTATCCAAAAACACCTACAAAGTACTTCTTGTTTCATACTTGTTCTAGGTAAAGCGAACGTTAAGCGTGCATAGAGTTGTATCGGTGGTCGATAGAACTTGAGGGAATATTTGTTCTACCTTTAGCTCCTCGTTGGGTTCGACACTCTTACTTATCGAAAGAGGCTACAATTGATCCCCTATACTTGTGGGTTATCAGCTTGCCGGGGATCATTGTGCCATGCAATCTTCTCGTCTCTTGTCGAAGCCAAGTTCACGGCAGGAACCTGCAACTTCATGTAGATGAGAATGAATGCAGGATGCGATCCTATCTATATGCATATGCAAATGCTCATGAAATGCTTATGTAGTCATCTTGGTGTGCTCATGCATGCATGCAATCTTAGTTGGGGGCCCCCTACAGCGCTTCTTTATTTTCTCTTGCATGGGGTCATCGCCCCGGCTTCGTACAAGGGGTTACATGCAGCCAAGGCAAGGCCTATACAAAAGGGTGGCTGCTGGGCAGTTCCCAGCAGCCTCGCGCCTTAGGGGTAGTACTTGCGGAGATGCTCAGTATTCCACGAGTTTTGCAACTGAGTGCCATCTCCGGTCTCCAGACGGACTGCTCCGGGTCTGATGACTCGTACCACCCAGTAAGGGCCTTCCCACTTTGGTGATAGCTTGTTTGTACCCTTGGCGGACTGAACGTGCCTAAGGACAAGGTCACCATCCTCAAAACACCGAGCATGAACCCTGCGGCTGTGATAGCGACGCAGGGCTTGCTGGTAGCGTGCAGCACGCGTAGCAGCCCGGAGACGGTTCTCCTCGAGTAGCACAACATCGTCACGCCGGTGCTGATCTTGCGCTACTTCATCGTAGGCAAGCACTCAAGGGGACCAGTAAATGAGTTTAGTGGGGATAACTGCTTCTACCCCGTAGACCAGGGAGATGGGAGTCTGCCCGGTAGCTCGGTTAGGTGTTGTTCTGAGGGACTAGAGAACTATTGGCAGCTCCTCAATCCACCGCCTGCCGTGCTTCTGCAGCATATCAAAAGTTCTTGTCATGAGTCCACGTAGCACTTCAGCGTTCGCCCTCTCAGCTTAACCATTGCTCCGGGGGTGTGCCACGGAGGCGAATGAGATCTTACATCCGAGGGTACGAACATATTGCATGAAGGCGTGGCTTGTGAATTGGGTGTCGTTGTTGGTGATGATCTTTGCCGGAACTCCAAAACGACACACCAATTCTTTCAAGAACTTGATAGTTGACTGAGTAGTCACCTTCCTCATTGCAGTCAGTTCTAGCCACTTTGTAAACATGTTGATAGCGATGAACAAGAATTCAAAGACCTCGATTGCTCTAGGAAGGGGCTGAGGATATCGAGCCCCCAGACCAAAATGGCCATGATAAAGGGATTGTCTGAAGTGCTTGGGCAGGCAGGTGTGTTCTCTTGGAATGGAACTGGCAGACATCACATGTCATGACGAGCTGAACCGCATCTTGGAGGGCTATGGGCCAATAGAATCCTTGCCGGAATGCTTTCCCAACTAATGCCCTTGATCCAATGTGTGAGCCGCACATTCCTCTGTGAATCTCAGCCAGCAGTTCCTTTCCATCCTCCCGGCAAACATACTTCAATTTCACACTGTTGGGCCTCCTTCTGTATAGAATGGCATCGAAAAACTGATACATACTGCCCCTTCGGACTACTTTCTCAGCTTCATCTTAGTCGCCGGGAAGTTCTCCAGTTTGGAGGAAGTGGATGATGTGCCTTGCCCAAGTTGGAGCCTAGGGCTTGGCAACAAGGACTAACGGCACCTCCTCTATTGCGAGAGCACCAACATCGTTCGCGGGGTCCATAGGCCCGGCTGGAGGGGGTGGTCCGGTAGGCTCTGAGGAGTTGTTTCCGGCAGGGTCTCTGCCGGGAGCGGACGGCTCGACCGGCAGAGTCTTACTGATATGTCTCCAACGTATCTATAATTTTGATTGTTCCATGCTATTATATTATCTGTTTTGAATGTTTACGGGCTTTATTATACACTTTTATATTATTTTTGGGACTAACCTATTAACCCAGAGCCCAGTGCCAGTGCCAGTTTCTGTTTTTTCCTTGTTTTAGAGTATCGCAGAAAAGGAAAAATCAAATGGAGTCCAATTGACCTGAAACATCACGGAACTTATTTTTGGAAGGAAAGCAACCCGGGAGACTTGGAGTCCACGTCAAGGAAGCTTCGAGGAAGCCACGAGGTAGGGGGTGATGAAGACATGTACCTAGGGGAGGGACACGGACCTGACCAAAGAGTCCTACCCTAGGACATCCCTAGGAGAAGTCACCTTTCAATCGACTTAAAGGTATCCCACTCAACGGGCTCAAGACATTCAACCTGAAAGCTATCACTCGACCATGAAGCCAACCACTCGACCGCCAGGAGACAAACAGTCACTCCGTAGGCAAACGGTCAGCAGTTAAGTAGTCTTTATGGTCATCATAGCACTTTATTAGAGGCGTTACCAGTAACGCCCAACCTTAAATGTACCTTAAACCCTGCATTACTGAGGGCATGAGGGGGCCGGCAAACTCTATATAAGACACCCCCCTCCTCAGTATGAGGGGTTCGCGCCCCTGTTATTCACGCGCCAGTAATCCAATCGACCGCCTCCGGGCACCGAGACGTAGGGCTGTTACTTCCTCCGCGAAGGGCCTGAACTCGTACATCTTGGTGTGTTTACAACTTCCCAATAGCTGAGATCTAGCCTCTCCATAATTACCCCCCTACATTACTGTCAAAGTTAGAACCACGACAGTTGGTGCCCACCGTGGGGCGGCAATCTTAGCGCCTGATTGGAGAAGTTGCGATTTTTCCGATCCCTTTGATCATGGTTTCGTGCGGAGTTTTGGTGGAGGGCCGCGAGATCCGTCTCGGCGCGCTCACGTTCATCGCCGATGACTCCGCCTGGCTTCAAGAGGCGCCACTCGACGTTGACGCGCTCCCCGTCCGCGGTGCGACGCATTTCCGCGCATTCGTTCGTGGCGTCCTCCTGTGGCAGCCGTCGACCCAGTATCGGTCGGCCCCCGTATCGTCTCCCCGCTCTGTCTCCCACCGGCGCAAGCGCTCCGGTCGGTCGAGACTTCAGAGGTGGGTGAGGTATGCCGTGGCTCGCCAGTCGGCTACCCCGCAGGTCGCGGCAATCGAGCCCGACAAATATCTCTGCGCCCTGTTCGACCTGTCGACTGGCTCCGCGGAGACCGCATCCGAGTGTGACAGCAGCGACCCAGCGGCTGAGATCCTGGCGGTCGATGGAACGCACAGTCCTCCCGGTTTCCCTCGCGCTGATGGAGGCGCGGGTGGGGGCGCCCCGTCGCATCCCCACGATGAGTATCTCCCCGAACCTCTCACGTCATCACAGCGAGAGGAGCTTCGCCGCCGGAACATGGACGCCCTCCGCACCCCTATCGTCGGAGAGTCCCCCGAGGCCCGGGCCTTGGAGGACGCGCGTTTGGCTAATTTGGCCGAGCGCACTCGACTGGAGAATCTCCAGCGAGCACTCGACGAGCGAGCGCGTCAGCTGGCTCCCGAGTCTAGTCGACGCTAGCTCTTCCCGCCGACGCAGGTATATCGAATCCCAGTTCAGAATTTGGCCGCTGCGGCCCATATAGCAGAATCGATTCAGCCCTCCCAGTCGGAGACTGGCAGGGGCTTGATACAGATCAGAGCGTTGCTCCGGGCGGCGGGAAACCAGAATTCTGCTGTTTCTCAGTCGCGGAACAGGATCCACAGTCGATCCGTTGCAGCCGATACAGTCCAGTCGGCTCACAGCCCGCGGTCGCCCCCGAGGCATGAGGGACGTGGCGACCAGCATGATCAGTACGGAAGGAACGAGAAGTATGATCATCGATCCGGTCATGATGATCGACGTCGAGTGCCAGCCCCTCCCCCGAGGAGCGGGTTATATGCGCCTCGACATCGAGATGATAGGCGCCCTCGTAGCGTTGGGCAGAGGGTTCCCGTCGACCCCAGGGACCCAGGCTTTGATGCGAGATCTGTCCTCGTTCAGGGCTTGGTTGACAGGAACAGGGCTCATCGGGAAGGCCAGAACAGAGATGCGCCCGCCAGCAGCAGAGTACATGCTTCAGGGCCAGAGTGTTTCAGTCGAGCCATCAGAGCCGCAGTGATTCCTCCCAATTTCAGGCTGGCGACTGGAATCAGCAAGTTCACCGGTGAATCTAAGCCTGACACTTGGCTCGAAGATTACCGAGTGGCTGTATAGATTGGCGGCGGCAATGATGAGGTGGCCATGAAGCATTTACCTCGCATGTTAGAGGGCTCAGCCAGAGCGTGGCTAAATTAGTTGGCACCCAGCAGCATTTACACTTGGGAGGATCTCTCCCGAGTGTTTATCACAACCTTCGAAGGAACATGCAAGCGACCTGCAGGCCTTACAGAGTTGCGGTCTTGCGTGCAAAAGCCGAATGAAACCCTGAGGGAATACATCCAGAGGTGGATCACACTGCATCACTCGGTTGAGAATGTGCCAGACCATCAAGCAGTTTGTGCCTTCAAGGAAGGCGTTAAATACAGAGAGTTGAATCTGAAGTTCGGCCGAACTAGAGAGATGTCTCTGAATCGGATGATGGAGATTGCCACCAAGTACGCTAATGGTGAAGACGAGGACCAACTCCGGAGTGGCAAGCACAAGGCAGTCGCCCAAGAAACCGGAGGAAATTCCAGTCAGAAACAGAAGCGGAAGGCCGAGCCAGCCGCTCCTGGGGAGGCCCTGGCCGTAGCCCAGGGAAACTTCAAGGGAAAACCAAAGGGCACCTGGAAGCCCAAGAAAGTCAAGGATCAAGATGGAAACGATGTTTTGGACCTGCCGTGTCACATCCACACCAAGAAAGATGAAGAGGGTAATTTTATTTACCCAAAGCATACCACTCGACAGTGCCGGCTCCTAATCCAGCAGTTTCAAGGCAAACAGTCCAGGGGTAAGGAAAAAGAGTCAGACAGAGTCGAGGACAAGGAAGATAGCGACGACAGATACCCCCAAATCAATTCCACCCTGATGATTTTTGCTAATGTCGAAAGCAAAAGTCGACTGAAAGTCATCAACTGTGAGGTGAATATGGTTGCTCCGGCAACACCTAGTTATCTGAAGTGGTCTCAGACTGCCATCACGTTCGACCAGTATGATCACCCTACGCACATTGCCACCCCTGGGAGGCAAGCGTTGGTGGTCGATGCAATTGTCGAAGGCACTCGACTGACCAAAGTCTTGATGGATGGTGGCAGTGGCCTGAACATACTGTACGCCGAAACTTTGAAAGGAATGGGCATTCCGATGTCCAGACTGAGTACCAGTAACATGAGCTTCCACGGAGTCATTCCTGGCAAGAAAGCCGAATCACTCGGCCAGATTGCTCTTGATGTGGTTTTCGGTGATTCAAAGAATTACCGCAAGGAAAAGTTGACATTCGAGGTTGTGGACTTCCAAAGTGCTTATCATGCCATTTTGGGCAGGCCAGCTTACGCGCGCTTCATGGCTCGACCATGTTACGTGTACCTCAAACTGAAGATGCCTGGCCCTAAAGGGGTAATCACTGTTACAGGCAATCGGAAGAAGGCAGAAGAGTGCTTTCAGAAAGGCTCAAAGATTGCAGATGCTCATATGCCAGTGGTCGAGCTGCAAGAGTACCAAAAGACTGCCGATCCGAGTGAATTGCTACGGGCCAAGAAGCCTGCTTCAGAGTCAGCTTTTCAGTCGTCCGGTGAAACAAAGATAGCTCACATTCACCCGACCGACCCCGACGCTGCTGCGACTCACATCTCGACGACGCTCGACTCCAAATAGGGAGAAGCGCTCATCCAGTTCCTCCGTGAGAACTGGGACGTCTTCGCATGGAAGCCTTCTGACATGCCTGGAGTTCCCAGGGGGCTGGCTGAGCACCGTCTGCGAGTCGACCCGAAGTTCAAGCCTGTGAAAGAACATCTTCGACGGTCCGCCGTCCAGAAGAGGAAAGCCATTGGCGAGGAGGTGGCTCGACTCTTAGCAGCGGAGTTCATCCAAGAGATTTACCACTCCGAGTGGCTCGCCAATGTCGTCATGGTCCCCAAGAAGGACAAGTCACTTCGCATGTGCATTGATTTCAAACATATCAATCGGGCTTGCCCGAAAGATCATTTCCCTCTCCCCCGCATCGACCAGATAGTGGACTCGACCGCGGGATGTGAGCGTTTGTCTTTTCTAGATGCTTATTCAGGGTACCATCAGATCCGTCTGTATGGACCTGACGAGATCAAAACGGCTTTCATCACCCCATTTGGGTGCTTCTGTTATGTCACCATGCCCTTCGGCCTCAAGAATGCTGGATCCATGTTCATGAGGATGATTCAGAAGTGTTTGCTCACTCAGATCAGTCGGAACGTAGAAGCATACATGGATGATATTGTGGTTAAGTCACGGAAAGGTTCCGACCTACTGACTGACCTTGCTGAAACCTTCGCTAACCTCAGGAGATATGATATCAAGCTCAATCCATCAAAGTGCACATTTGGAGTTCTAGGTGGAAAGTTACTCGGTTTTCTCGTTTCCGAACGAGGAATCAACGCTAACCCCGAGAAAGTTGGCACCATACTCCGGATGAAGAGCCCCGTGCGTATACACGATGTCCAGAAGCTTACAGGTTGCTTGGCCACTCTAAGTCGATTCATTTCTCAACTCAGTGAGAAAGCGTTGCCTCTTTACCGACTGATAAAGAAGTCTGACAAGTTCGAGTGGACTCCAGAAGCTGACGCAGCGTTTGCAGAGCTCAAAGCTCTGCTCTCCACTCAGCCGGTGCTTGCTGCCCCAATCAGCAAAGAGCCTCTGCTGCTACATTGCAGCCACGGGACAAGTTGTCAGTACAGTACTCATGGTCGAGCGGGAAGAAGAAGGAAAGGCCTTCAGAGTTCAGCGCCCAGTCTATTATCTGTCTGAAGTTTTGACCCCTTCAAAACAAAGATACCCTCACTACCAGAAGCTTGTATATGGGATTTACATGACCACGAAGAAGGTTGCACATTACTTCTCTGACCACTCCATCACAGTCGTCAGCGATGCCCCACTGTCAGAGATTCTGCATAATAGAGATGCAACTGGTCGAGTGGCCAAGTGGGCGATTGAACTCCTTCCCTTAGATATCAAGTTTGAAGCAAAGAAGGCTATTAAGTCCCAAGCAATCGCAGATTTCATCGCCGAGTGGATTGAATAGCAGCTTCCGACTCAAGTTCACTCGGAGCACTGGACCATGTTCTTCGATGGATCTAAGATGCTGAATGGTTCCGGTGCTGGGGTAGTTCTTGTCTCCCCCCGAGGAGATAAGCTCAGATACGTTCTCCAGATTCACTTCGATTCCTCCAATAATGAAGCAGAGTATGAAGCACTTCTGTATGGGTTGCGCATGGCCATTTCACTCGGCGTCCATCGCCTCATGGTCTATGGTGACTCAGATTTGGTGGTTAATCAGGTGATGAAGGAGTGGGATGTCAGAAGTCCGGCTATGACTGGTTATTGCAACGCCGTGAGAAAGCTAGAAAAGAAATTCGAGGGGTTAGAGCTTCATGACATCCCCCGACTGAAAAATCAAGCAGCTGATGATCTGGCAAAGATAGGCTCCAAGAGAGAAGCCATTCCCAGCAATGTGTTTTTGGAGCACATCCGCTCGCCGTCAGTCCAGGAGGATCCTTTCACAGAAGAAGCCCCACAACCGAAAAGTGCCACAGATCCGACTGAAGTCGAAGTTCCTCCTGTGGTCGACCTAATCATGGAAGTCGTGGCAATCACTCCCGACTGGACGATACCGTACATCGCGTATATCCTAAGGAAAGAGCTCCCAGAGGACGAGGAAGAGGCTCGACAGATCGTCCGCCGATCCAAGGCCTTCACAGTCATAAAGGGGCAGTTGTATAGAGAAAGCACGACTGGAATCGGTCAGAAGTGCATAACACCAGAAGAAGGTCGGATAATCCTTGATGATATCCACTCGGGGACCTGTGGCCACCATTCGTCCTCTCGGACCATTGTGGCTAAAGCATACCGAGCCGGATTTTACTGGCCTAGAGCAAATGAGATGGCGAAAGAGATAGTCGACAAGTGTGGAGGCTACCAGTTCTACTCCAACATGTCACACAAGCCTGCATCAGCCCTGAAGACCATTCCACTCATCTGGCCCTTTGCTGTCTGGGGACTGGACATGGTTGGTCCACTGAGAACAAGCAGGAGCGGATTCACGCACGTGCTTGTGGCAGTCGACAAGTTCACCAAATGGATTGAAGCCAAGCCTATCAAAAATCTTGATGCTAGCACTGCTATCGGTTTCATCAGAGAGTTGATATTCAGGTATGGAGTCCCGCATAGCATCATCACTGACAATGGGTCAAACTTCGATTCAGACAAGTTCAGAGCTTTTTGCGCCTCTCAAGGCACACGAGTCGACTACGCGTTGGTCGTGCATCCTCAGTCAAATGGACAAGCTGAAAGAGCAAATGGTCTGATTCTCAAAGGACTGAAGCCTCGGCTGATGCGTGATCTTAAGCACGCGGCAGGTGCTTGGGTCGACGAGCTTCCGTCAGTTCTGTGGGGATTGAGGACCACCCCTAACCGGTCAACTGGAAGAACTCCATTCTTTCTGGTTTATGGAGCCGAAGCGGTTCTGCCAAGTGATCTTCTTCACAATGCGCCCCGAGTCGAGCTTTACACCAAAGATGAAGCAGAACAGGCCCAGCAAGACGCAGTCGACCTCCTAGAAGAAGAGAGGGAGATGGCCATGATCAGATCGACCATCTATCAGCAAGACTTGCGTCGATTCCACGCCCGGAATGTGAAGAGTCGAGCCTTCCAAGAAGGAGATTTGGTCCTCCGAGTGGATCAACAGAAACCACACAAGCTTGCTCCTACTTGGGAAGGCCCCTTCATCTTTACCAGAGTCCTTCACAACGGAGCATATCACCTCTACAATGTTGATCACCAGATCGACGAGCCACGAGCTTGGAATGCGGAACTACTCCGCCCCTTTTACACTTGAGTTCTCCCTTGGCAGAGATGTAATAAGAAAAATTTCTGCAGTTCATTTTTATCAAAGGCAAGAGTGTTCCAGTAATTGTTGTCACTTTTTACATACGAAATCCCCCAGTGGGTAACTTAGCTGTGAATCCGTTTCGCCTAAGTTTGAAAAAAAAATCCTACCGAGTGGAGAGCAAACCTCCCACTCGGGGGCTTAGCTGCAGTCCAGGACTCGCCTAAGTTCTCCCACTAAGAGACTTAGCTGCAGTCAGTGCTCGCCTAAGTGTTTAAAAAATCCTACCGAGTGGAGAGCAAACCTCCCACTCGGGGGCTTAGCTGCAGTCCAGGACTCGCCTAAGTTCTCCCACTAAGAGACTTAGCTGCAGTCAGTGCTCGCCTAAGTGTTTAAAAATCCCACCGAGTGGAGAGCAAACCTCCCACTCGGGGGCTTAGCTGCAGTCCAGGACTCGCCTAAGTTCTCCCACTAAGAGACTTAGCTGCAGTCAGTGCTCGCCTAAGTGTTTAAAAATCCCCCCGAGTGGAGAGCAAACTTCCCACTCGGGGACTTAGCTGCAGCCCAGCGCTCGCCTAAGTGTTTAAAAAATCCCACCAAGTGGAGAGCAAACTTCCCACTCAGGGACTTAGCTGCAGCCCAGCACTCGCCTAAGTGTTCAAAAAATCCCACCGAGTGGAGAGCAAACCTCCCACTCGGGGGCTTAGCTGCAGCCCAGGACTCGCCTAAGTTCTCCCACTAAGAGACTTAGCTGCAGTCAGTGCTCGCCTAAGTGTTTAAAAATCCTACCGAGTGGGGAGCAAACCTCCCACTCGGGGGCTTAGCAGGACTCGCCTAAGTTCTCCCACTAAGAGACTTAGCTGCAGTCAGTGCTTGCCTAAGTGTTTAAAAATCCTACCGAGTGGGGAGAAAACCTCCCACTCGGGGGCTTAGCTGCAGTCCAGGACTCGCCTAAGTTCTCCCACTAAGAGACTTAGCTGCAGCCCAGCGCTCGCCTAAGTGTTTAAAAATCCTATCGAGTGGAGAGCAAACCTCCCACTCGGGGGCTTAGCTGCAGTCCAGGACTCGCCTAAGTTCTCCCACTAAGAGACTTAGCTGCAGTCAGTGCTCGCCTAAGTGTTTAAAAATCCCATCGAGTGGAGAGCAAACTTCCCACTCGGGGACTTAGCTGCAGCCCAGCGCTCGCCTAGGTGTTTAAAAAATCCCACCAAGTGGAGAGCAAACTTCCCACTCGGGGACTTAGCTGCAGCCCAGCACTCGCCTAAGTGTTCAAAAAATCCCACCGAGTGGAGAGCAAACCTCCCACTCGGGGGCTTAGCTGCAGCCCAGGACTCGCCTAAGTTCTCCCACTAAGAGACTTAGCTGCAGTCAGTGCTCGCCTAAGTGTTTAAAAATCCTACCGAGTGGGGAGCAAACCTCCCACTCGGGGGCTTAGCTGCAGTCCAGGACTCGCCTAAGTTCTCCCACTAAGAGACTTAGCTGCAGCCTAGCGCTCGCCTAAGTGTTTAAAAATCCTACCGAGTGGAGAGCAAACCTCCCACTCGGGGGCTTAGCTGCAGCACGACGCTCGCCTAAGTACAGGACACAACCCAATTCGCGAATCGACCGCTACCTTCTCCCTCGGAGCTGCGTCGCAAATACAAGGTTATTCCGAGTGAAGATCCAGTTCCACTCGACGAATCAAACTGTGAAGATATCCAACGAGAAATCTAGTTCAGAAAAAGCCTAAAAGGTCCCAGACCTCAAAGTACTCGAGCCCTCGGCTCGGCAGAGTTTAAACGGTTACAAATCCACTCAGCATTCCGATGTAAATTCAAAGTTTTTTACTCCTCAGGAGGAGGACTGGAAGGGGCGACGAACTCATCCAAGTCGATCCCGTCGGCAATACGGGTGACAGCAGCGATGAAAGTCTCCATGAAGTCTTGAAAGCTGTGCTTCCTAGTATTGGCAACTTGGATGGCCGCCAGCTTTTCTTCTCGCGCCTCCTTGCAATGGACGCGGACCAGAGACAGAAGCGACGTCAGCACCACATCTAGCAGAAGATTTCTTCCATTCCGCCACTCGACCTGGGACTTCGTTAAGTAGAGCCATCAGAGACTCGAGGTCGTTCTGAAGCGTCGTCCCAGGCTTGGCTCCACTCGACTGGTCTCCTCTTCAAAATTCGGGCAAAGTTCTGCATACAAGATCCAGGGATAAGTCAATTTTCATAGACTGAGTCGACACAAAAACCAGTCGGAACTGAATGTGCACCTTCAAGCTTAAGGTACAACTTCTTGGCGAGGCTCCCCAAGTAGCTCTCCAGGTCGTCCCTCCTGCGAGTGATGCCTTCCAGCTTCTCACTCAGGGTGAGGTTCTCCTTCTTCCAACGTGAACACTCCCTGTTGGCTTCATTCAGAGCGGTCTTCAGCTTGGTATTCTCTTCTTCTAAGTGGTCGACCGAAGCCATCTTCTGTGCGGCCAGAGCGGTCTTGTCATCAGCCTCCTTACGGGCAACAGCCAAGTCCTAATCCTTCTTCACCAGAGCTTCGTTCAGTTTTTCTGCGAAGAAATGATGATTGAATCGGAAATAACAAAAGGGTACTCAAGCCCAAAGACTAACCAATCGACAAAGTCGTCTTACCTGTGGCGTCGTCTCTGACCTTCTGCAGCTCTGTTCTGGCCAGCTCCAGATCAAGGTTCAGTTGAATCTTCTGCTTCTCCAACTCAGTATAGCGAGCTACGAGTTCGGAGGATTTCTGTAAAAGCAAAATCAGTCGACAGACGTCCAAGATAAGTTGCTTCCGAGTAACTAAGGGACAATGATGACGTTTCCAAGACCACAGCTGAATCAAAAACATTCGACAGTAGTCTCGGGGACTACACCCAGTGGGTGCACTCAGCGTGCCCCCACTGGTTTTTTTTTAAAAAAGAGAGAGATAGAGATAAAGTCGACTGCCCGCAGTCGACCGGATACAGTTCCACTCGACCTGGCCCGACCAAACCGAGTGAAGAAATACAGCTACAGCAACACAATGAAAAGACTACAGTCGACTGCCAGCAGTCCACCATAGTCTCGGGGACTACACCCAGTGGGTGCAATTAGCATGCCCCCACTCGTCCAAGGATGGGCAGACACACCCAGTGGGTGTACAGATACAAAAGATCTTCGGAAAAGAGACTCTTCAAATAGCATACCATAACAGATCAAGTGTTGAGTCGACTAACCTGGACGTTGCTCTAAAGAGCCGAACTCGCGTCATAGGCTGCTTGGCTGGCCTCCCGAGCCATCTTCACTTGCTCCATCATGACCCCCGCCTGGTGTATAGCCTCCTTTGCAGCAGCCGCTTGGTCCTCAGGGACGGGGTATGCGGCAAAAAGTGAAGACGGATCCGCAGTCGACGATGAGGGCCGCGCACTCGCCAGGGGAACGGCGAAGGTCACAGAAGCCTGAGCGGTGTCACCACCATCCCGAGCCACGGCCTCGGACGCCAGAGCGGATCGGGAGGTCTTGTCGGCCGACGCCCTCTTGTGCCTCCTCACTCTCAACGGACCGTTGTCGTCATCATCCGGGAGGTCGATAACATGAGGAGGGGCTACAAAGGAAAAGTTCAATAGACCAGAGTTGCAGTAAATGATCAGTCGACTCAATACAGAACGTCAGTAATCGTACCAGGGTTGGAGGTAGCAGCATCCTCCATCTCTTGGTCGTCACCCTTGGAGGAGACCTCGGAAGTAGTAGCACTGCAAAACTCGAAAGTCAGTCGGTTGGCTCAATGAATCGACCAAGGATCTGTCCATGGTCGACGAAGGAAAACAAGTTTTATTATTACCCAGAAATGGTAGGGACAGCTATCTTCATCTTGGGTAGAGCCTTGGGCCGCTTGGACAGCATCGTGCGTGGGAGCTTGGGGACCTTCCCAGTCGGCGTAGGAGAAGAGGTCCGAGGGCGTTTAGACGACTGCCCAACAGAAGCAGTCGCCTTGCCACGTTCCCGCGCTGGGTCGTGTGTATGCTTGGACCGCCCCTCTGGGCGAGGGGGTTCAACCTCCTCCTCCTCCTCTTCGCTGGAGTCGACATTGTCGTCTCCCTCTCCTTCACCGTCGGACTCCCACTCGCCTTGGTCGTCCCCGCTCTCACCTCCGCTCGCCTCCCCTTCCTCGGTTGGCCCCTGAGCCCCGTTGGGCGTCGAGTACATCTCGGTGGTCGCCTGGAAAACAATAGACAAGACGAAAGTTAATCGACCAACTCAAAGAAGACCAATGCAAAAAATAAGATTTCAGTCGGGAGCATTCTCAGTCGGAATGCAAAGAACAAGACATACCTGGTCCACTTCATACGAGTTGTCGAGTGGAGTTACCCTCCTGGCTCCTCGGGGGTTGCCTTTGTTCCCCATGATGCTCGACAGTCACCCCTCCAGCATCTCATCGGTGACCTCCTCCGGGTGGATCCGAGTGGTGTCATCAAGACCAGAATACAACCACATCGGGTGGTCACGGGCCTGGAGCGGTTGGATGCGCCTCTGGAGGAAGACCTCCAGTAGGTCCATCCCAGTCACACCCTCACGGACAAGCTCGACCACTCGATCGGCCAGCACTTTGACTTGGGCCCTTTCCTCTGGCGTCACTTTCAGAGAAGCGGGTTTTTCAGCTCGGTCGAGGGAAAAAGGAGGAAGACCAGTCGACTGTCCCGGGGTTGCCTGGTCCTGACAGTAGAACCAGGTCGACTGCCAACCACGGACCGACTCTGGGAAAGTAATGGATGGAAAACAGCTCTTCCCCCTCGCCTGGATCGCCAAGCCCCCGCACAACTGGATCACCTGCGTCCTCTCGTCACTCGACTTGGCCTTCTTGACCGATTGAGAACGGCAAGTAAAGATGTGTTTGAAAAGTCCTCAATGGAGGCGGCAACCCAAGAAAGCCTCACACATGGAAATGAAAGCGGCAAGGTAGACAATGGAGTTGGGAGTGAAGTGGTGGAGCTGCGCTCCGAAGAAGTTCAAGAAGCTCCGGAAAAAAGGATGGGGCGGCAGAGAAAACCCTCGATCGATGTGGGTGGCTAGGAGCACGCACTCACCGTCGCGGGGTTGAGGTTCGATCTCTCCCCCCGGAAGACGCGCAGCTTGGTGGGGAATGACTCCCCCCTCGACCATGTCGTCGAGATCCTCTTGCCGGAGCACCGACGACATCCAGTCGCCCTGGATCCAACCTTTGGGCGGAGCGGTCCTAGAGGAAGATCCGCCCCGAGCTAACCTCTTCCCTTTCCCCGCCGCCGCCGCCTTCTTCGCGCGCTCGAGAACGGAGGTCTTGCTCTTCGTCATCGTCGCCGGCGAAGTCTCGCACGGGCCTGCTGCGCTGGGGCGGGAACGGAGGTGGCGGAAGGACTTGCGAAGGGAGAGAGGCGGAAGAAAGGAGGAGAAGAGAGCACACTGCTTGGAAACCCCGAGCCGACGATTTATAAGGGACCGCTTCCGAGTGGTTGACTGGTAGGCCCAGGCTATCCAGTCAAATCCCGCAGCAGACGCGCGAGCAGTACGTGGCGAAAAAGGCGACGCGGGGATCAAGGAGCTTCCGCTTTATCGCTTCCGATTACTGCGGCCGCTCCCGTCCCGCGCGCTTCCCAAAATCCAAATCCCGCGACATCCGCGGGCCACAAAACAACTTGTCAAAACAGAAGACCCCGATCGCGCCGGCGCTCGGTATGTCACAAGCAAAGAAATTCACTCGACGAAAGGCCTAGAATGGATCAAGGCGACTGAAAAAGGTTGGCAACATCATCCGTGATGATTGACCCAAAACGAGGCGCTCACGTAGCCCGAAGAACCAGTCGGAAAGATCTCCAACTCTTTCCCCACTCTAACCTCGATCCATTCGGGGGCTAAAGATGAAGACATGTACCTAGGGCAGGGACACGGACCCGACCAAAGAGTCCTACCCTAGGACATCCCTAGGAGAAGTCACCTTTCAATCGACTTAAAGGTATCCCACTCGACGGGCTCAAGACATTCGACCAGAAAGCTATCAATCGACCATGAAGCCAACAACTCGACCGCCAGGAGACCCACAGTCACTCCGCAGGCAAACGATCAGCTGTTAAGTAGTCTTTATGGTCATCATAGCACTTTATTAGAGGCGTTACCAGTAACGCCCAACCTTAAATGTACCTTAAACCCTGCATTACTGAGGGCAGGAGGTGGCCGGCGAACTATATATAAGCCACCCCCCTCCTCAGTATGAAGGGTTCGCAACCCTGTTATTCACGCGCCAGAAATCCAATCGACCGCCTCCGGGCACCGAGACGTAGGGCTGTTACTTCCTCCGCGAAGGGCCTGAACTCGTACATCTTGGTGTGTTTACAACTTCCCAATAGCTGAGATCTAGCCTCTCCATACTTACCCACCTACATTACTGTCAGAGTTAGAACCACGACAGGGGGCGCGCCCTCCACCCTCGTGGGCCCCTCGTGGCTCCCCTGACATATTTCTTCCGCCTATATATATCCATATACCCTAAAACGATCGGGGAGCACAATAGGTCGGGAGTTCCGCCGCCAGAAGCCTCCGTAGCCACCGAAAACCAATCTAGACCCATTCCGGCACCCTGCCGGAGGGGGCAATCCTTCTTCGGTGGCCACCTTCATCATCCCGATGCTCTCCATGACGAGGAGGGAGTAGTTCTCCCTCGGGGCTGAGGGTATGTACCAGTAGCTATGTGTTTGATCTCTCTCTCTCTCTCGTTTTATTGAGGTGACACTATCTTGATGTATCGCGAGCTTTGCTACTATAGTTGGATCTTATGATGTTTCTCCCCCTCTACTCTCTTTTAATGGATTGAGTTTCCCCTTTGAAGTTATCTTATCGGATTGAGTCTTTAAAGATTTGAGAACACTTGATGTATGTCTTGTCGTGCGTATCTGTGGTGATAATGGGATATCACGTGATACACTTGATGTATGTTTTGGTGATCAACTTGCGGGTTCTGCCCATGAACCTATGCATAGGGGTTGGCACACGTTTTCGTCGTGATTCTCTGGTAGGAACTTTGGGGAACTCTTTGAGGTTCTATGTGTTGGTTGAATAGATGAATCTGAGATTGTGTAATGCATATCATATAATCATACCCACGGATACTTGAGGTGACATTGGAGTATCTAGATGACATTAGGGTTTTGGTTGATTTGTGTCTTAAGGTGTTATTCTAGTACGAACTCTAGGGCTGTTTGTGACACTTATAGGAATAGCCCAACGGATTGATTGGAAAGAATAACTTTGAGGTGGTTTCGTACCCTACCATAATCTCTTCGTTTGTTCTCCGCTATTAGTGACTTTGGAGTGACTCTTTGTTGCATGTTGAGGGATAGTTATGTGATCCAATTATGTTATTATTGTTGAGAGGACTTGCACTAGTGAAAGTATGAACCCTACGACTTGTTTCCTAGCATTGCAATACCGTTTACGCTCACTTTTATCATTAGTTACCTTGCTATTTTTATATTTTCAGATTACAAAAACCTTTATCTACTATCCATATACCACTTGTATCACCATATCTTCGCGAACTAGTGCACCTATACAATTTACTATTGTATTGGGTGTGTTGGGCACACAAGAGACTCTTTGTTATTTGGTTGTAGGGTTGCTTGAGAGAGACCATCTTCATCCTATGCCTCCTACGAATTGATAAACCTTAGGTCATCCACTTGAGGGAAATTTTCTGCTGTCCTACAAACCTCTGCACTTCTAGGCCCAACAACGTCTACAAGAAGAAGGTTGTGTAGTAGACATCAAGCTCTTTTCTGGCACCGTTGTCGGGGAGGTTAGCACTTGAAGGTATATCTTTAGATCTTGCAATCGAATCTTTTTGTTTCTTGTTTTAGCACTAGTTTAGTTTATAAAAGAAAACTATAAAAAAATGGAATTGAGTTTACCACATACGCTTCATATTTTTAATATCTTTCGTGAGTATGATGGAAAGGAAAATTGTGCTCAAATGCTAGAAGAAGAATGCATTAAAATGTTTGGCACTAAATCTTTGAATGATGAGCATGATTGCAATGTTGTTAGTATGAACTCCTTGAATATCCATTGTACTAATGATGATTGCACTAGTCATGATGATAATGTCTCCTATAAACATGTTAATTTTTGTGGAGTACATTGGGTTTGTAAGTACACACCAAATAGGGAAGTTAGATATTGCAAGAGGCATAAGTACTTAGAAACCAAATTGTTGCAAGAAAGTCTAGATGATTGTGCTAAAAATTTAAACTTTATTAGCCATACTTGTGAACTTTGCAATGAACATGATCATTTCAGTTACCAATGCAAATTGGTTCATGATCGTATCGTGTCCAAAAATTGTGATGACTTGATTTCCCTTGCACATCATAATGAACTTAGTTTGCTCTTGGGTTATGAAGAAATGAAACGTATAACTAAGGATATCCCAAAGTTTTCCCTTTATAGAGTTCTTCATTTTGATCTAGAGAAAATTTATATGTATTGTGCGGTGAATTGTATTGAAAATCCTTATATTGCCAACTACATAAAGAAAAGAAAAGAAATAGAAGATGAAGAGAATACTAATGAAAGGTAAGAGACTTCCCAATACCCTCCTATTATTTCTTATGATGAATCAGGTAACGAGGAGGAGCCTTCTATTCAACCAATCTTATTAATAAGGAGCTCCAAAAAGAGGATTGAACCCACACATGATGTGGTAAAGAAGAACAAAAGAAAAAGGAAGGGAGGTAAAAGATATCTCCCCCAAATAATGTTGCTCCTATTACTATTGTGCCTCATGAAAATATAATTGTGAAAGATAACGATACTTCTTATGACCTTGAAAATCTTTTTGGCACTTGCTTGGAAGAATATGATAATTGCTATACTATTGGTGCTATCCATACTATTAATGATGAGAGTGATTATGCTTATAATATAAAAGGCCCAATCTTGGGGATTCTATGTTTGATGAAGATGATGTTTTGATAATATATTTGCTGCAATTAATGTTTGTTCCAAGCTTGGGGATGCTATGTTTAATGAAGATGATATTTTTAGTCTCCCAAGTTTTGATATGCAAATTTACAATGATGATAGCATGCCTCCTACCTATGATGATTATTGTGATGATACTTATGCTATAAAAAGTAGTGATTATATTTATAAAACTTCTCATGATTATGGTTACCCCTTTTCTGAACATTACTCTTTTAATGTGGAAACAATCTATAGTATTCGAGTTTCTTATGGTACTCCCACTATTCCGAATGAGAAGAATTTTGCTTGTGTGGAGAGTAATAAAATTTCTATGCTTGTAGATCATGAAAAGAATTCTTTAGGTGCTGGTTATATTGTTGAATTCATTCATGATTCTACTTAAAATTATTATGAGGAAGAAATATATGCTTGTAGGAATTGCAATAATATCAAGTTTCCTCTCTATGTGCTTAAAGTTTTGAAGTTATGCTTGTTCTGCCCTCCTATGCTAGTTGATTATTGTTTTCACAAGTTGTTTGTTCACAAAATCCCTATGCATAGGAAGTGGGTTAGACTTAAATGTGTTAGTAATATTCTTCATGATGCTCTCTTTATGTTTCAATTCTTATCCTTTATGTGAGCATCATTGAAATCATCATGCCTAGCTAGGGGCGTTAAACGATAGCGCTTGTTGGGAGGCAACCCAATTTTATTTTTTCCTTAGTTTTTGCTACTGTTTAGTAATAAATAATTTATCTAGCCTCTGTTATTATTGAGTTTTTATATTTTAATTAGTGTTTGTGCGAAGTAGAACCGTTGGGAAGACTTGGGGAAAGTCTTTTTAATCTTGCTGTAAAAAACAGAAACTTTAGTGCTCACGAGAATTAATGCCATTTTTATTTGGAAAGTGATATTTAGTTAATTATTTTTGAATATGATTAATAGGTAAATTCCTCACGTCCAGCAATTTATTTGAGAATTTTATGAGTTCCAGAAGTATACGTTTGATTCAGATTACTACAGACTGTTCTGTTTTTGACAGATTCTGTTTTCTATGTGTTGTTTGCTTATTTTGATGAACCTATGAGTAGTACCGGAGGATATGAACCATAGATAAGTTGGAATACAGTATATATTACACCAATATGAATTTAGAATGAGTTAATTACAGTACCTTATGATGGTGATTTATTTTCTTATACTAACGGAGCTTACGAGTTTTCTGTTAAGTTTTGTGTTGTGAAGTTTTCATGTTTTGGGTAAGGATTCGATGGACTATGGAATAAGGAGTGGAAAGAGCCTAAGCTTGGGGATTCCCAAGGAACCCCAAGGTAATATTAAAGGACAACCAAAATCCTAAGCTTGGGGATGCCCCGGAAGGCATCCCCTCTTTCGTCTTCGTTCATCGGTAACTTTACTTGGAGCTATATTTTTATTTACCACATGATATGTGTTTTGCTTGGAGTGTCAATTTATTTCGTTAGGATTTGATTGATGTTTGAATAAAATACAAAGATCTGAAATTATTAAATGTTAGAGAGTCTTCACATAGTTGCATAATTATTCGACTACTCATTGATCTTCACTTATATCTTTCGGAGTAGTTTGTCATTTGCTCTAGTGCTTCACTTATATCTTTTTAGAGCATGGTGGTGGTTTTATTTTGAAGAAATAATTGATCTCTCATGATTCACTTATATTATTTTGAGAGTCTTTAGAACAGCATGGTAGTTTGCTTTGGTTATGGAACTAGTCCTGATATGATGGGCATCCAAGAGGGATATAATAAAAACTTCCGTATAAAGTGCATTGAATACTAATAGAAGTTTGATACTTGATGATTGTTTTGAGATATGGAGATAGTGATATAAAAGTTGTGCTAGTTGGGTAGTTGTGAATTTGAGGAATACTTGTGTTGAAGTTTGCAAGTCCCGTAGCATGCACGTATGGTAAACGTTGTGTAACAAATTTGAATCATGAGGTGTTATTTGATTGTGTTCCTTATGAGTGGTGGTCGGGGACGAGCGATGGTCTTTTCCTACCAATCTATCTCCCTAGGAGCATGCGCGTAATGCTTGGTTTTTTATGACTTGTAGATTTTTGCAATAAGTATGTGAGTTCTTTATGACTAATGTTGAGTCCATGGATTATACGCACTCTTACCCTTCCATCATTGCTAGCCTCTTCGGTACCGTGCATTGCCCTTTCTCACATTGAGAGTTGGTGCAAACTTCGCCGGTGCTTCCAAACCCCGTGATATGATACGCTCTTTCACACATAAACCTCCTTATATCTTCCTCAAAACAGCCACCATACCTACCTATTATGGCATTTCCATAGCCATTCCGAGATATATTGCCATGCAACTTTCCATCGTCACGTTTATTATGGAACGCATCATCATTGTCATATTGCTTTGCATGATCATGTGGTTGACATCGTATTTGTGGCAAAGCCACTGTTCATAATCCTTTCATACATGTCACACTTGATTCATTGCACATCCCGATACACCACCGGAGGCATTCATATAGAGTCATATCTTGTTCTAGTATCGAGTTGTAATATTCGAGTTGTAAATAAATAGAAGTGTGATGATCATCATTAATAGAGAATTGTCCCAAAAAAGGAGGGAAGAAAGGCCCAAAAAAGGCCAAAAAAAGGAAAGGCCAAATAAAAAAAGGGACAATGCTACTATCCTTTTTCCACACTCTTGTGCTTCAAAGTAGCACCATGATCTTCATGATAGAGAGTCTCTTGTTTTGTCACTTTCATATACTAGTGGGAATTTTTCATTATAGAACTTGGCTTGTATATTCCAACAATGGGACTCCTCAAGTGCCCTAGGTCTTCGTGAGCAAGCAAGTTGGATGCACACCCACTTAGTTTCTTTTGTTGAGCTTTCATACATTTATAGCTCTAGTGCATCCGTTGCATGGCAATCCCTACTCCTTGCATTAACATCAATCGATGGGCATCTCCATAGCTCATTCATTAGCCTCATTGATGTGAGACTTTCTCATTTTTGTCTTCTCCACATAACCCCCTCATTATATTCTATTCCACCCATAGTGCTATATCCATGGCTCACGCTCATGTATTGCGTGAAAGTTGAAAAAAGTTTGAGATTACTAAAGTATGAAACAATTGCTTGGCTTGTCATCGGGGTTGTGCATGATGAGAGCATTCTTGTGTGACGAAAATGGAGCATGACTAAACTATATGATTTTGTAGGGATGAACTTTCTTTGCCCATGTTATTTTGAGAGGACATAATTGCTTAGTTAGTATGCTTGAAGTATTATTATTTTTATGTCAATATTAAACTTTTGTCTTGAATCTTATGTATCTGATATTCTTGCCAAAATGAAGAGAATTACTTAGAGAAATATGTTAGGTAGCATTCCACATCAAAAATTCTGTTTTTATCATTTACCTACTTGAGGACGAGCAGGAATTAAGCTTGGGGATGCTAATACGTCTCCAACGTATCTATAATTTTTGATTGTTCCATGCTATTATATTATCTGTTTTGGATGTTTATGGGCTTTATTATACACTTTCATATTATTTTTGGGACTAACCTATTAACCCAGAGCCCAGTGCCAGTTTCTGTTTTTTCCTTGTTTTAGAGTATCGCAGAAAAGGAAAATCAAATGGAGTCCAATTGACCTGAAACTTCACGGAAATTATTTTTGGAACGAAACCAACCTGGGAGAGTTGGAGTCCACGTCAAGGAAGCTTCGAGGAAGCCACGAGGTAGGGGGGCGCGCCCACCCTCCCTGGGCGCGCCCTCCACCCTCGTGGCTCCCCTGACGTATTTCTTCCTCCTATATATATCCATATACCCTAAAACGATCGAGGAGCACAATAGATCAGGAGTTCCGCCACCAGAAGCCTCCGTGGCCACCGAAAACCAATCTAGACCCGTTCCGGCATCCTGCCAGAGGGGGCAATCCTTCTCCGGTGGCCATCTTCATCATCTCGGTGCTCTCCATGACGAGGAGGGAGTAGTTCCCCCTGGGGGCTGAGGGTATGTACTAGTAGCTATGTGTTTGATCTCTCTCTCTCTCGTGTTCTTGAGGTGATACGATCTTGATGTATCGTGAGCTTTGCTACTATAGTTGGATCTTATGATGTTTCTCCCCCTCTACTCTCTTGTAATGGATTGAGTTTCCCCTTTGAAGTTATCTTATTGGATTGAGTCTTTAAAGATTTGAGAACACTTGATGTATGTCTTGTCGTGCGTATCTATGGTGATAATGGGATATCATGTGATACACTTCATGTATGTTTTGGTGATCAACTTGCGGGTTCTGCCCATGAACCTATGCATAGGGGTTGGCACACGTTTTCGTCGTGATTCTCTAGTAGGAACTTTGGGGCACTCCTTGAGGTTCTATGTGTTGGTTGAATAGATGAATCTGAGATTGTGTGATGCATATCATATAATCATACCCACGGATACTTGAGGTGACATTGGAGTATCTAGGTGACATTAGGGTTTTGGTTGATTTGTGTCTTAAGGTGTTATTCTAGTACGAACTCTAGGGTTGTTTGTGACACTTATAGGAATAGCCCAATGGATTGATTGGAAAGAATAACTTTGAGGTGGTTTCGTACCCTACCATAATCTCTTCGTTTGTTCTCCGCTATTAGTGACTTTGCAGTGACTCTTTGTTGCATGTTGAGGGATTGTTATGTGATCCAATTATGTTATTATTGTTGAGAGGACCTGCACTAGTGAAAGTATGAACCCTAGGCCTTGTTTCCTAGCATTGCAACACCGTTTACGCTCACTTTTATCATTAGTTACCTTGCTGTTTTTATATTTTCAGATTACAAAAACCTTTATCTACTATCCATATACCACTTGTATCACCATCTCTTCACCAAACTAGTGCACCTATACAATTTACCATTGTATTGGGTGTGTTGGGGACACAAGAGACTCTTTGTTATTTGGTTGCAGGGTTGCTTGAGAGAGACCATCTTCATCCTATGACTCCTACGGATTGATAAACCTTAGGTCATCCAGTTGACGGAAAGTTGCTACTGTCCTACAAACCTCAGCACTTGGAGGCCCAACAACGTCTACAAGAAGAAGGTTGTGTATTAGACATCACTTACCGTAGTCCGACTTTCTCCTTTTCCGGGCCATTGTAGCTGGTGACACAGAGGGCTGAGAGAGACGGATAACAAAAGTTCCTGGTTCCACAGGAAGCTTTTGCGCAGCACACTTTGACAGGTGATCAGCTATGCAGTTTTCTGCACGTGGTATATGCTCTGTTTGAAACCCATCAAAGTGCTCCTCCAATCTCCTCACTTCCTCGACGTATGCTTCCATCAATGGGCTTTGATGATCCTTGTTGACTTTTCTCACCACAAGTTGTGAATATCCTCGTATGATCAGCTTCTTGATTCCCTATTCTGCTACAATTTTGAGCCTGGCAAGGAACCCTTCATACTCAGTTGTATTGTTGGTGGCTTGTTCTTGGGAAAAGTGCATTTGGACAACGTACTTCAAGTGCTCCCCAGAGGGGGCAACAAGAAGCACGCCAGCCCCTGCACCTTGTAGGTAAAAAGCACCATCAAAATACATAATCCATTCTTGGGGTGATTCCTTGCCGGGGATAGCTGTCTCTGTCACTTCCTCATTAGGGGTTGGCTTCCATTCAGTAATAAACTCTGCCAGCGCCCTGCTCTAAATAGTTGATGTCCTCTCAAACTTCAAACTTAAGCTGGATAACTCCAAAGCCCACTCCACTATTTTGCCGGTGGCCTCAGGGTTTTGGAGTATCCTTCGCAACGGAAAATGAGTGACAACTGTGATCTCATGGGCTTGGAAGTAGTGGCGTAGTTTCCTTGAAGCCATAATGAGACCAAAGATCAACTTTTGCATGCCAGAGTACCTCGATCTAGCCCCCTGCAACAAGGAGCTGACGAAGTACACCGGGCGCTGCACCACTTTCTTCCTTGTCGCGTCCTTGGGGTTGCTCTCATTGTCGTTCTCACTGCTGTCTTGATCCTTTTTTGACTCTACCATTATCTGTCCACTTTCTGCCTCATCCACTTCTCGCTGTGCTACCAAGGCCGCACTGACCACTTGGTTGGTTGCCGCCAAGTATAGCAACAACGGCTCTTGGGGTTTAGGTGCAACCAAGGTAGGCATAGACGATAGGTAGGCCTTCAACTCCTGCAGAGCTGCATCTACTTCCAGGGTCCAGTTCATGGGCCCTGCCTTCTTCAAAATTGTAAAGAACGGCAGGGCACACTCGGCAGACATGGAAATGAATGTACTTAGCGCGGCAACGCATTCCGTCAAGCGCCTCATATCCTTAACTGCCTTGGTGCTTGGATCTGCTCAATGGCTTTGATCTTGTCAGGGTTAGCTTCGATCCCCTGATGGGACACGAAGAAACCAAGCAGCTTGCCGGAGGGGACTCCAAACACACACTTCTCCGGATGAAGCTTCAAATTGATCTTGCGCAGATTAGCAAATGTCTCCTCCAAATCCTGGATGAGAGTGGCCTTATCCTTGGTTTTGACCATGATAACATCCATATAGGCTTGTATGTTTCTGTGTAACTGTGGCTCAAAACCAATATAAACTTCCCTTGCGAAAGTGGCCCAACACTCTTTAGTCTGAATGGCATGCGGACAAAGTAGTACGTACCACATGGAGTGATGAACGATGTCTTCTCTTCATCTTCTTTGGACATGAAGATCCGGAATATGTGTCCAGGAAGGAGAGCAACTCACACCCTGAAGTGGAATCCACAATCTGGTCGATGCGCGGCAAGGGAAATGGGTCCTTCAGGCAAGCCTTGTTGAGATCAGTGAAATCAATGCAAAGCCTCCATTTCCCATTAGCCTTCCAGACTACCACTGGATTTGCTAACCATGTAGGATGCAGTACTCCTCTGACCAAACCAGCTGCCTCCAGTTTCTTGATCTCCTCGGAAATGAACTACTGCCTTTCCAAGGCCTACATCCGTACTTTCTGCTTGACAGGTCGGGCATGTAGGCAGACAGCAAGGTGGTGCTCAATTACCTCCCTGGGAAGACCAGGGATATCGTATGGCTGCCAGGCAAACACATCGATATTCGCCCGCACGAAGGCAATGAGCGCGCTTTTCTATTTGTCATCAAGGGTGGCGCTCAGGTGAAAGTACCGTCAATGCCATCCAATCTTGTCAGGACCTTCTTCACTTGGGGTGCAGCAACCTTGGATCTCTTGCTGTTGGAACACTCCGGCACATCGTCAACGGGTGCCGTGCACTCAGAGGGGGCGTGCTTCCCGAACTCCTTGCCGAAGGTCCTACAATCCCTTTTCTTTCCTTTGCTTTCCTTGGAGGGAGTTGTTGCTGCCGCAGCCTCTTCTGCGACTGCATCCTAGTACATCTTGTCCATGTAGATAATTGCATCCTTCTCATCTGATGGGATAGTGATGACTCCCATCAGCCCAAGCATCTTCAGATTGTTATAAGCATAGTGGGATGCTGCCATAAACTTGGCCAGGGTCGGGCGTCCAAGAATCCCAATGTACGGTAGGGGGAGATCAACCACATCAAACACAAATTTGTCTGTCTAGTAGTTTGGCTCTCCCCCAAACGTCACCGGCAACGTAATCTTCCCTTTAGGATGGCTCCTCCGGGGTTAACTCCTTGAAATGTGCCAGTAACCTCTAGCTCTTCTTCTCCTATCTTAAGCTTATTGATGACTGCAGGGGAAATCAGATTCAACCCGGCCCCGCCATCCACTAACATCTTTGTGACATTGAGGCTGCGAATTGTCGGGGAGACTGTCGGATTTCGGGTTCCGGCAGACCCTTGAGGTTCGAACACTTGGGTGCGCGCGGAGCTTTCATCTCCTACCTACCTGCACCCCTCCGCCTTGCTAGGATCTAAAGCTCAGGAAAGAACAACACAATAGACATAGGGTTTATACTGGTTCGGGCCACCGTTGTGGTGTAATACCCTACTACAGTGTGTGGTGCGGTGGATTGCCCCTTGGGCTGATGATGATGAACAATACAAGGGAGAACAGCCTCGCGAGCGTCTGTTCTTGGCTGGGGCGATGGACTGCTGGGAGGAGCTCAGTCGCCCTTCTCTCTCTCTCTCTCTCTTTTCCCTCGGGTCCTCTCCCCTTGTGTTCGTGTGGTCTCCTTCCTTTTGATGTGGGTGGCTGGTCCTATTTATAGAGGCCCTGGTCCTCTTCCCAAATATCGAGCGGGAAGGGAGCCAACAATGGCGGCCTAATTTGAAAGGGGACAACTAGTACTAGCTATCCTGACAAAAGTAGTCTTCGCCTACGCAAAGCTCTGGTGATGACGCCGTCTTGGGCTCCACGGTGACCTCCATCTCATAGTCCTCCTGGTCTTGGTCTCGTTGCACCGAAATGGCAACCTTTGCATGATGCCTTGGTACTCCGCGGCTGCGCTTGCCCCCCTTGCACCAAAGAGGAAAGGAGGACACTACGCGGGCTGGCACCCGCCTGGCGCCCTCGGTCGTCTTGGCTTGCGTCACGGGCACCTCGTGAGGTACCCCGCCTTGGTCTCTTCGCCTCCTCGTGAGCCAGCCTGACGAGGCCGTGTCTGAGGAAGCTCCATGTCGTCCGCCCCGCGAGGCTTGGCCCCTCATGAGGGTCTTGGGTTTGTGTTGGTGAAGATGGGCCATGCAGGGCCCCCTTTTGAGCCACGCCGCAGGCCGCAGGCAGGCAAGTCTGGGGACCCCCGTTCCCAGAACGCCGGCAGTAGCCCCCGGGCCCAAGGCGCGCTCGAAATTGGCCGTGCAGGGATGCGGAAGGGAAAGAGCGAAGCACCGCGGGCCCTAACAGCCTGCGGCCTTGGTCGCCGCGTGGCGGTTGATCGGACGTGGGCACCTCCACAGCCCCATGGCGCCTCGGTAACTGCACGGATTGGACGAGTCCCTGCATGCAAAGCGGGTCATGATTACCTGCGATCGTCGAGGTAGGCGGTTGGCCTTTGCCGGCCATAAGTACGGAACAGCGCGCGCCCTTCCAGTCCATCCCTCCTTGCTTCTCCTTCTTCCTGATCCTTACTCCGTCTTGCTGCGATGGCTCTGATCCACCGGTTCTCGATGGCAGAGAAGGGAAAGGCTCCCCAAGAGGAACCAGACCCACTCCCGCCAAAGAAATGGCTCGCCCCCCGTGGCTCGGACGAGGGGGCCCTTCAGGTGGTGCCGAGGCCTTTATGCGAGCGGGCACCGCCGGGGTTCCCGCTTCCATTGTACGCCCACGTCGAGGGCCCTGAAGGAGCTGATGCTGACCGCCACGGGCAACGCCGTCGTCGGCGCCGGCGGGTCACGAGGTGTGGGTCGTCCCCCCTGGGGTCCACACTCAGGGCTCCTCCCGAGAGGTCGTGCTTCACGTCGCCATTCCTCTTTAGTATTGGATCCGCCTTCCTCCCTTCTTCGCCTCCATCATCCCGCAGGGGGAGCCCCTGGAGCTCTGGCTGCAGCACGCCGGCTGCAGCACCCTTGCGACAGAGGCTGAGGTCGCGGTCGTTGCCCCGGGCGGGGTCTACATGACTCGGGGCTGGAGAGAGATCGCCCGGGTTTGCAGGGTAAGGGGCGTCTTCGCGGTCCACTTGGATTACGACGGTGCTTCGGTGATGCTCTTCAAGGTCTTCGACGCGAGCGGGCGCGGGCTGGAGTGCTGCCCCGGGGAAGGTGGCTAGGACCCTGCCGCGATGAGGACTGGGCCCGCCAACCTATCCCTTGGCGGCTCCTCAGGTGGTGGAGGCGTCGGAGGTTCCAGCGACTCCGGCGAGCTCTTCGCGACTCCGGAGACGAGCGATGATAGCTACGAGCCCCCGAGCCGGCGCCGCTCCTGGAGCAGGGTGGGCTCGTCAGGCCGCCGCCGACCCTGATCTGGATGGGGCTGGCGTCGGTGCTCGACGGCCCACTGTTGATGATGGCGTCTTTTGCTGGGACGCGCGTACTTTGTGTCCCTTTAGGATCTGTTCCCTGCGAGGAATCAAAAACGCGTCCCATGGGGGCTTGTAAGGTGCCTGTGATCCTGTTTTGTTAATATAACCCCTGTCGTAGAATTGTGCGAGTTGCTCATTCCGTCTTAGCTCAGTCCTCCCTTTCGAACCTCACGAGGGCTTGGTGCTCTGCGCCGACAGGTCCCAGTCCCAAGGCGGCTTCAGCCGTCGCTGGTATGTCTGGTCGCGATGCCATGGTCAAGGCCAGGAGGTGAGCGACCCAGAGTCCGATAAGAGCCCTTGAGTCGCGATGCTCAAGAGGCCCCCTTTGGCGCCCGAGCAGCCGTCGTTTGGTGAGAAAGGAGAGTGGCATCGCTAACACGGGATGGCATTAGGTGCGGGGATGGTGCCACAGTAGCTGGCGCTTCCGGGTGATGACTTATCTTGAGGATCAGGGGCCGCTCTCTGGGGTGTCGCCAGGTCCGTGCATCGGCAGGCGCGAGGTTGCTCGGCGAGGTCCTCGCATGTCTCTCCCTTCTCGCCTTTGTTCCCCTTTCTGCTCTACGTCCTCGGGTCTCGGCCCTCGAGCGGGTCTCAGCCGTCGCTGGTATGCCAGGTCGCGATGCCGTGGTCAAGGCCAGAGGGTGAGGGCTGGAGAGCCAGTAGGAGCCCTGAGTCGCAATGCTCAGGCACCCCCCCCCCTTTAACGTCCAAGCGGTTCACGCGGACGAGTGCGAAAGAAACACGGCAAGGGCCTTGCCTGACGCAGCTCCTTCAGGAGGTCCTGCAGGTCCACCATAGAAAAAACAAGGGGTTGCCATGACAATTGACAGTCAGCCGTTGGTCGCTTCCGAGGGGTAGTGAGGCACTGAAGGCTTGACGAGGTGACGATGTGCGGGGCTGCCGCGGCCAGAGCTCAGCCATCCAGGTTTGTCGGCGTTGTAGGGACGGACCCATGCACAAGCGTCGTGCTGTTTGAGAGCAGCTCCGTTAGTTGGCGTCAGCTGAGCAGGCAACTAGGTAAAACACATTAGCCACGAAGGAGTGGATTCGTTCAAATAGATGTTGGCAATGCGGACATCACCGGGTCAGGCCCGAGCGACTTGAGGATCATGCAGCCTGAGGGGCGCCCCCAACAAGGTAAGCTAACAACATGGAATAAAAAGGGATACATGCCGCAGGGACGGACCCACGCGGCCTGGGAATAATGCAGCCCTGGGGGGCGCTCCCAGCTGGAAGTGAAACTTGAAAGATGTCACCTGATGATGTTGAGGACGAAGGAGCGCTGATGTAGCAGGCTCGGTGGGCCGCGGGAGCCGATCCTCACGAGCCCCCAGGCCCAGGGGCCTCGCGAGGCTCCCAAGGCGCTGGCGGCTCCTCGCGGGCCTTCTCCATCCCTACCAGGGCAGCGGAACACCTGGCCTCTCTTGCCTCCGTGATGCCGCTCATGAGGCGCTGGTACGCGTCAGCCGCGCTCGGCAGGCCGTAAGGCATGCGAACGTAGCTGTGGGGTGGGCCTCCGCAACGCCCCACTCGCGAGGGCCAGAGGCGCTCCAGAGAGGCGACTCGGTTGAGCCCTGGTATGTCGATGCAGACGCGCAGCCCACCATCCTTGCCTGGATGGGTGGCCATTGCTCGTAGGCGGCGGCCGCCTTTCATGACTCTTGACTTCTGTAGCTCCTGAGTGGCCTTGCTGATGAAATCCTGAGGGTCTGGATCTCCTTGCCTTGCTCCTTCTTGAGTGAAACGTGCTTCGAAACACGCCTCCATGTGGTGCCCAAGCGCTTCCCTCATGACCCTAGCTAGGTCGGTGGCCCTCCAGGGGAGAGCCCCCGAGCCCTGCCTGAGGAGGGCGCCGGGCGCGCTTTCCTATGCGATGGAAGGAGGTTCCCCCTGGGCAGGCGCGGGCCCAGAGGGGCCTGCCTCCTGAGTGGTCGGGCCGGATGATGTCTTCTTCTTCTTGGGGGCGGTCTCGGGAGGCCTCCTGCTCCCACGATCCAAGTCTTCCAGTGACGCGGCCTGAAAGGCTCGTTCCAGGGAACACACCACGTCCTTCTCTTCGCAGGGCACCGTGATGACTCCGCCACTTCCCGGCATCTTGAGGACGTTGTAGCCGTGGTGAGTTACGACCATGAACTTGGCCAGCGCTGGGTACCCAAGGATGGCGTTGTACGGCAGGCGAATGTGAGCGACGTCGAAGTCGATGAGCTCGGTGCGGTAGTTGTCGCGTGCCCCGAAGGTGACAGGGAGGCGGACCTGCCCAATCGGGACCGTGGAGCCGTCGGTGATACCGGAGAAGGGCTTGGTTGGCTGAAGCTGGTTGTAGGGCACTTGGAGGTTGTTGAATGTTTCCACGGATAGGACGTTGAGCCCTGCCCCGCCATCGATGAGGGTCTTGGTGACCACCATGTTGCTGATGATTGGGGAACAAAGCATCGGGAGGACTCCGGCTGTAGCCGCACACTTGAGCTGATCTGCCGAGCTGAACGTGATGGCGCACGCCGACCACCTGAGAGGGCGCGTGGCTTCGAGCCTGGGGAGGACTGCGTTCACTTCGCGGGCGAACTACTTGAAGATGCGCTGAGAGGCTGGGGCTTGTGCCCCTCCCAAGATGCAGGCTATCGCGCACGGCTCTTGGAAGCCCCCAGCCCCCTCGTCCTGGTGGCGGTCTTCGTTTCTTCTTAGCTGCGGCGGCAGCGGTGGGAGGCCTGCGTTGCCTTACGGGCGATCCTCGTGAGGCTGATCCCTCCAGTCCCCCTCGTGAGGGTGATCCCTCGGGAGGCTGGGTCTTGCCAGCGATCCTCGCGAGGTAGGTTGCGCCACCCTTGGTGTGGGCCACGGTCTTCCCAGCGTCCTGCATTCCTTCCTCCTCCTCGGCCGTAGCCCCGGTCACTGCGGTCAGGGCGACGGCCGATCCTTCCTTCTCGCACGACTCGGAGCTCTTGACATTCGTTGGTGTTGTGGGTGTGGAGGTCGTGGTACACACAGTACCGGCCGCCCTTGGAAGGTTCGGGCTGATCCCTGCCTCGCTTGGTGTCTGGTTCTGCCGCGAGCACGGCAGCCCCCTTGCACTTCACATCCTTGGTCTTGGGCTTCTTCTCTTCTGGGTCTGCGGCAGGCAGCTCGAGGAGGGAGAGACGCCCTTCCTCGGACCTGGCGCACTTGGTTGCCAGGTTGAACAGCTCCAAGGAAGTGCACAGGTCTTCCTGCATCGCCAGCTCCTCCTTCATCTTGACGTCGCGCACGCCGTCGGAGAAGGCCGAGATGATGGCCTCCTCGGTCACCTTGGGAATCTTGAGGCGCGCGTTGTTGAAGCGCTGGATGTACTTCTGCAGGGTCTCCCCGGGCTGTTGCTTGATGCGGCGCATGTCGCTTACGGCGGGTGGCCGGTCGCGAGTGCCTTGGAAGTTAGCGATGAAGCGGGTGCGCATCTCGTCCCAGGAGGAGATTGTGCCTGGAGCCAGGTTCAGGAGCCAGGTGCGGGCCCCGTCCTTGAGTGCCATGGGGAACCAGTTCGCCATGACCTTCTCGTCTCCGTTGGCAGCTTCGATGCCCAGCTCGTAGAGCTGCACGAACTCCGCAGGGTCAGCCGTGCCGTCGTAGCGAGGAGGCAAGTCTGGCTTGAACTTGCCGGGCCACGCGACGCTGCGTAGCTTGGTGGTGAAGGCGCGGAAGCCCGCTGTGGCCACGGGAGGCCTTGGATGACGGGGAGCTTGGTCTTGCATGTCCCCACGCGCTGCAGCTGGGTGCAGCGCGGTGTCTTGACGCGCGGGAGCAAGAGCATGGTGGCGACGTGCTGGAGCAGGGAGCGCCCGGGGAGCTTCTTGCGGGCGAGGGACTTCTTAACAGCTCTGCTCTTGCTGCGCTGGTGCCTGCTGGAGCGGGTTCCGCCCAGGGGCCACACGCCTTGGATCCATGGCGCCATCCTGAGGAGGAGGCGGTCGGGCGCCGCCGGAGCTTCATTGCCCGCGCGGGGCGGAGTGCGGTGAAGCGGAACGAACGGCGCAGGAGAGCCCCCTGTGGCACGGACGAGCTCGGCGACGCGGCCGAGCCATTCTTCGTAGACGTCGTCGACGGGGCGGTAGCATAGGAGCTTGTTCGCCGCGATGAGTGCAGCTCGAGCCTCCATGGGCGCACGGAGCGCGCGGGACGAAGAACCAGCTGGGGTGAGCGAGGGAGTTGCGGTGCGGCCGTCTTGCCGCACGGATGGATGCTGGGATGAGGCTTGCCGCTCGTCCCCCGCCGGGCCGGTGGCGGCATTGACGGCAGGTGACGGGGAGCGGCGAGGGCGCCCGCCGACAGGGGCCGTCTGGGCGACGCGGTAAGCGAGCGCGGCCCGGCGCTCGGCGCGGGCCCGACGAGCGTCAGACATGGACGTGATGGTCGGAGGAGAACGAGGTGGTGGAAGACGAATCCCGGCGCACCCCTACCTGGCGCGCCAAATGTCGGATTTCGTGTTTTGGCAGACCCTTGAGGTTCGAACACTGGGGTGCGCGCGGAGCTTTTGTCTCCTACCTACCTGCACCCCTCCGCCTTGCTAGGATCTAAAGCTCAGGAAAGAACAACACAAGAGACACAAGGTTTATACTGGTTCGGGCCACCGTTGTGGTGTAATACCCTACTCCAGTGTGTGGTGCGGTGGATTGCCCCTTGGGCTGATGATGATGAACAATACAAGGGAGAACAGCCTCGCGAGGGTCTGTTCTTGGCTAGGGCGATGGACTGCTGGGAGGAGCTCAGTCGCCCTTCTCTCTCTCTCTCTCTCTCTCTTTCTCTCTCTCTTTGCCCTCGGGTCCTCTCTCCTTGTGTTCGTGTGGTCTCCTTCCTTTTGATGTGGGTGGCTGGTCCTATTTATAGAGGCCCTGGTCCTCTTCCCAAATATCGAGCGGGAAGGGAGCCAACAATGGCGGGCTAATTTGAAAGGGGACAACTAGTACTAGCTATCCTGACAAAAGTAGTCTTCGCCTGCGCAAAGCTCTGGTGATGACGCCGTCTTGGGATCCACGGTGACCTCCATCTCGTAGTCCTCCTGGTCTTGGTCTCGTTGCACCGAAATGGCAACCTTTGCCTGATGCCTCGGTACTCCGCGGCTGCGCTTGCCCCCCTTGCACCAAAGAGGAAAGGAGGACACTGCGCGGGCTGGCACCCGCCTGGCGCCCTCGGTCGTCATGGCTTGCGTCACGGGCACCTCATGAGGTACCCCGCCTTGGTCTCTCCGCCTCCTCGTGAGCCAGCCTGACGAGGCCATGCCTGAGGAGGCTCCATGTCGTTTGGCCCCTCACGAGGGTCTTGGGTTTGTGTTGGTGAAGATGGGCCGTGCTGGGCCCCCTTTTGAGCCACGCCGCAGGCCGCAGGCAAGCAAGTCTGGGGACCCCTGTTCCCAGAACGCCGACAGAGACCAGCAATGGCAAGCATCCTACTGCGGTGGTGCAACCAGGAGATCCTCCTCATCAAAGATGATTGGCATGCGGGACCATTTGAGCGGTTTTCGGGCCTCTGGTGCTGGCTTCACGGCATTGAACTCTCGTGCCCATCGCTTGAGCTGGTGGTGGGAGGCGCGCAAAGATGCACCCCCATCAATGCATAGGGTGTTAGTGGCCTTCTGAAATTCCTGCTCACTAGTTTCCTCTTCATTCCCTTCATTACTCACATCATCACAAACTTCCTTCTCTTGACCCCTGGTGGGTCTTCCTTGGTTCCGAAAGGGTTTGCCGGGGCGATTTGCTTCACCACCTCGGCCCTTTCCGCCAGTGGCATTCTGACCTTTTTCCTTGTCACGCTTATCATATTCTGCTCTCTGTTTCTTGACAAGCTGCTCGACCTAGTAACACTGCTCAAGGCCATGGCCCTTGGTCCGGTGGATCTTGCAATACGAGCCCTCGCCTTTCCCAGCTTTCTCGGCGGCGGCGGCTTCCCGGTAGGCTGTGCAAGCGTCAACTTCCTTGTCAGGGGCCTCAGCCTTGGCCTTTTTGCCGGTACTAGGTGCTCCTGAACCTTCTACAGTCATCACTGCCTTATCTCTTGGCTTCTTGCTGCGCTTCTTGCCCTTTCTCTGATTGGTTGATTCATCTTCATCTTCTGAATCAACATTGATGCAATCCTCCTCTCCGGGCAACTTCCTTCCTTCCTCCACCCGAGCACACTTATCCACCAGCGTGTATAGCTCCTTCACAGTCTTGGGAAACCGCACATTTATCTTAGAACGAATGCGACAGTTGCACACATTGGACTGGAAGGCCACCATAACAGCTGCCAAATGGATATTTGGAATATTCTTATGAACTTTACTGAATTGTTGTAAATACTTACGGAGAGTTTCCCTTCCTTTTGCTGGAGAAGTTGCAGGTCGTTGGGCCTACCGGGCTCTTGGTGGCCACTAGTGAAGGCACCGATGAACTCGTGGCACAGGTCTGCCCATGACGAAATGGAGTTCTCCAGCAGGTGCATCAACCAAGACCTCACGTTGGACTTGAGAGCCAAAGGGAAGTAGTTGGCGAACACCTTATCGTCTCTTCTCTCGGGAGCTTGAACATCAATGGTGTAGATGCTCAGGAACTCTGCCAGGTTCAGCCTCTCGTCGTACTTCTCATGTATCTATGGCTTGAACGTGTGAATGGACGGCCAATGAACTTGCCGCAGCTCTCGTGTACAGGCAGGGCAGCCGACCACGAAAGGAAGGCACCCGCCAACACCCAGCGCAGCCTTGTCAGCGTTGAGGCCGCCGCACCCGTCGGTCTGGCAGAGGTCGTGGCGGCACCGATCTATGACGACGCGCGTGTCTCCCCGTCGCCTATCCTCTGGGGTTCGACGTTGGCCTGGACGCGCTCGAAGGTCAGAAGAGGCCATCAAGACATCGTCGGGCTCTTGATTCTGCTGCGCCCGCTGAGGGAGTCCTGGACTAAGGGGTCCTCGGGCGTCCGGCCTGTTGGCCATGGGCCGGACTGATGGGTTGTGAAGATATGAAGATCGAAGACTGCACCCGTGTCCAGATAGGACTCTCCTTGGCATGGAAAGCAAGCTTGGCGACGAAATATGTAGATTCCTTTCTTTGCAACCGACCTTGTGTAACCCTAGATCCACCCGATGTCTATATAAACCGGGGGACTTATTCCGGAAGAGATACATTATCATAACCATACAAGCTAGACCTCTAGGGTTTAGCCATTACGATCTCGTGGTAGATCAACTCTTGTAATACTCATATTCATCAAGATCAATCAAGCAGGATGTAGGGTATTACCTCCATAGAGAGGGACCGAACCTGGGTAAACATCGTGTCCCCTGTCTCCTGTTACCATCGACCTTAGACGCACAGTTCGGGACCCCCTACCCGAGATCCGCCGGTTTTGACACCGACATTGGTGCTTTCATTGAGAGTTCCACTGTGTTGTCGCCAAAAGTTTGATGGCCCCTTCAATCATCAATAATGACATTGTCCAAGGAGAAATTTTCCTCCCCGGACAAATCTTTGTGTTCGGCGGCTTCGCACTATGGGCCATTTCGTTTGGCCATCTGGAGCAGATCGAAAGCTACACCCCTGGCCGTCAGGTCAGATTTGGGAGCTTGAACTACGTTGCGGACATCCGTGGAGACTTGATCTTCGCCGGATTCGGGACCGTGGCTACCACTCCTGGTCACCCCAAGAGACATGACCTAAATCTGTCATCGGACTGCATCCAGGAGACAGCTCCCATAACCGCTCTGGCCTTAGATCCGGAGCAGACTGCGCCATCCAAGAACGGGAAGCTCAACCCCGCTGTGGAGGCCAAAGATTCCCCGGTGTTGGGGCCGCACATAGACTTGATCTCACAAGATACCTGTGCCACTGAAATTCCGGACTCATCTCTAGCCGTATGTTCTGAACCATGTGAGCCCGCGGAGGCCGAACTTGATCATTTATCGATCTTCGAATTCAGCGCCGCAGACATCTTCCAGCACTCGCCTTTGGGCGACATGCTAAACTCATTAAAAAACATGTCCTTGACGGAGGACTCACAGCCGAACTCTATCCGGTCCGAACTAGGGGCTGACGGTGGAGAATTTTGGTTCCCACCCGCCACCCACTTCATAGCCACGGTCGAGGATTTGACCGACACACTTGATTACGACTCCGAGGACATCAACGGTATGGATGATGATGCCAGAGAAGAAGAGGCCCAGAACCCGCTGTTTACCGGACGCTGGACGGCCACTTCCTCATATGATGTATACATGGTGGATGCACCAAAGGAGAACAACGGCGATGACAAGGAAGATCCAGTTGAGGCTAAACCTTCTAAAATACAATCCAAGCGTCGGCATCAGCGGCGCCGCTCTAAGTCACGCCGCAGTAAAGACATCAACACCGGCACAGGAGAAGATAACACTCCGGAAGGTGCTGAAGACAACAAAGACCCCGTTGAAACAGCTAATGAACAAGATGAATGGGAAGATGGGCAGGTTAGCCCTGGTAAACAGGCCACTCATGAAGAATCAAAGTACGGAAGTTATCTTCTGCTCTCTGAGGATGAGGTGAGCCTCGGCACTGACGATTTCATCGTGCCTGAGGAACCTCTTGAGCAGGAGTGCTTCAAGCGCCAGCTAATAGCCACTGCAAGGAGCCTGAAAAAGAAGCAGCAGCAGCTTCAAAGCTGACCAAGATCTGCTCAATGATAAATGGACCGATGTCCTAGCAGCCGAAGAATACGGCCTCAAGCACCCAACCAAAAGCTACCCAAAGCACAAATTGCCACCTTAGTTTGACGAGGAGGCGCCGGAATACATATGACCATCGTACAATGCGGCTGATCGACCATCACGTGGTCGGGACAAAATGGCAACTCACGCCGAACACCAGCCCGCCCCGCCTCATCACACAGGTAGAGGTAAATTAGCCCATAGCCATACATATGACCTCCGGCAAAACCTGAACAATAAGCAGGACATACCAGATCAATCTACAGATTGGGAGGACATGCCTCGACATGCGATGATGGCCACCTATCCGGACGTGACAAACTTAGTCATGCACGGGCTGAAAACCACAGACGGACTCCATCAGAGCTACATCGCGATACGGTCCGATATAGAGGCGCCGCACACCCTCATTGATTCACTAATGAGGTGATGGATCATGAATTCCCAGAAGGGTTCAAACCCTTGAATATAGAATCATACAATGGAACCACGGACCCCGCGGTGTGGATCAAAGACTTCATTATCCATATTCATATGGCTCGCGGCGATGACCTCCACACCATTAAATACCTCCATTTAAAACTCAAGGGGCCAACTCGGCACTGGTTAAACAACCTGCCTGAAAAATCTACCGGCAGCTGGGAGGACTTGGAAGAAGCCTTCCTCGAGAACTTCCAAGGTACATATGTCCGGCCACCAGACGCTGATGACTTAAGCCACATAGTTCAACAACATGGAGAGTCAGCCAGGAAATTCTGGACTAGGTTCTTAACTAAAAAGAACCAAATCGTTGATTGTCCGGATGCCGAAGCCTTAGCAGCCTTCAAACACAGCATCCGCGATTAATGGATCGCTCGCCACCTCGGCCAAGAAAAGACAAAATCCAAGGCGGCCCTCACGGCACTCATGACTCGCTTTTGTGTGGGCGAGGATAGTTGGTTGGCTCGTAGCAAAAACAATGCAAGCGATGCCGGCACCCCTGAAGTTAAAAATAACAAAGACAAGTCTCGATGCAACAGATACAAGCGTCGAAACAACACTGGCAACACCGAGGATACGGCGGTCAATGCCGGATTCAGTGGCTCTAAGTCCGGTCAGTGGAAGAAGCCGTTCCAAAAGGACAATTCAGGCCCATCCAGCTTGGACCGCATATTTGATCATCCGTGCCAGACTCATGGCACCTTGGACAAACAACCTAATCATACAAATAGAGATTGTTGGGGTTTTAAACAGGCCGACAAATTAAACGCCAAGAACAGGGAAAAGGGATCGCAAAGCGAGGACGATGACGAAGAGCCCCGGCAACCGAACACAGGGGGACAGAAGAAGTTTCCCCCTCGGGTCAAAATGGTGAACATGATATACGCTATCCACATCCCCAAGAGGGAGTGCAAGCATGCACTCAGGGACGTCTACGCGATAGAGCCAGTCGCCCCAAAATTTAATCCATGGTCATCATGCCCGATCACTTTTGATCGTCGGGATCATCTGACCAGTATCCGTCACGGTGGCTCAGCCGCACTGGTCCTAGACCCAATAATTGATGGGTTCCACCTAACTCACGTCCTTATGGACGCAGGTAGCATCCTCAATCTGCTCTATCAGGATACAGCATGAAAAATGGGCATTAACCCATCACGGATCTAGCCCACCAGGACTACCTTTAAAGGGGTCATACCAGGTGTAGAGGCCCGTTGTATGGGCCCAATCACACTAGAGGTTGTCTTCGGATCTCCGGACAACTTCGGAAGCGAGGAGTTAATCTTCGATATCGTCCCCTTCCGCAGCGGCTATCACACACTGCTCGGATGAACTGCGTTTGCTCGATTCAGCGTAGTACCACACTATGCTTATCTCAAGCTCAAGATGCCCGGTCCACGCGGCGTCATAACATTCAACGGAAATACGGAACGCTCCCTCCGTACAGAAGAGCACACAGCTGCCTTAGCAGCAGAAGTGCAGAGCGGCCTTCTCAAGCAGAACCTTAATTTGGCTGCCAAGCCCATGGACACCGTTAAGAGGGTCCGAACTAGTCTACAACAGGAGAGCTCGGCTCGTCAGGAGCTCGACTAGCAATCCGGCCTCCATCTCAGTCCCGATCAAGTGGTTGCATTCGTTCCGCGCGTACATAACTACGCACTCAAAATCCCATGGGCATCGATGGAGGCATAGCTAGCTTGTGGTCCATAGTACGGCTCAACCGACATCGGATACACACATACTTTCACGTTTACTTGTTTCCTTTTCAGGTCTCAATCCCACAGGCCCCATCTGGTGGTCTGGTCATCGGTCCTCTTGAAGGATAAACACACCAAGAAGGCGAGAAATGCAGACATATGGGGGACTTTTTAGGTGATTCCGTTAATGATAACTCTACCTGTTTTTTAGGACCCACATGCAGCTCTCCCTTGGTTTAGGCATGTCAAATAGCCTGTTGCTTATCGCACTACCTGTATCAATGCGCCTTGGCGTACTAATTAAATTACAATGAGAACTGTTTGCGACTGGAGCTTTAGGACCTCAGCTTTTTACCATTTTACCTTTTCTGTTTTCTGTCTCCTTTTTCTCTCAACTCCCCTGTGGATAACCCTATCAGGTAGCACCCGTACACTTTGGTACGTTTCATGTTTGCCAGGGGCTTCATAGCACCCCACACTACGGCAACAAAAGTCCGAACACTTTTTATAAGTATAGTTCGGCACCCCGAATTTAGCATTATATGCATTGGCTCTGAATCATGTCTTTGGTCAATAGTTGGGTTACCCGGCTCCTGTGCTTGTTACCTTAAGTTCCGCTACATCGGCTAAGGTAGTAAAGGGAGAACTACTGTGATTGTGCCTTGGTTTATCCGAAGGAGCACCTCGGTAGAGAAACCGAAAACTGACTGTCATGATGCGGCGAGAGCCGGTCAGCTGTTCGGAGGTTGCAAATCGTTGGAGATTTCTTCCACATCACGCGAAGGATCGGTACTTCCCGATCAGACGCTTATAGCACTCTAGTTCGGATACTAGGGGTTGCGCCCATGTTTTTATTATAAAACTCCTATGGCTAAGTGAGGGCGTTCAAGCCGCATAGTCTGGTTGCCTGGTTCGTTGCGCTAAACAACTCCTTCAAGGACCATATAATTGGATCAAGATTGTTTAGATTCCATCCTGAACACCCCCTGTACTACCTACATGGGGGCAGAAGCCGACGATTGGCCAACCCTCACATTTCATACAACACGGCCGCACAGGAGGAAAAAATTAAAACATAACAAGCATTATATTCCATAACATCATTGTTTCATGTTACAAGACAGGATAATATGAATATTTTCATGGGAATATAACATCCTTCACACATTGCTCCGCCACAAGGCGAGATCCCTCCAGGACACCATCAAAATATAACTCGGGTCAGCGGTACTCCTTGCCCTCAGGCGGCCCCTCGGTCATCAGCTTCTTGGCATCCATCTTCGTCTAGTGCATCTTGGCACGGGCAAAGGCCATCAGGGCACCTTCAATACAGACCGACCGCTTTATGACCTCAAGCCATGGGCAGGCACTAACAAGCCACTTCACAAGTCCGAAATAGCCGCTGGGTATCGGTCGGCAGGCCATAGTCGGACTGTCAGGTCCTTCATCACTAGCTCGGCCGCCTTGTGCAGCTCGACTAGTTGTTTCAGCTGGTCGTTGAAGGGCACCGGATGTTCTGGTCCAAGATATTGAGACCAGAACAGCTTCTCCGTAGAACTCCCTTCTCCGGCTCGATAGAACTCAGCAACATCTGATACGCTGCACGGTAAATCCGTAAACGCCCCTAGAGAGCTCCAAATTTGGGTAAGTAAAAGGAAAGTTTCCTTCACATACTTGCTTTGCATAATGAAAGCCTTACCCGTCGTGATCTTCTAGGCCGCTTGGATTTCTTGAAGGTCGATCTGGGCCTCGGCTCGAGCCTCTTGTGCGCTCTGGTGGGCCTTCACAAGTTCGGACGCTTGCGTCTTAGAATCATGCTCCAAGGACTTGTACTTCTTGACGATGTCCTCGAGCTCTTGCTAGACCTCGCTGACCCAGGCCTCGTGCTTCTCGCGCGCGGTGTGCTCCTTGGCCGCTTTGTCCTCGGCCTCGGCTAACGCCTTCTTGAGGGCCGCCACCTCGGTCATGGCCCCTAATAAAATTCATGACACTTTAGTCGGCACGAAACATTCATCCTTCCTAAATATACACGTAGTTCACTGCATACCTTGGCTGTCCTCCAGCTGCTTCTTCATGAGGCTGAGCTCTTCTTCGGCGCTCTCCAGGCTCTGCTTCAGGTCGGAGACCTCCGCAGTATGAGCGGCAACAGCCAGCAGCGATGCCTACTTATTCACATAGACATCTTATGTTAGACTCCTGCGAAAATTATTTTGATCCTCTATTCGGCTTTTTCTTTCCGAACACCGAACAGAGCATCAGGGGCTACTGTCTACACTGTGGTATCCTTTCTACAATTATATTACTTACCTGAAAGCTTGTTAAAAGGCTAGTGCAGGCTTCAGTCAGTCCGCTTTTGGCAGACTGAACCTTCTCGATCACCGTACCCATAAGGACATGGTGTTTATCCACAATGGAAGCGCCTCGCAACGCTTCCAGTAGATTATCGGGTGCCTCTGGATGGACAGAGGTCACCGGCGAAACAAGAACACCTCCTCCTTTCAGGGAAGGCCTTTCGCTGGACTCCGGAGCCATGTAGGTCTCCGGAATGGTATCCGGATGGGGGCCGAATGGAATTTGGCCCCCATCACCAGTCCCCACGGGGGCTTTTTCGCCCATGTGTTTGGCGGCCAAGGAGTCATCCTTGGGTGCCACCCCGACGATATCCGGAACCACCCCCGGTCTGGGAAGGTCCTTTGGGACACCACCTCGTCATCACCCTTGCCGAGTCAGAGTGAACGGGCGGCGGTGGCATGCTAGCCATCTATTTTGAATCTAGCGAACCCTCTATCGAGGATCGCGGGGAGCTGTCGCGGGTCGGACTGCGATAGCATAATTTAAACACATTAATATTACAAAATGGAAGGGCTAGGCATTTGGACGTGTATAAGGTTTTTGGTACTTACGAGGCGGCCCGAGGCTTGGTCCGGGGCATTTGCTCCGGACTGCTATCAACATGCCATACAAATTTTTTATTTTTCCTAATTTTGGTAGAATTTTTGTAGTAACATAAGTATGGTGAATGTTCAGATTACTACAGACTGTCCTGTTTAAGACACATTCTGTTTTTGATGCATAGTTTGCTTGTTTTGATAAAACTATAGATTTATATCAGTGGATTCAGCCATGGAAAAGTTATATTATAGTAGCTATAATGCAAATACAAAATGTGAATTGGATTGCAACAGTACTTAGAGTAGTGATTGGCTTTATTATGCTAACGGATCTTACTGAGTTTTCTGTTGAGTTTTGTGTGGATGATTAGTGTTCGAAGATCGAGGAGGTATCGATATGAGGATAAGAAGGAGAGGCAAGATCTCAAGCTTGGGGATGCCCAAGGCACCCCAAGTAAATATTCAAGGAGACTCAAGCGTCTAAGCTTGGGGATGCCCTAGAAGGCATCCCATCTTTCTTCAACAAGTATCGGTATGTTTTCGGATTCGTTTCGTTCATGCGATATGTGCAATCTTGGAGTGTCTTTTGCATTTAGTTTTCATTTTTCTTTTATGCACCATGCCGGTATGAGATAGTCCTTGGTTGATTTATAAAATGCTCTATGCACTTGACTTATATCTTTCGAGTATGGCTTTATAGAATGCTTCATGTGCTTCACTTATGTCATTTGAAGTTTGGATTGCTTGTTTCTCTTTACATAGAAAACCGCAATTTGCAGAATCCTCTTTTGCTTCACTTATATTTTTTAGAGCGCGGGCATATCTTTTGTAGAAAGAATTAAACTCTCTTGCTTCACTTATATATATTTAGAGAGATGACAGGAACTGGTCATTCACATGGTTAGTCATAAAATCCTACATAAAAATTGTAGATCACTGAATGTGATATGTTTGATTCCTTGCAATAGTTTTGCGATATAAAGATGGTGATATTAGAGTCATGCTAGTGGGTAGTGGTGGATTAGTAGAAATACTTGTGTTGAGGTTTGTGATTCCCGTAGCATGCACGTATGGTGAACCGTTATGTGATGAAGTCGGAGCATGATTTATTTATTGATTGTCTTCCTTATGAGTGGCGGTCGACGACGAGCGATGGTCTTTTCCTACCAATATATCCCCCTAGGAACATGCACATAGTATTTTGTTTCGATGACTAATAGATTTTTGCAATAAGTATGTGAGTTCTTTATGACTAATGTTGAGTCCATGGTTTATACGCACTCTCACCCTTCCATCATTGCTAGCCTCTTCGGTACCGTGCATTGCCCTTTCTCACCTCGAGAGTTAGTGCAAACTTCGCCAGTGCATCCAAACCCCGTGATACGATACACTCTATCACACATAAGCCTCCTTATATCTTCCTCAAAACAGCCACCATACCTACCTATCATGGCATTTCCATAACCATTTCGAGATATATTGCCATGCAACTTCCATCATCATCATATACATGACTTGAGCATTCATTGTCATATTGCTTTGCATGATCGTAAGATAGCTAGCATGATGTTTTCATGGCTTGTCCGTTTTTTGATGTCATTGCTACGCTAGATCATTGCACATCTCGGTACACCGCCGGAGGAATTCATATAGAGTCATATTTTGTTCTAATATCGAGTTGTAATATCGAGTTGTAAGTAAATAAAAGTGTGATATCATCATTATTAGAGCATTTTCCCAGTGAGGAAAGGATGATGGAGACTATGATTCCCCCACAAGTCGGGACGTGACTCCGGACTTTAAAAATAAATAAATAAGGCCAAAGAAGCCCACAAAAAAGAGGCCAAAGAAGCCCACCAAAAAAAGAGGAGAAAAAAAGAGAAAAACAAAAAAATGAGAGAAAAAGAGAGAAGGGGCAATGCTACTATCCTTTTACCACACTTGTGCTTTAGAGTAGCAATATGTCCTTCATATAGAGAGTCTCTTGAGTTATCACTTTTATATACTAGTGGGAATTTTCATTATAGAACTTGGCTTGTAAATTCCGATGATGGGCTTCCTCAAATTCCCGAGGTCTTCATGAGCAAGCAAGTTGGATGCACACCCACTTAGTTTCCAGTTTGAGATTTCATGCACTTATAGCTCTTAGTGCATCCATTGCATGGCAATCCCTACTCCTCACATTGACATCAATTGATGGGCATCTCCATAGCCCGTTGATTAGCCGCGTCGATGTGAGACTTTCTCCCTTTCTTGTCTCCTCCACACAACCTTCACCATCATATTCTATTCCACCTATAGTGTTATATCCATGGCTCACGCTCATGTATTGCGTGAAAGTTGAGAAGGTTTGAGAAACGTCAAAAGTATGAAACAATTGCTTGGCTTGTCATCAGGGTTGTGCATGATTTGAATATTTAGTGTGTTGAAGATGGAGCATAGCCAGACTATATGATTTTGTAGGGATAAATTTCTTTGGCCATGTTATTTTGAAAAGACATGATTGCTTTATTAGTAGGCTTGAAGTGTTGTTTTTATATCAAATTATAGACTATTGCTTTGAATCACTCGTATCTTAATATTCATGCCATGATTAGATATGTGATCAAGATTATGCTAGGTAGCATTCCACATCAAAAATTATTTTTTTATCATTTACCTACTCGAGGACGAGCAGGAATTAAGCTTGGGGATGCGGATACATCTCCGTCGTATCTATAATTTTTGATTGTTCCATGCCAATATTCTATAACTTTCATATATTTTTGGCAACTGTTTATACTATTTTTGGAGACTAACATATTGATCCAGTGCCCAGTGCCAGTTCCTGTTTGTTGCATGTTTTTTGTTTCGTGGAAAATCCATATCAAACGGAGTCCAAACGGGATAAAAACAGGCGAAGATTATTTTTGGAATATATGTGAAATATGGGAAGAAAATCAACGTGAGATGGTGCCCAAGGGAGGCACGAGGCAGGGGCGCGCCCCACCCCCCTAGGCGCGCCCCTGACCCTCGTGGCCCCCCCGTAAGGCAGTTAATGCCCTTCTTCAGCCGGAAAGCTAATTTTTAGGAAAAAAATCTCGGCGAAGGTTTCAATCCAATCGGAGTTATGGATCTCCATATATATATGAAACGGTGAAAGGGCAGAATACCAGAACGCAGAAACAGAGAGAGACAGATCGAATCTCGGAGGGGCTCTCGCCTCTCCCATGCCATGGAGGCCAAGGACCAGAGGGGAATCCCTTCTTCCATCTAGGGAGGAGGTCAAGGAAGAAGAAGAAGAAGAAGAAGAAGAAGAAGAAGAAGAAGGGCCCCCCTCTCCCCTTCCCTTCCGGTGGCACCGGAACGCTGCCATGGCCACCATCATCATCACCGCGATCTTCACCAACACCTCTGCCATCTTCACCAACATCTCCATCACCTTCCCCCCTCTATCTACAGCGGTCCACTCTCCCGCAACCCGCTATACCCTCTACTTGAAGATGGTGCTTTATGCTTCATATTATTATCCAATGATGTGTTGCCATCCTATGATGTCTGAGTAGATTTTCGTTGTCCTATGAGTGGTTGATGAATTGCTATGATTGGTTTAATTTGCTTGTGGTTATGTTGCTGTCCTTTGGTGCCCATAATATGAGCGCGCACGCGGATCACACCATAGGGTTAGTTGTATGTTGATAGGGCTATGTATTGGAGGGCAAGAGTGACAGAAGCTTCAACCTAGCATAGAAATTGATGCATACGGGATTGCAGGGGGACCAATATATCTTAATGCTATGGTTGGGTTTTACCTTAATGAACGTTAGTAGTTGCGGATGCTTGCTAATAGTTCCAATCATAAGTGCATAGAATTCCAAGTCAGGGATGGCATGCTAGCAGTGGCCTCTCCCACATGAAACTTGCTATTGGTCTAGTAAAGTAGTCAATTGCTTAGGGACAATTTCGCAACTCCTACCACCACTTTTCCATACTCGTTATACTAACTTTATTGCTTCTTAATCTAAACAGCCCCTAGCTTTTATTTACGTGCTCTTTATTATCTTGCAAACCTATCCAAAAACACCTACAAAGTACTTCTAGTTTCATACTTGTTTTAGGTAAAGCGAACGTCGAGCGTGCGTAGAGTTGTATCGGTGGTCGATAGAACTTGAGGAAATATCTGTTCTACCTTTAGCTCCTCGTTGGGTTCGACACTCTTACTTATCGAAAGAGGCTACAATTGATCCCCTATACTTGTGGGTTATCAGATCCCGGCCCCCAAGCTGGTCCCGAGATGTCCGAGTAAAGATCTCGTCTTGATGAAGTGGTGACGCAGCATAGTCGATGGGCAAGGTGAAAACTCCAGTCCGACCGCGGCGATGGAGCATGCTGGTACTGTGATGCCGAAGCCCCCAGTGTGTGTGTTAATGAAGTGATGATGAATCCCCTGGTCCAGCCAAGGTGATGCGGTAGGTCGGCAAGGTGATGACAGAACCCCCACATCAGCACATTGGTGCGCCAAGGTAATAGCGCTGCCCGGCCGAAATCATTTACCTGTGCACAAAAAATAGTGCAATCCAGAGATAATAATAATGATAATAATAATTAAAAATATCTGCATAATTAATAATTTAAGCAAAGTGGATAATAAAAGAAATATGGCCCGTGTGCCGAACACTCGATGAGGTAGAGCTCTCTCAGCGATGCCGAAGTCCCCGAGGCAACCGAACATGTCAGTATGGCAATTCGACCAACAAGGTGATCACGTGAGCCGATTGGGACAACGATGTCGGCTTGCCAAAGTGACCGCGTCACGCAGTCGAAGTCGATTACCTACACACATAAAATAGTGTGGTCCAAAAAGGATAATTGATTTTCGCAAAAATAATTTATTGAAAGAGATGTGGCCTGGCGCTGAAGTCAGGTCGATGCAGGACGTTGGCGTGACGCGGTGAAGGCGTGGCCAAGCCTGAATTCGCAGGCCGGTCTAAGTTCTGGATGCGGCACTTGCCGAAGTGTATACGGAAACTGACGGAACCACCACGCGGCCGTTGTTAATGCGGCCACCATTTGATAGACCTGTGTACAGATGATGAAACAAACCAGAGTAATAATTCCTTGGAAAAAATAAACCCAAGCAAGAAAAAAATACTAGGATCAATAGCACCTGGTTTATCTATTGTAGTAATCTGAAGAAAGGTTACTCCCAAAACTGGGACTCGATCCGCACACCCATTGTCTGATGGGTGATAAAGCGACGGCATGGCGATGCTGGCTAAGGTGGGATCGCCAAGGGAAAGCCCCCAGTCCAGCTAACGTGACAAAGTTGGTCGGCTGGTGACGCTGAAGTCACCGGAGTATGTTGATGAAGAAATAGAAAAGTCCCCGGTCTAGCCGAGATGACGAAGCGGGTCAGTAAGGAGACGTTGCAGCTGCCATATGAGCCGAGATATTGAAGCAGTTCAGTGTGATGGACATCGGCTTGAAAAAGCAACAGTGCGGCCATGCCGATGCTGGTCATAACTTGTGACGCGGTCAATGCCGGATTGATGAAAGTAACCAAGCGGCGATGTCGGCGAGCCTGACCCGTGCAATCCGTGGGGCGATGGTGTTGGTGATGATTTATCCTTCGCGATGCCGGACTCTTGTTCAGTTTGCCGAGCTGATGATCTGATAAGGTTAAACTCGGATCGATGAAGCGACGATCTGTCTAGCGCAGGTCGGCAAACATGGAGCAATGTTACCGGACTGGTGTGACACCAGCACGATGGTGAAGCGTGCCTCAAAGAAGGCTTAAACTTTTATGGGCATGTGTTAAAAACAACGCACAATGCCATAGAAGAAAAATCCTTTAAAAAGATTGTCCAATACCACGTTCGTAAAGAAACATGAATTCTGGTCGGATCCATATTCGTGCAGAAAACAGATCCGAAAAGTGATTCACTAATCGGAAGGTTCCCGGAGTTTGGACGGTCAGATCGAGCTGAAATTTTGAGGGGTGCTAGATATAGGAATTCCGCAGCCGATCAACGGTTGGATCTTCCAAAGGACGTCCGATCTAGGTGCTGGAGACCACGCCCTAAACTCGTCCAGATTCCCGTCCAGATTTGACAGCGCTCTGGTATATCATAGATTGCCGGAGATTCCTCCATCGGAACTCGACGACATTTTGCATGATTGTTTTAGACTCAATTCCGCACAATTACATCAAAGGATCGTCAAAGCAATGCTCAAGGAGGTGGTGGAAGCGGATACAAGTTCGATGTTTGGAAAAACACCACGGTTGCCCGAGGGCAATGTTGACGTTGAGCCCCCGAGCTCCCTGGATTATTCCTCCATGATCTTGATAGAGATCGGAGTTGATGTTGATGAAGGCCCCCGTCCGAACATGACGATCGGAGATGGAGAGCGGCCCTTGGTCGAGCCGCCGACGAAGATGCCGACGTCACAGTTGATCTGCGGCCGAGCCATTGATCCTTTGCCGATCACATAGCGGAACTCTCAATGAAAGCACCATTGTCGATGTCAAAACCGGCAGATCTCGGGTAGGGGGTCCCGAACTATGCGTCTAAGGATCAATGGTAATAGGAGACATGGGACATGATGTTTACCCAGGTTCAGGCCCTCTTGATGGAGGTAATACCCTACTTCCTGCTTGATTGACTTTGATGAGTATAGGGGTTACAAGAGTTGATCTACCCCGAGATCGTATGTTGTGGTCTAAACCCTACGGGTATGATGAGTAATGTCATAATAATCTACCGACTATCCTGGCCTTGGCTTATATAATGTACCAGAGGCCTAGGATAACAAGAGTCCTAGTCGAATACGCCGGTCAAGAGGAGTCCTCGTCTTGATCACCAAGCATATGGCCATGGGGGTCCTTGGCCCAATCCAACTGATTGGGAGACGACGTGGTGAGTACCCCCTAGTCCAGGACACCGTCAGTATTAACTCCATAGAGAGAGCCCAAACCTGGGTAAAACATCATGTCCCCTGTCTCCTGTTATCATCGACCTTAGACGCACAGTTCGGGACCCCCTACCCGAGATCCGCCGGTTTTGACACCAACACCCGCGGCGGCTGCCGTGGCGGGGACTGCACCATGGGGACGGCCCCCTCTGTTCGGCCAACGGTGTGAGCCGTTGCTGTCGCTTGGGGAGGTCATGGCGGGCCAGCTCGTCATGAGCCCCCAGCTTCGGCAAAATCGAGCAGGCTCTGGATGGTGGCACGCCATTTATCCATCTGTTTGGCCGCTGGCAGGAACCTCAGTAGCAACTGAGCTCGCGCCATCGCCTCCGTGTCTATGCTTGGCATAGATGTTGATGACGTCGACCGCATCGTCGCCTGGCTCCTGACGGTGCCGGCGGCGGCTGTGGTGCCATGTCCACGCAGCTGTGGGACGACCTCCTGGGCAATGGGGTCGCGCGACGGTGGTGCTGGAGGGTCAGCATCTCCGTCGGGCACAGCAGTCCGGTCCGCTCGTCCGGGAGGAGGCTGAGGGAGTCCTGACTAAGGGGTCCTCGGGTGTCCGGGCTATATGATATGGGCCGAACTGATGGGTCGTGAAGATACAAGGCAGAAGACCTTCCCCCGTGTCTGGATGGGACTCTCTTTTGCATTGAGGGCAAGCCTAGCGTCCGGATGTATAATTTCCTTTCTCTATAAACTGACTGTTTACAACCCTAGGCCCCTCTGGTGTCTATATAAACAGGAGGGTTTAGTCTGTAGAGGCTAAGAAAAATCATATAGGCTAGACATCTAGGGTTTAGCCATAATGATCTCGAGGTGGATCAACTCTTCTAACCCCTATACTCATCAAATACAATCAAGTAGGACATAGGGTTTTACCTCCATCAAGAGGGCCCGAACCTAGGTCAACATTGTGTCTCCCTTGTCTCCTGTTGCCTTCGATCCTCAAACGCACAGTTCGGTACCCCCTACCCGAGATCGGATGGTTTTGACACCAACATTGGTGCTTTCATTGAGAGTTCCACTGTGTCGTCAACAGAAGGTTCGATGGCTCGTTCGATCATTAACAACGATGTCGTTTCGGAGGAAACTTTCCTCCCCGGACAAATTTTCATGTTCGGCAGCTTCGCTCTGCGTGCCAACTCAATTGGCCACCTCAAACAGATTGACAGCTACGCCCCTGGTCATCAGATCAGTTTCGGGAACCTAAATTATGTCGCTGATATCCGAGGAGACTTGGTCTTCGAAGGTTTCGCAGCCCCGACCACCGCTTTGGTGTTAGATCTGGAGCAAACTGTCGAGTCCGAAGATGGGAGTTTGGAGCCCGCCGGACTCTCTGCTATGAGGATCCCTATCGGAGATCCGGAGGCGATTTTGTCCTTGGACAGCCCGGAATCAGATTCGGTTCCCCCTATCATTGAAAGGCCGGACTCCCCCCCGGACACGAGCTCCAAACTCTCGAAGTCCGCGCCAAGCCAGCGTGGCCAGGAGGCCTTTGCCCTGGCCAGCCCCGCGGACTCTCGTTTCCCCGTCCAATCTTTGCTCTTAAACGAGGCTCTGGACTTAATGCGGTCCCTCTTCATTACGGAGGAATCACCTCCGAACTATGCCAAGCCCAGACTAGGGGCTGAGAGCGGGGAATTTTACGTCACCCACCACCCACTTCATACCCACCGTCGAGGACTTAAACGACATGTTGGACTACACCTCCAAAGACATCGACAGCATGGACGACGATGCCGGAGAGGTACAAGGCCAAGACCCGTCATTTATCGGACGCTGGACGGCCACCTCCACATATGACGTGTATATGGTAGATACACCCAAAGAGGATGACGGCGAAGGCAGGAAGGATCCGGTTGAGGACAAACCTGCTGAGACACCACCAAAGCATCGATGCCAGCGACGCTGCTAAAAATCGCATCGTGAAAAAGACAGTAATACTGGCAGCGGAGAAAATACCACTCCAGAGAACACCGAAGACCCTGAAGCCCCTGTCGAGCCCACATCCGAGCAGAATGATGTGGAAGAAGGGCAAGTTAACCCCGACGATCCGGTCGGGACGAGGATTCAGAAGATAGCAACTATCTACCACTCACGGTGGATGATGTCAGCCTCGGCAACAAAGATTTCATCATGCCAGAGGAACCCCTCGAGCAGGAGCGCTTTAAGCGCCAACTAATTGCCACTGCAAGAAGCCTAAAAAAGTAGCAGTAGCGGCTCCAAGCCGAATAGGATACACTCCACGACAGATGGACCCAGGTCCTAGCTGCCGAAGAATATGGCCTCCAATGCTCAACAAAGAGTTATCCGAAGCGTCAGCTACTACCACAATTCGACGACGAGGCCTTCGAGCCAATACCGTCAAAACATGACTGCGCTGATGAACCAGACCGGCCACCACGTGGGTGAGATAAAGCGGTCACCTACGCCGAAACCAACCTGCACCACCTCGCCATAAGGGCAGAGAGACAGCGGCTCTAGGATACACCTACGACATACGACAAGACCTGAGCAATAGAGTAGGCCAAGCCAAATCAATCTATGGATCAAGGAGGGCGCGCCCCAACACGAGAAGACGACCGTCAAGCCTGGTGCGATATGCATAACCTCACCAGGGCCGAAAACCGCATACAGATGTCATCCGAACTCCGTCGTGACGTTGCTCGATACAGAGGCGCCGCGCAGCCCTTATGCTTTACCGATGAGGTAATGCAGCACCAGTTCCCAGAAGGGTTTAAACCCGTAAACATTGAATCATACGACGGCACAACAGATCCCGCGGTATGGATTGAAGACTTCCTTCTCCATATCCACATGGCCCGCGGTGACCATCTTCACGCCATCAAATACCTCCCCTTAAAACTGAAAGGACCAGCACGACACCGGCTAAATAGCCTCCCAAAGAACTCTATTGATAGTTGGGAAGATTTGGATGATGCCTTTAGAGACAACTTCCAAGGTACCTATGTCCGGCCTCTGGATGCCGATGACCTCAGTCATATAGTCCGGCAGCCCGGAGAGTCAGCCCAAAAACTCTGGACCAGGTTCTTAATTAAAAAGAACAAGATTGTCGATTGTCCGGGCGCCGAAGCCCTGGCGGCCTTTAAACACAGCGTCCGTGACGAATGGCTCGCCCAACACCTCGGCCAAGAAAAACCGAAGTCCATGGTAGCTCTTACCGCACTCACGACCCGCTTTTGCGCGGGAGAAGATAGCTGGCTAGCTCGTAGAAGCAACAGCACCAGTGACCCTGGCACCTCCGAAGCCAGAGATGGCAACAGTAGGCCACGACGCAACAAACACAAGCGCCGAAGCAACAATGAAGATACCGAAGACATGGCGGTCAACACTGGATTCAGTGGCTCTAAACCTGGTCAGCGGAAGAAGCCATTCAAAGTAAACAAAGATGGTCCATCCAGTTTGAACAGAATACTAGATCGGCCTGCCAGATTCATGGCACCCCTGACAAGCCTGCCAATCATACCAACAGAAATTGTTGGGTCTTTAAACAGGCCGGTAAGCTAAACACCGAACATAAGGGGAAAGGGTGCCTAGCGAGGACGACGATGAGCCTCGCCCAACAAACACAGGGGGGCAAAAGAAGTCCCCCCCCCCCCGAGGTAAAAACAGTGAATATGATCTACGTCACTCATATCCCTAAGCGGGGGCGGGAGCGCGCCCTAAGGGATGTCTACGCCATAGAGCCAGTCACCCCAAAATTCAACCCATGGTCGGCCTGTCTGATCACTTTTGACCGTAGAGACCACCCGACAAGTATCCGTCATGGAGGTTCGGCAGCATTAGTCCTTGATCCAATCATCGACGGATTCCATCTCACACGAGTCCTCATGGACGGCGGCAGCAGTCTTAACCTACTTTATCAGGACACTGTCCGTAAAATGGGTATTGATCCATCAAGGATCAAACCCACTAAAACCACCTTTAAAGGAGTAATAACTGGCGTAGAGGCCTGCTGCACAGGGTTAATAATGCTGGAGGTAGTCTTCGGCTCACCGGATAACTTCCGAAGCGATATTGATCTTCGACATCATCCCCTTCCGTAGTGGTTATCATGCACTGCTCGGACGAACCGCTTTCACCCGTTTCCATGCAGTCCCGCACTATGCCTATCTAAAGCTTAAGATGCCCGGACCACACGGTGTTATTACAGTCAATGGAAACATGGAGCGCTCCCTCCGTACTGACGAACATACCGCGGCCCTCGCAGCTGAGGTACAGGGTGGCCTTATCAAGCCAAATATCTCATCAGCCATCAAGCCCCCGGGCGCGGTCAAACGGGTCCGGTCTACCCTGCAGAATGACAGTTTGATTCATCCAGAACTTGATTAGCAATTCTGCCTCCGTCTAAACCCCCACCTAATCATGGCAAACATACCGCGGGTACATAACTACACACTAAAAATACCATGGGCAAGGACGGAGTCAGACTAAGGAAAAAGTCCTCAATATGGCTCGACCCTATTCGGACCTTCATTTTCCTCCTTTTTCTCTTATTTTATTTTTTTCTAGGTTCTTTAAAACCCAAGACACTTTTTGGACGTACAAAGGGCCCTTTCCCAAGCTCCTTCTTTCAAACCCGATCGTTGGTCCTCTCAAAGGATCCTACACCAAGGTGAAAGGCGGCGCAGATGTGCGACAGGGTGTCCAAAGGATCCTCAAGACCTGTCGGATTTCGGGTTCCGGCAGACCCTTGAGGTTCGAACACTGGGGTGCGCACGGAGACTTCGCCTTCTACCTACCTGCACCCCACCGCCACGCTAAGATCTAAGCTATGGAGAGAATAGCACAAGAGACACAGGGTTTATACTAGTTCGGGCCACCATTGTGGTGTAATACCCTACTCTATTTTGTGGTGTGGTGGATTGCCTCTTGGGCTGATGATGATGAGCAATACAAGGAAGAACAGCCTCGCGAGGGTCTGTTCTTGGTTGGGGCGATGAACTGCTAGGAGGAGTTCAGTCACCCTTCTCTCTCTCTCTGATATGATCTGATCCGATCCCAGCTTGTTTCTGGATTGGCCGATCCTCTCTTCTCTCTCTCTACCCTGGGGGTGGCTAGTCCTATTTATAGGCAAAGGCCCTGGGCCTCTTCCCAAATATTGAGCGGGAAGGGCGCCAACTATTGGCCATTTTGAAGGGGAACATCTGGTACACTTATCCTAACTAAAGTTGGTCCTCCCCTGCCAAACGCTCTGATGGTGACGCTGGCTTGGGCTCCACAATGACTTCCTCCCTACCGTTGGTCTGGTCTTGGTCTCGTTGCACCGAAACGGGTGCCTTTGCTTGATGCTCTCGCCTGCGCTTGCTCCCTTTGCACCAAAGAGGAAAGGAGGACACTGCGCGGGCTGGCGCCCGCCTGGCACCCTTGGTCGTCATGGCTTGCGTCACGGGCACCTTGTGAGGTACCCCGCCTTGATCTCTCCGCCTCCTCACGAGCCAGCCTGACGAGGCCATGCCTGAGGAAGCTCCGTGTCGTCCGCCTCGCGAGGCTTGGCCCCTCGCGAGGGTCTTGGGTCTGTGTTGATGAAGATGGGCCGTGCTGGGCACCCCTTTGAGCCACGCCGCAGGCCGCAGGTAGGCAAGTCTGGGGACCCCCGTTCCCAGAACGCCGACAGTAGCCCCCGGGCCAAATGCGCGCCCAGACTTGGCCGTGCAGGGAGGCGAAAGGGCAAGAGCGAAGCGCCGCGAGCCCTAACAGCCTGCGGCCTTGGGCGCCGTGTGGCGGTTGATTGGACGTGAGCGCCTCAGCAACCGCGCGTGTTGATAAAGGAGCGGCATCTTCCTAGGCTTTGCTTTTTTTGCTTTCTACGGTTGCTGCTCAGATCCCCTTTCCTGCGCCTCTCCTTCCTTCCTCCAAAATTTCCAGATCTACTTCGACCGCGTGACCTAGGAAGCCATGGCGCCTCGTCAGTCCCCGGCTGGAGCTTGGTACTCGTCTGCCCTGGATTCGCCGAATGTGTCGGAGGCGAGCCTCGCCCGGTTGCACCGGATGGCGGCGGCGCAGGGCATCGACAGGGCGAAGTTGTTCAAGGCCGGCTCTGCCACCCCTGAGGGCCAAGGGAGCACCTTCTATCCGCTCTTTGTAAGCGCCATTGCTGCTGGCCTGGTGCCTCCCTTCTCCGAGTTCTTCTTCTCTGTCCTCCGTCATTATAAGCTACAGGCTCTGCATCTCCACCCCAACTCCGTCCTTCTCCTGGCAATCTTCGCCTATTACTGCGAGGTTCACGTAGGGGTGCAGCTCTCAGTGGCCTTGCTGCGCCACTACTTCTACCTCCGGACCTCTCGCGGTCCTGCTTCCCCGTGCGCGAGCTTCGTCGTGTACGGTGGCGCCATTGCCATTTCGAACCCCGGGAAAAGGATTGAGGGCTTCAGGAGCAAGTGGGTCTTGGCAGATGCTGGGCGCATCCACCCTCGGCTGATCTTGCCCACGGAGCAACCCACGAGCTTCAGTGATTGGGGTCGAGTGGAGCTCGCGGACCCCCGCGCGAAGATGGTGTTGGAGAAGATGGACGCGATCTGAGGCAGGCCAACACGGCGGCGGCAAAGCCGACCGGCGCGTCGCTGCTGAGGGAATTCCTGGAGCACCAGCTGGCTCCGCTTCGGCGGTACTCACTTCCGATGTGGAGGCCCCATCCGAGCCCCGCGGTCTTGGCCAACAAAAATCTGGCTGCGGTCCTCCAATCTCTGGTCGGGGGCGATGTGGCGAGGTTGGAGGGCGCTCCTACGCCCTTGTTCCTCTGCGACGACTGGGAGCAGGTAGTGGAGTCCATACCCGTCTTCAACGGGGATGGGCCTGTGCCCACGGAGGCTCCCGAGGAACCGGTGGACGTGTCCTCCAATGACTCCAGCGAAGAGGAGGAAGGAGGGGAGCGGGAAAAAGGGCCTGACTCCGAGGCGACTGACAGGGAGTCGAGGGCTCCCCTCCCCCGGTGCAGGTCCCGCGTTCTCCGCCTCTCTCCGAGCGATGACGACGAAGATGATGACGAGGAGGGCGGCGGGAGCTTGCCCCCGATCCCGAAGAAGGACATGACCGGGCTAATCTCCCGCGGGTCTGCCCCGGCCCCGAGGCGGACCGCAGACGCGCCTTCCGTTCCCGAGCTTCCCGAGGTTGACCCTTCCAGCCGGCTTTCAGGCTTAAAATTTGGCCGGAGGCTGCCTGAGCTCACTAGCGACGACCCGTAAGCGCTTGATTCTTGTCTTTATTTCTTGTTTTGCTGCTGAGGCTTGACGTCCGCATCTCCTGGATAGGTTGGCGCCCGCAGCAAAGAAGCCGAAGGGAGCTCCTAAGGTTCCATCCAGGGCAGCGCCTCTGCCCGCGAAGGAAGGTGACCGCGACGCACGGGCCTCTCCTGCCCGGTCATCCTCGCGAGGCCTGGCTGAGCCGGCTGGGGCGAGCTCAGCCCCCATGGCCCAAGCGACTCCCGAGGTGCCTTTGCCTGCTGCCGCCACCACAGCCGTTGGGGCGCAGCAGGCTCCGCCTCAGGATGTTGTGGTCACGCTGCCGCCATCTCCTCCTACTCCACCGACTGCTATCTCTCCGACTCCTCCTGCCGTTCTGGATCGTGCTGCTGCTGAGCTGGACAGGCTACGGCAGGATCTTCTTGGCTCCGACCCTCGCTTGGTGGCCGGGCGCTTGGAACTGGCTTCAGGATGGATTCGCTCCGACGCTTCGATTCGGGCGGCGCTGGTCCAGGCCTCGACGGCTTGCGATGAGGAGAGGCAGGCCGTCCTTGAGGCGAAGGCTGCTTGTGATGCAGCCCTGGGGGAGGTGGTCGACGTCCGTGGTCATTGCAAGGTGCTGGAGGAGGAGCTGCAAGGCCTGCGGGACCAGCTCACGAAAGAGGCCCGCCTTCGCCAAGAGCAAGAAGAAGGCGTGAAGGCTCGCGAGGCGGCCGTCAAGGACCGGGAGGCCAAGCTCAGGAAGCGTCGTGACCGCCTAGGCGCGCTGAAGCAGGAGTTGGGGGCGAGGAAGGTCGAGCTGGACGACAAGGCCCAGGTTCTTGCCGAGGACCGCGTGGCCTTCGCGGAGATGGAGGTGAAGGCTCGCTCCTCACTGAGGACGCTTTACGACAACAGCCTGGAGAGCCTGCTGGCTGGCGCCGAGGACGGCCCCGCCAAGCTGCTTTCCTTCCTTGTTCGCGCTCTTGAAGATGTTGCCCTTGGCTTTGGCCCCACGGCCGAGGCCGAGGCGCGTGTCCTGTCTTCTGCAGCGCTGACGCGGGTCCTCACCCACATCTACCTTCGCGATCCCAGCGTCGACCTCGACAGCCTGTTGGAGCCAGCAAGCGGCGAGCGTGCCGCTGCCGCTGCCGAGGCCGTGAAGGGTCGCGCGGAGGCTCTGCTGGGGAAGTTCCGGGCCTTCAGCACCAAGCCGAAGCGAGGCGCTGCCGACCCTGCTGCTCCATGAGGCGAAGCCACTCTGCGCTGCTCCGCCGCCGACAAATGACTGCGTTGTGGCTCCTGTCCTGCCTTCAATTCCTGCACATGTATCATGCCTCGGGGAGGCGTTTAAACTTGCCTTTGGCATTGAGATAATAGTGTGGACTGTAATATTTGCTTTTGAATTCCATGAAATTTGTGCTTTTCCTTCCTACTTACTTATGTTCTACGCCGACAGAGCCCGGCCCCGCGCATACCTCAGCCGCCGTTAGCCCCGACCAGAAACCAGGACGGGACCAAGTAGTGAGGGGCTACGTGACAAGTTAGGCTCCTGAGTCGCGATGCTCAGGAGTCCCCCTTGGCACACGAACAGCAAGTAGGGAGGTGAGATGTGGGTGGATCTACCGTTCTACGTCTGCAGAGCCCGGCCCCGCGCATACCTCAGCCGCCGTTAGCCCCGACCGGAAACCAAGGCCGAACCAAGGAGTGAGGGGCTACGTGACCAATTAGGCTCCTTAGTTGCGATGCTCAGGAGTCCCCCTTGACACTCAAATGGCCTTCGTACCTTGGCTCCGCTCGGGAAGAGACGCGCGACGAACTAGTCCCGGGGGGGCCTGGCTGGGTGGCGTGCGTCTGGGCGTGACCCGGGCGCAGCCCCCGTGCCCAGCCCCCTCGCGCGGCACTCCCGAGGGGAGGCGTTACGATGAGGCTAGACACTGAGCTCTGGGCTCCCTAAGGTTAATGCGGCCCGGGGGCCACCCTCAGTTGTTTATCACTAGCGTGGAGCATAGCGCTTCCGTATGTGTACGGGCATAGCCGCTCCTCGGCAGTGTCGTTAGCCAGCGCGGAACATGGTGCTTCCACTGGTACATGGGAGGGGGATCCCCTCCGGGAGGAGCCCCCGGGGCGTGTACAGCCCCGCCCTGACACGTGGCTGGCACGGTAGGGCCTGGCGAGGTGTATCTGGGAACCCGTGAGCCAGCGCGGGACTCACAGGGCCCTACCTCTAGGCGGGTTGCGCCTGGCACTAGGCCTTATCTTGTGATGTGTTCCTGCAAATTTGGTTAGATGCCGGCACTCTACGTCCTCGGGTCCCGGCCCTCGAGCTGGTCTCAGCCGTCTCTGGTATGCCAGGTCGCGATGCCGTGGACAAGACTAGAGGGGGAGGGCTGGAGAGCCAGTAAGAGCCCTGAGTCGCGATGCTTAGGTGCCCCCCTTTAACGTGCAAGTGGTCGGCTTGGAGAAGAAGAGGTGCCGTGGACCAGCATCAAATAATCAAGCATGGTGGGTCGAACACATAGCCGGAAATAAACGCTAAAGGGATACGTGCCGCTGGGTCTGGCCCGAGCGACTTGGGGATGATGCAGCCCGAGGGGCGCCCCCAACAAAGTAAGATAACAACATGAAATAAAAGGGATACATGCCACAGGGACGGACCCACACGGCCTAGGAATAATGCAGCCCGGGGGGGCGCTCCTAGCTGGAAATGAAACTTGAAAGATGTCACCTGATGATGTTGAGGACGAAGCAGTGTTGGTGTAGCAGACTCGGTGGCTGCGGAAGCCGATCCTCACGAGCCCCCAGGCCCAGGGGCCTCGGGAGGCTCCGGAGGCGCTGGTGGCTCCTCGCGGACCATCTCCATCTCCGCCAGGGCTGCGGAACGCCTGGCCTCTTGAGCCTCCATGATGCCCCTCATGAGGCGCTGATACGTGGCAGCCGCGCTCGGCAAGCCGTAAGGCATGCGAACGTAGCTGTGGGGTGGACCTTTGCAGCGGCCCACTCGCGAGGGCCAGAGGTACTCCAGAGAGGCGACTCGATTGAGCCCTGGTATGTCGATGCAGACGCGCAGCCCATCATCCTCGCCTGGATGGGGAGCCATTGCTCGTAGGCGGCGGCCGCCTTTCATGACTCTTGACTTCTGTAGCTCCTGAGTGGCCTTGCTGATGAAATCCTGAGGGTCTGGATCTCCTTGCCTTGCTCCTTCTTGAGTGAAACATGCTTCGAAACATGCCTCCATGTGGTGCCCAAGCGCCTCCCTCGTGACCCTAGCCAGGTCGGTGGCCCTCCAGGGGAGAGCCCCCGAGCCCTACCTAAGGAGGGCGCCGGGCGCGCTTTCCTATGCAATGGAAGGAGGTTCCCCCTGGGCAAGCGCGGGCCCTGAGGGGCCTGCCTCCTGAGGAGCCGGGCCGGACGATGTCTTCTTCTTCTTGGGGGTGGCCTCGCGAAGCCTCCTGCTTCCGCGATCCGGGTCTTCCAGTGATGCGGCCTGAAAGGCTTGTTCCAGGGAACACACCGCGTCCTTCTCTTCATAGGGCACCGTGATGACTCCGCCACTTCCTGGCATCTTGAGGACGTTGTAGTCATGGTGAGTCACGGCCATGAACTTGGCCTGCGCTGGGTACCCAAGGATGGCGTTGTACGGTAGGCGAATGTGAGCGACGTCGAAGTCGATGAGCTCGGTGCGGTAGTTGTTGCATGCACCGAAGGTGACAGGGAGGCGGACCTGCCCAATCGGGACCGTGGAGCCGTCGCTGACTCCGGAGAAAGGCTTGGTTGGCTGAAGCTGGTTGTAGGGCACTTGGAGGTTGTTGAATGTTTACACGGACAGGACGTTGAGCCCTGCCCCGCCATCAATGAGGGTCCTGGTGACCAGCACATTGCTGATGATTGGGGAACAAAGCATTGGGAGGACTCCGGCCGTGGCCGCACACTTGAGCTGATCCGCTGAGCTGAACGTGATGGCGCACGCCAACCACCTGAGAGGGCGCGTGGCTTCGAGCTTGGGGAGGACTGCATTCACTTCGCTGGCGAACTTCTTGAAGATGCGTTGAGAGGCTGGGGCTTGAGCCCCGCCCAGGATGCAGGTGATCGCGCGTGGCTCCTGGAAGCCCCCAGCCCCCTCGTCCTGATGGCGGTCCTCGTTTCTCCTTGGCTGCGGCGGCAGCGGAGGTAGGCCTGCGTTGCCTTGCGGGCGATCCTCGCGAGGCTGATCCCTCCAGTCTCCCTCACGAGGCATGTCTTGCCAGCGATCCTCGCGAGGTCGATCATGCCACCCTTGGCGCGGGCAGCGGTCTTCCCAGCATCCTGCATTCCTTCCTCCTCCTCGACCGTAGCCCCGGTCACCGCGGTCGGGACGACAGCCGACCCTTCCTTCTCGTACGGCTCGGAGCTCTTGACATTCATTGCTATTCTGGGTGTGGAGGTAATGGTACACACAGTACCGGCTGCCCTTGGAAGATTCGGGCTGATCTCTGCCCCGCTTGGTGTCTGGTTCTGCCGCGAGCACGGCAGCCCCCTTGCGCTTCACATCCTTGGCCTTGGGCTTCTTCTCTTCTGGGTCTGCGGCAGGCAGCTCGAGGAGGGAGAGAAGCCCTTCCTCAGCCCTGGCGCACTTGGTCGCCAAGTTGAACAGCTCCAAGGAAGTGCACAGGTCTTCATGCATCACCAGCTCCTCCTTCATCTTGACGTCGCGCACGCCGTCGGACAAGGCTGAGATGATGGCCTCCTCGGTCACCTTGGGAATCTTGAGGCGTGCGTTGTTGAAGCGCTGGATGTACTTCTGCAGGGTCTCTCCGGGTTGTTGCTTGATGCGGCACATGTCGCTCATGGCGGGTGGCCGGTCGTGAGTACTTTGGAAGTTGGTGATGAAGCGGGTGCGCATCTCGTCCTAGGAGGAGACCGTGCCTGGAGCTAGGTTCAGGAGCCAGGTGCGGGCCCCGTCCTTGAGCGCCATGGGAAACCAGTTCGCCATGACCTTCCCGTCTCCGTTGGCAACTTCGATGCCCAGCTCATAGAGCTGGAGGAACTCCGCAGGGTCGGCCGTGCCGTCGTAACGAGGAGGCATGTCTGGCTTGAACTTGCCGGGCCACGTGACGCTGCGTAGCTCGGTGATGAAGGCATGGCAGCCTGCTGTGGCCACAGGGGGTCTTGGGTGACGGAGAGCTTGGTCTTGCAGGTCCCCATGCGCTGCAGCTGGGAGCAGCGCAGGGTCTTGACATGCGGGAGCGGGAGCATGCCCGCGACGTGCTGGAGCAGGGAGCGCCCGGGCAGCTTCTTGTGGGCGAGGGACTTCTTGGCAGCTCTGCTCTTGCCGTGCTGGCACCTGACGGAGCGGGTTCCACCTAGGGGCCACGCGCCTTGGAGCCTGGGCGCCTTCTTGAGGAGGAGGCGGCTAGGGCGCCCCCGGAGCTTCGTCGCCTGCGCAGGGCGGGGGGCGGTGCTGCGGAACGGACAGCGCAGGAGAGCCCCCTGCGGCACGGACGAGCTCGGCGACGCAGTCGAGCCATTCTTCGTAGACATCGTCGACGAGACGGTAGCGCAGGAGCTCGTTTGCCGCGATGAGTGCAGCTCGAGCCTCCATGGGTGTGCGGAGCGCGCGGGCGAAGAACCAGCTGGGGTGAGCGAGGGAGTAGCGGTGCGGCCGTCTTGCCGCACGGACGGATGCTGAGACGACGCTTGCTGCTCGTTTCCTGTCGGGCCGGTGGCGGCGTTGACGGCAGGTGACGGGGAACGGCAAGGACGCCCGTCGACAGGAGCCGTCTTCACATTTGGTTTGGCTTCAATCTCAATATGTCTTCATGATTATCTTCACTGCGTTGATTATATAGATATATATATATATATATATGTACTAGTGTTCTGTCCTCTATAGCATTCACTTATAGCTATGTCTTCTTGTTTGAATCTTTTGAACTAAGTGAATGTGATCGGACCCTAACCTCTCCATGCTTTCTACCTCAAACTCTATCTCTCCAAGTCGTATGCATTCTATTGAAACTGTCGAATGTCTTCTCTGCATCCTTATCAGCAGAAGACACAGAGACAAACTTTAAAACCGTTTTCAATGCTCATTCATCCACAAGAAATCCCGAGAAGTAGGAACGACACCCGACAATCAAGGCGTGCGTGGGATGTGGAACTGCCCCCAAAATACCGCATGATGGCCACGTGCTGTTCAGATGCGAATCGCCAGGGGCACCTGAGTAATAGCGCAGTGCCACCTCTATCCCTATAAATACACGATTCACTGTGGTCATTATCTCTTCTTCCACCCTCGCACGAACCCTAGCGCCACCGCTAGCTCTCGACGACGCCGGCGACGAAGCGCTTCACTGCCGCAACCTCTCCGACGCCGTTTTCACGCCGACAGCGGACATTGCTCTCTCCGCCGTCGCCGTAGGTGTCTTCCGTCGCCAAGTTAGGGCACGGAGGATCGAACTGCTCGGCCTCAACTCCCACTTCGTCTAGCAGTTCCAAGTGTGGTAAATAAAACCTCTTTTTACAGCCTCTCTTGATCCTATAGTTCAGT